>NW_004567126.1:30645380-30670373 GCF_000260355.1 Condylura cristata | reverse complement strand
GAAGGCCCCCGCCCGCCGCCGAAGGCGCGCCAACCCCGGGAGGAAGAAGCCCTGTCCGGGCAATGTGGGGCATGTCGCGCCCACGATGTGGCCGAACGACCACCAGCCTCAGTCCCAAGACCCGGTGTGCGCGGGACCCTCATAACCGCTGGCAGCGCGCTCCTACCCCCGCCTGTTTGGCACCGGGCTGGGTCCCGAACCCACTGGGATCCTAAGTCAGAGCTGTGCAGGGGCGTGTGTGAGGGGAGGAGCTCTCTTTTCCTTGCCCCACGGCCGTGGTTTTCCCGGCAGTGCCAATCACCCGGGTGCTCTTCCTCCACTGGGGACCCCAGACGGGGCGGTGGGCCTGGCGCCCTGGGCCCCGCGGGCCCCCTGCGGCTCAGCCTGCCTTTGCTTTGCAGTGCGCATCCCGCGATGACTGGCGCTGTGCAACCTCTATGCACGAGTTCTCAGCCAAGGACATCGACGGGCGCATGGTTGCCCTGGACAAGTACCGGTGAGTCTGCTGGCCCATCTGGGAGTGGTAGGCAGAGGAAAGATCTGCGGGATGTTGCCGAATAACCCCATCCTGCCTTCCAGGGGTTTCGTGTGCATCGTCACCAACGTGGCCTCACAATGAGGCAAAACAGACGTAAATTACACTCAGCTTGTCGACCTGCACGCCAGATATGCCGAGTGTGGTTTACGGATCCTGGCCTTCCCCTGCAACCAGTTCGGAAGGCAGGTTCGTGGTCATATCTGCCCCCTGGGTCCCAGCAGGTGGAGGTCAGGGTGGGCGGGGGTCGGAGGATCTGGGTCTTTTGGGGCATCACCGGGGCTGAAAGGTGTACGCGCCTCCCCACGACCCGTTGCCCCCCCATTTCCACAGGAGCCAGGGAGTAACGCCGAGATCAAAGAGTTTGCTGCCGGCTATAACGTCAAATTCGATATGTTTAGCAAGATCTGTGTAAATGGGGATGATGCCCACCCACTGTGGAAGTGGATGAAAGTCCAGCCCAAAGGGAGGGGCATCCTGGGAAAGTGAGTCGGGGACTGGCGGGGAGGTCCGGATGGGGGCAGGTGCCCTGCAGCTGCTCACACTCAGCTCTCCTTTTGTAGTGCCATCAAGTGGAACTTCACCAAGGTAAGGAGGGCTGGAGGTGGGGCCTGGACTGTCCTGCCCAGCACCCTTTATTCAGCGCCTGCCCCTCCCCGCCCCATGCGTGCAAGCCCTGGCCCAGATGAGCAGCGGGTGGGGGCTGCTGCTTGCCCCCAGCCCCCTTGCAGCCCTCACCGTGTCCGCTGCCCTGAAACGGCCTCTCTGTGCAGTTCCTCATTGACAAGAACGGCTGTGTGGTGAAGCGCTATGGCCCCATGGAAGAGCCCCTGGTAGGTGCCTTGAGGGGGCCAGCTGGGGGCGCGCCTGGGAAGAGGTGTCTCTGACCCCCCTCTTCCCCACAGGTGATAGAGAAGGACTTGCCCTGCTACTTTTAGCTCCACAAGTGTGTGCCCCCCACCCGAGCCTCCTGCCTGCGCCCCTCGGAACCTTCCAGCCGGCACCCATGACGGTCTGCCTAAAAACCAGCCTACTGGTGAGGCAAACCTGAGAACCTGGCGTGCACCCCTGCCGGAAGAAGGTCCCTCGGTCTGGCTCCAGGCTCGGCAGCTGCACCCCACTCTGGCTGCCTTGTGGGAATAAAACACACAAATTGGCCTGCTGGGACTTCCTGCCTTTCTGGAGGGTGGGCGAGACTACCCAGGCCCTCCTGCGTTCGGGGTAGGGTTATCGGGTGATGGGGTGGGAGGTAGAGGCCCTGGGGGTTCTGAGGGGCTGTCCCCGCAGGTGTGGGTCCGGGCCAGTGAGGCGCAGCTGGCCCCAACAGCCCACGCCCCCGAGGCTGTCCCTTTTGCGCGGCCGCCTCTGCAGGCAGGGCCCTCGGTCCTCCGGGAGGTGGCCGCTCAGGGCCACCCAGGGCCTCCGCCCTAACCCGGCGCCCAGACAGAAGGGCTGGGACCTGGGCCCTGGCTCTGCAGGGGCTCCCCTGGGGCAGCAGGGTGCTGTCTGCAGCCCCCCAGCCAAGAAGGGGTTGAGGGGGGCTTGAGGGCATGAGCGGTAGCAGCCGCTGCTCTCAGGGGCTCCGCGGGCACTGCCTGCAGTCAGGGAGGCCCTGAGCCAGGGCCTGTGGGAGCTCCCAAGGTCAGAGAGGGAGGTTCTGGCTTGCGCCCAGTGCATGGGGGTGGCCCCTTCTAGTTTTTGAATAGAGGCCAAGCGTAACCCCAGAGCTTCCCAAACAGCCTGGTGTCTGCTGCTGCCTTCAGAAGCTGGGGCCCTCCCGTTTGCTAAAATGAACCGAGAGGAAGCCCTGTGGAATGGACACGGAGGCCACAGTCCTTCAGTTTCAGGGGGTGGGGGGCTGTCCAAGGAATGGGTATCAGCACCCCCCCTGCGAGCATCCCCAGGTAGGTCTGCCAGCTGGCGACCAGGGTCTGATCTTGCCTGTCCCTGAGTTGGCCCAGCCTGCTGCACCTCAATCAGGGTCCCACCATGGACAGTGGCCCCCAGGGTGCAGGTGGGCATCCCTTCCCTGGACAGGCATGTTGGGAGAGGCCAGGGTGAGCCCTTGTGAAGGGGACTGAGGTGGTACAGTGAGGCCTGGGTGAGGCTGGGGGCTCCCATCCTACCCTCCCAGAGCTGGGCAGTCGCCAGTGTGAATGCACAGCGGCACCCCACGCTCCTCAACTGCCTACAGAGGGGAGGAGACAGGATAGAACATAGTGAAAAGGCACATATATTTAAAAAATCTCTTTACATATGTACACCTGAATTCGTTATAAATACATATAGAAACCAAGGGATGCCCACCCCACCAACTCTGCACGGAAGAATCCGAGGCCGGGGTGAGGCGGCCGGGTAATAATTTAAAGAGCAGAGAGAGCAAGGGGGATTGCATATATTAGTGGGGGAACTGCCCCGTTGAACCCCCCCTAGAGTCGGCGGGGCCCTGAGCACCTGGGATTTCCTGAGTTTATAGCTCTTGGGGCCACCCAGTTTCTCAGATTATAGGAGTTTGGGCCTGGCCTTTTGAGGTGTGTGGGTGGACACACCCAGCCTGGGCTGGGAGGGCAGGAGAGGCACAAAGGGCGTCCCCCCCTCCGCCACGGGCGCGCACGGGTGCTGCCCAGGCCTGGAGCCAACTAGGGCCCAGGCCCTGCTCGTGGCGCCGGGAGGGGAAGGCACTGCAGTGAGGCCTGGGGAGGCGGCTGAGGGGTGCCAGGCGCCCCTCCCTCTCAGTAGTCAACAGGGGAGCCGGGCCTCTGCTCACCACCCACGGCAGGAGGGGAGGGCGCGGCCGAGCAGACTGGGCGCCGGTTACAGATAACACGTCTCTCCTGGAGGGCGCGGCGCCGGCCTAGGAGTTCGGGAAGGGGGGGCTGAACTGGATGACGCTCTGCCGCTCTCGGCCCCCGCTGGCCCCGGCCGGCAAGCCTGCTGCCCCCGCGCCGCCCCCCAGAGGGCCAGCGGACTCTGTGGGTGCCACGGGGAAGGGGCGAAGAAACATGTCCCTCAGCACCTCCTTGAAGTTGATGTCACAGCCCTGGTTCAGAAGAGCTGAGGGGTCTGCCGGGGTGCGCGCGGCCAAGAGCAGCCCGCAGGGCGTGGTCCCGGGCATGGGGTCCAGGGGCTGCGGGGGAAAGGTGAAGGGGGCGGGTGGCGGGAAGGCCTGGGCGGGCGGGCTGTAGGTGAGGTCCAGGACCTCACCAGGGCCACCGGGCAGGGCGAGCGGGAGCGAAGCGGGCGGCGCTGGCGGCCCAGGGGCGCCTTGGGCGTTCTTGCGCGTGACGTCGGCATCCATGAGCTGCAGCTCCTGCAGCACGCGGGGCACGCAGCCCTCCGGAATCTTGATGCCTGCGGACACGCGGGGCCGCACGGGTGAGGCTGAGCGGGCACGCCCCTCCCCCCAGGGTGCGTCTCTGCTCACCAACTTGCTTCTTCTTGTCCTTGGTCTTGAGACGCACAATCTGCAGGTAGCTGCTGCTGGTGACGTCCGCCACGACGCTGGCGATGCGGCCCCACACGCGCAGGAGGGCCCCGCACAGCATGTAGTGGTGCCGCAGCCGCAGGCCCTGCACGCAGTCCTTGCCCTCCTGCGCCAGCCGGCAGTGCTGGTTCCTGCGGGGGGCGGCGTCAGCCCGCCACGCTCCCGCCTCCCCTCCACGACTAGTCTGCCTGTCCCCGCTGCGGAACCGCCCCCTCTGGGGTCCCGGGTGTGGGCGCCCCTGCCCACCGCACCCCGCCGCGTGGGGACCATCCCTCGGGGCAGCCCAGAGGGCAGGGCAGGACAGGGTGGGCTGGCCGGCGCTCACCACGCGGTGTGGCTGCAGTGTGACAGCGAGAAGGCGTAGCTGCTCTCCCAGTGCTCCCTGGCCACCTCCGCCGTCACCTGGGGACAGCGCCGCGAGACGCTCAGAGGGCACCCCCACGCTTCACGGGCCTGAGTGTCCCAGGAAGCCCCCTCCTTTGGCTAAGCCCCATCCTGGTGACCAGGTGTGCTGGGCACGGGGGACCGGCCTGGGGCTGCGGGAGCGCTTGCCGGGGAGGGGCCGCAGGGGCACGGGACGCGAGACCCCGCCGCGGCCGCCTCGCCTGCGCCCTGCCTTCCTTCCCAGTGGGCCCCGTGCCCGCCCCTACCGGGTGGAACTTCCGGCACAGGCCGTCCAGGGTCTCCAGCTGGCTCTGCCGGCCGATGTTGGGCTTGTACACGGTGAAGTGTTTGCCGCGGTTCTGCTCCGCCAGCAGGCAGCTCGGCTTGTTGCCACGTACCTGGGCAGGGGTGTGGGTGAGGCTGGATCCCCGTGGCCGTGTGGGGCCAGTCCCTCCCGACACCTTGCGGCCCAGGGTTCTGTCTGGGGGGCACAGGCCACCCACCTTGTAGGAGAGGTAGAAACCGTCATAGGCGCCTTTCAGCTCCAACGACCTGGCGTACGCCTCGCCCCACTTCATGCCACGGTCCACGCTGATCTACCAGGGCATGGACAGGTCAGGGGCAGCTGGGCCCGGCCCGGCCCGGAGGGCTGGGGCAGGACCAGCTTCTGCTCACCTTGTAGAAGATGACTTGCCCGTCCTGTGGGTGACCGGGGGTCCGGAACACCTGCTGGCTTTCCTCATAGATCTCATCGATGCCTGGAGCCAGGTCTGGGGAGGGCAAGCAGCGTCGGCTACTCCAGGTTCTGGGCAACCCCAAATTCTCAGGTGTCCCCTGGAGTGACCCCCGGGGAGCACAGCAGAGGGCCCGAAGCAGAGACAGCCAGACCTTCATGGGCCCAGTACTCTGGATGGCGAGGGGCTCCTCCCGTCTGGGGGCTCGGGGGCTCACCACTGGCTGACCATTCACACCGGACATGACCGCAACACACCTCAGCACCCTCCTGCTTGGCACTGGTTCAGCTGGGAACCAGCAAACCCCCTGACACTGATCTTAGGAAGAGTCAGTCACACAGCCACACCCCGCTGAGGACTCTGGACTTGAACCTCCTCGTCTGGGGTCAGCAGTGAGGCTGTCTGGACCCGCAGCTAAAACACAGGCTCTGCTCCCTTCAGGAGTGTCTCCTGCAGGCACAGCGCCGTCGAGGGAAACCCCAAAGGGAGGCCCCGTGGCTCCGCCGAGCTGCGCTGATCTCAGGGCCCAAGTCCTGCCCCTTCCTGGCCTGTGCCCCCGCCACTGCCTCAGTGCCCCCATCTGGGGGAGGCCACCCCCATGCTGGAAGGCCCCCACCAGCCAGTGCCTGGCCACCGGCCTTGCCCGGCAGCATTCCGAGAGGCGGGAGCGGCCGGCCGCGGCTCACCCAGGATGCCCATGTCATATTTTCCCTCCTTCTTGTCCACGTCAATGAGGTGGTCGAAGGTGTCGGAGAAGTACTGGAACAGCGCGTTCTGCTTGTGCACCTCCAGCCCCAAGATGCGGTTCAGAAACTTGGTGATGGAGCAGTCTGGCAGGAGGGCGGGAGCCTCAGCTGTGTGCAGAGCTTTGGGCCCGCCCAGCCCCGCTGGGAGGTGTGAGGGGCCCACTGGGCTGCCGTGCAAGGGACTCACCCTTCTCCACGTCCAGGCAGCCGGACCTGGATTCCCGCCCGCCGATGCCAACCGACAGCAGGCCCTGCTTCATGTCTGCAAAGGAAGGGGCGCAGCTGTTCTCTGCCCCCCGGGCCCCACCCCCAGGCTGCCCCTCACCATCACTGCCCCCTTCTGTCCGTGTGCACACAAAACCAGTGTCTGTAAAACCAATTCATAAATCCCATCACCCTAGTCACTCCAGGCCCGCTGCCCTGCGCCTTGGGGGGACCGTCCACCGGCCTCCAGCTCACCTCTGAAGAAGGCAGCGTCCCCTCCGGGGTAGCCCTGGGGCAGCGGCACCTTGTTCTCTGTCTGGCTCAGGATAGTGGCGAGAATGCAGCCGAGGGCCCGGGCACCGTACTGGGGGAAGAAGGGATGGGCCAGGTCGGACACTGAGCTTGCACCCCGACCCCTCCCCGCCGGCCCTCCCCATCCCTCCGGGCACCTTATTCTCAAAGTTGTACTTGCTCAAGTCGCGGGACTCAGTGGCACGGCGGTCCCCGTGGGTCAGCGCCCCCTGGGGGTGGGGAGGCCATGGCACGTGTCCCACACTCCTCCCTGCCTCAGGCCCGCCCGCCCCTCCGGGCCAGCCCCCAGCCAGCACCCTTCCTTGGGCCAGCCCCTGTCCACCGCCCAGCTCACCAGGCTCTCCAGCCGCTTGGCTACGATGGAGGCAAACCTGCGCTCCCCGGCCAGCTCCGAGATGAGGAACACGTACTCTGGGGCCGACACCTGGTTGGACCGGTGGGTCCGGCCTGGAGGCAGAGGGGGGCTCTCAGGCACAAGCTCTCGGGGGTGGGTCAGCTGGGCCTGCCTGGGAGGCGCGGGGCTCACCGAACTGCTGGATGGCCCGGTCTGCACTCCAAGGCAGTTCCAGCGTCATGTGGACCCGGCGCCGCTGGTTCTGGACCCTTCGGTCAGCTTGGAGAGACACGCCGGAGCTGGAGGCCTCGGAGATGATGGCCACGAGCTGCAAAAGGAGACAGGGTGGTGAGTGGCAGGGACTGCTGGTGCTCGCCGCCCGTGCGCCCGGGCAGTGTCACCTGGGCGCACTGACCGGGGACCCACACGGCCAGCTCAGGCACGTGAGCCTGGGGCGCAGCCTGTCTGAGGCCGGAGCCCCAGGTCACCCTGAGGTGCACCTGCCGCCCCACATCACACCAGCGCCCCACACCTACTCTGCAGAGCGGTGCAGAGCGTCGGCCTAGCCAGGGAGGCCCGTGGCCCCGGACACGTGCGTCAACAGGCAGCGCACACACGTGCGTGACGGCAGAGGACAGACGTGCTCGTGTCCTGGGGCCGCCCTTGCCAGCCAGGGCCCCCTCGGCTCTCTCCCAGGCCCAGGGGAGCGAGCGAGCGGGAAACCCGTGCTCACAGCTCCACACCAGGGCCCCCGGGACCCCACCTTCTCGCCGCTCATGAAGCGCTCCTTTTCCCTGAGGTTCACGTGGTCGATGGACAGGCCTTGCTCTGCCCGTGACTCAAAAGCCACCGTCCCGTTGGACCTGGACACCACGCGGCCCTTCCTGCCGGTCATCTGTGGCCATTGAATTCAGGGGCAAGGAGATAACTGTCAGTCAGTGTGGCCACACAGTGGCTGGTCGCCGTGCCTCAGTTTCCCCATCTTCCTGCCGGGACCCTGGGTTCCCAGGTACGTGTGGTGGGCTGAGGACAACAGCTTGGCCTTGGGTCAGGGCTCTGGCTGCCCCAGGGCACATGGCAGGGGTTACACTGAGTCAGCTTAGAGCAGGTGAGCGTGGGGGGGCGCCTGAGAGCGCGGTGCGGGGGAAAGACCAGGGAGCCGGCACACTCGGGTGTGGGGGTGGGCACAGGGCCTGGGCCCTGCATGTGGGGGCCCGGCTGCCAGTGACGGGAGGGCAGCAGGACAGTACCCAATAGGGGCACCCCTCGGGCTCACCTCGGCCACCCGCTCAGGGCCCCCCAGTTGTTTGATGAGCTCGTCCAGGGTGTTGAATGGCAGCTCTTGGCCCAGCGCCCGAACCTTGTCCAGCAAGTCCTGCTTCAGCCGTTCCACTTGCTCCAGGACCCCGGGGCCGTGCAGGTCCCGCTGTGGGGGATACAGAGGGCCTGTGGGGGTCGGGGGTCAGGAGGGAGCACAGTCAGGTCGCGCTGCTCACAGCCCCACCGCAGTGGGACTCGGTCTTGGGCAGTAAGGTCGAGGGGAACGTGGGGAGTGGGGGTACACTGGGGGGCAGCCAGGTGCACCGGCGACATGGAGGGCCCAGGACGCTGGTCATTGTGCTTATTGCCCCAGATCAGCTCATCAGTCCAGCCTGTACCCCAGGCCCACTGTGACCGCAGGTTGGTGGCATCCCTGATCACCCCGTGGGCACAAACACAAGGAGGCAGGCTGGGGGGACGAGGCCGGCAGGACAGGCAGATGCCGAGCGGGGTGAAGCGGGAAGACGGGTCAGGGCCGAGTGCCCGGACTGCAGAGCGGGGAGGCGCTCTGACCCCCGGCCCCGTGAGCCTTCCCCGGCCTCTCCCCAGCCTCCCTGGGCCAGGCCCCACCCTGGGAGACCACTGGAAGCGCCTACCGCGGTCCTCTGCTGGGAACCCAACAGTGTCCACGATGACCACATCGTCGTCGGCCAGGGACTCGGGGGAGGAGTGGAAGTCACTGTCCAGGCCGGCGTCGGACTCCGTGCTGCTGTCGTCACTGATGCGGATCACGCCTGCCTCGCACACCAGCCGGGGAGCCTTGGCCCCGCGGCCCCGCGGCCGTCCTGCGCAGAGCAGGGTCAGTGAGGCCTGGCCTGCGGTGCTGCCTGCAGGGCGGGCTCGCGCAGGTCCCTAGCGGGGAAGGGGCTGTCCGGGCGGGCGCTGTGCCGGGTGCTCGCTCCGCCCGCTCTGCCCTTCGCTCCTTTGACTTAGGCTGCCTTCCGGGTCCTGCACCGGGCTACGGCCCGTGCCACGTGGTCATTTTCTCACTTCTGACATAGCAATTTATCCTCAGGAGGCACCCGGGGAGGCTGCAGACTCGGGGCTCCCCAAGGGGGCAATGGTCCAGGAGCCATATGTCACACAGTCATTGTCAGCACATCCAGAAGGCTGGTCCCGGGGGACGGGAGGGCGGGTGGGCAGGCGAGGGCTCAGCTGGACAGACCCATTTGGGGCCCAGCTCTGTACCCCAGTTCTGGCTGTGTGACCTCAGGCTAGCTGCTTGGCCCAGGGGCCTCACTGCCCCAGGGCTGACACCTGGTCCATGCCTGGGGTGGGGGTCAGAGAGGGGGGGCAACCAGACTGGCTGTGCCCGATCTAGGGACGCACAGCAGGCGAGAGGAGATGGCGCGGCAGAGCACCCCAAGAAAGTGGGAGGAAGTCCCCTGAGGGCCACAGCTTGGGTGGGGCGGGGCGCAGCAGGGTGCTTACGTTTTCTCTTACTGCTGGCTCTGTCCCGCTTCCTCTTGGTCGAAGGAAAGTGCTTCTGAATCAGCGACAGAAAGACGCCCCTGAAGGCAGAAGCGAGGGCCTGCTGAGCATGGGTCACGCCACAGGGCAGGACCCCTGAGGTGCGGGCGTGTGCCTGCTCCGTGGGGGACGCCTGGCAGCAGGCGGGGTTCCTGCAGCAAGGGGGCACACCTGCCGGATGCAGGCCTTCAGGGGCTCTGGGGGAGCAGGAACAGCAAGGGCCCCGCGCCGAGCTAGTCCCCGCGGCTGGGGTGGGCCACCGGCAGGGCCGGCCATTAGCTTGGCCCACAGGACGCAGGACCACCTTCTGGGGTCACTCAGAAATGGGGCCACAGGGGCCTCCCTGGTGGCCCGAGTGTGATCGCGGTCACGGAGTGACCCACACAGCACAGCAGACCTCTCCTGTCTCCCCGCAGCAGTGGCTTTCTCCCCACCTGTCTCTGGCGAATCCTCTCACCACCCTCCCCCAACAGCCCTGTTCTATGCATAATAAGTAAAAATAACCCTTATAAAAAAGGAAAGAAAGAAACGGGCTCAGCGTCACTCACTCGGCAGCCGAAACAAAGCAGTCTAGCTGTCCGTCCTTCTCGTCCAGCACCTCACGGGTCCGCGCCTCGCCTGTGGACTGCAGTCCGATGACCACACACTGCGGGTTTGGGGGAAAGGACTGGTGACCGCTCTCTCACCAGTCCTGGAGCGCGGCCCCGAGGGGCCACAGGGAAGCGCCCGGCCCCAGGCCTGGCCCTCCGCGGTGCAAACCGCGGTCTGCTCAGTTTCTCCCCTGCCCGGCCGCGCTGAGGCTCACTTGCCACTGCGAGCAGAGGGGGCAGGTGCCCAGCCCCACCACTCGCCCCCAGCGCAGGGAGGGAGGGGTGCCCGTGGCCTGAGCCCGGCCGCCCCGGGGCTGGCAGCACACGCAGCACGGGGCTGCCAGCTCACCTTGTCCCGGGCCAGCTCCTGGCGGGCCAGCTCCACCAGCCGCTGCACCTTGGCAGCCACACACAGGTACTTGAAGAAGCGCTGGTGGGCTGACCAGAACTGGCCCCACAGGGATTTGCGGGACTCCAGGCCGATCCAGTCCGCTGCCTGCTGGAACACGCCCAGGGCCTCGGCCCACTGCAACGACACACCCAGCTTGCCTCTGCTCAGGGCAGTGTTGGGGGTGGGAGGGGGAGCAGGACCCCAGGAGCCACTGCGGGGCCGATACTCGGGACATCAAGGGGCCAGACCGTGCGCTGGCCACACCATGGTGAGACCGGCCAGGCCGCCGGCACGGTGGGGGGGCACGTTACTCTGTGAAGCTCTTTAAGCCAGGGTGAAGGGCACCGAAGGGCCAGGGCGTAACCCCACGCAACGCCGGAACCCCACGCCGTCGGCCAGCCGGAGGCCGCAGCCGCCCCACTCCAGCCACTCACCAACAGAGCCGCTCGGTTGTAGATGCGCTCGAAGTCGGGGGCCAGGGGGATCTCCTCGATGCGGAAGGTGACCCCAGAGAAGCTGAGCTGGCGTGCGATGTACATGCCGCTGACCTTCATCTCCATGGCCACGATCTCCATGGCGCCCACACCCCTGCGGACGGGACACAGCCACCTTGGCGCGGGCCAGACCTGGCCAAGCCGGAACTGGGCCCCACGGAGGGGTGGAGCAGCTCTGGGGAGGGGCTGACACCCCGGCCGAGTCCCGGGGTGTGCGGAAGGGGCGGGCGTAGAGAGCACAGGCGACGGCCCTGGCTACAGCTGGGCAAGGGGGGCTCTGACCGTGCCAGAGTGGGGAGCAGCAGGCAGCTGAAGCAGGCAGCGTGTGCGCGGCAGGCCCCTGGGTCCCTCCCAGCGCCCACCGCGGGCGGGCAGGAGCGCACCTCTTCTCGATGGCATGCAGGAAATCCTCAAAAGTGTGGAAGGACGTGCCCTCACCCCAGATGCCGAGGCGGCTCATGTAGATCATGTTCCGTGGCTCGGAGGCACCTGAGGAGGACGCTGTCAGCGCCTGAACCAGTGAGGCCGGGTCTCGGCCCGGTTCAGAGGCCCAGACTGGCCAGGGCTGTGCAGTGACTAGCGCCAGTCAGCAGAGGCGAAGCCCGACAGGGACAGCGGATTCCTGGGCCAGGCTCCAAGATGCCACAGGGCCCACGGTAAGGGTGGGGTGCGGGCTGACAAGGCCAGTGGACAGCACACAGGTCCCCACCCACACTGCGCCGCAGCAGACACCGCTCGCCGACGACGGTGCATGAGGCGAGACCCCTCCCCGGCAGCGGCACGCCTCACCTGTGGCGCTGGCGTACACCACCCTGGCCAGGGGCAGCTTGTTCTGCAGGTCCAGCACGGCCTTGCCCATCTTGGTGGAGCTGGCGTTCTTGGCCTTATGGCACTCATCAAACACAATCTGAGGCGCGGGTTAAGGCGGCTGTGGGAACTCGCAGCCCCGGGGCCCACGCTTTTCTGGGAGGGCAGCCGCCAGGCGCGCCCCGAGGTCACGGGGCTCGGGCATGGCAGGCCACCGCCGGGCAGCCGTCTCGGCGTGGCGTGTGGCCTTCACAACAGACTCAGTCACGGGGCATCCGAGAGGGGCCTGGCCGGAGGGGGGCTGTGCCCGCTGGCCCACCCAGAGGCCGCTGGGAGTCGGGCTTGGTCACGACTGCACATGAACCTAGCAATCTGCTTAAAGCCCACAGGTGAAGCAAAACAAGACACAGGAGGTCTTGGCATTTTACAGGGAGCAAGCCTGCTGGGTGGGCACAGGGGGCGTCCAGCCGAGCCGCGGGAAATCGCAGGCCCGGCCGGCCCAGCTTGTGCCGTGCGCACGCAGCCGCTAGGGGGCGTCTCTCGGTCGTGGCTAGCTGGCGTCTGCTCTGTTCTGACCGCGGAGGCCCGAAGCGAGGGCCCGACAGTGAGTCTGCCACTCGCCTTGTGCACAAGAGGGGCACACCGGGCCCGCGCGCCCCTTGTCAGTAACTCGAAGCAGGGGCCAGGCGTGCCGGTGGCCTTGGGAGCAGGTCACCCTACTTCCTAGCCATCCCTAGCAGAAAGAAAGGACGAGGGACACCCTGGAGGGAGCCTCGTTCCGGGCCAAATCTAAGGCAGTGGCGAAGCCACCAGACTGGCACACAGGGCCCAGCGCCCCGCCGGTGGCAGATGCGCCCCGCCAAGCCAGGAAGGTCGCACGGAGACCCCACCTGGGCTGAGGGGAGGCCGAGGACCCTGCAGGAGGCACGTCCGCAGCAAGGAAGGGCCAGGCGCGGGGCTGCCCCGCTTGCCCGCACTCTGCTTTCCCACAGACCGACGGCCAGAAGCAGCATCTGAGCTTTGGGAGGAAGCCAGGTGGGCTGCCGCTCCGCTCCGGACCACAGGCCCACGGGGGGTGTCCAAGGGGCAGGAGACGTGCTCCGTGCCCTACGCCTTCTCCACCAGCCGTGCCAGGCCAGTGGCGTCCAGCCAGCTCACGGGGCCCCAGGGCCACAGGACGGGGCCTCGCCTGAGCCCTGAGGGCCCCACACTAGAGAGGCCGGCGCCCTGCTCCTCCCCGGCCCTCCCACCCGGCTCCCCGCTGGCCAGGATACCACGCCGTCGAAGGCCTCGCCGCACCACTCCAGGATCTGCTTGATGCGTGTGCGGTGCTGCCCGCCGGCCTGGCTCTCCCCGATCAGGGAGGAGTAGGTGGCAAAGAGGACGCCCTCTGAGGCAGTGGTGTCGCCGTACTTGATCTGCGGAGGGGGCGGACGCACACAGGGCTCATGGCGCGGCCGGGGGCTGCGGCCCTGGCGTGCCAGGACAGGGACGAGGCGTGCCCATGATCCCGAGCCCTGGGTTCCAGAACCCTCCTCGGAGAGGAGGGGCCAGCGGCGAGCCCCGCCCACCTTGCTCAGCGCGTGCACCGAAATGTCGGGGGCCTCGATGTCCCGCAGGTCACGCTCTGCGTCATACTTGAGATCATTGGATACGCTGAACCTGGGGTGCAGGAGCGTGGGGTCAAGGCCCTGTCCCCACCCACCACAGGCGGGGCTCGGCTAGGTGCTCACCACAGGGACTTCTTCCGGCCCCGCAGGTAGTTTTCAAAGATGATGCCAGCCACCGTGCGCCCCTTGCCCACGCCGGCCCCGTCGCCGATGAGGAAGCCGGCCCGCTGCCCACTGGTCAGCAGGACCTCGTGTTGCTGCGGGTGGCGGGCGGAGGTCAGGGTCTGGGCTGCTCCTCAGGGGCCCCACTGAGACCCGTGCGGGTGGGCCGGGGAGACCCGGTACCTGACAGGCATAGGTGATGGCCTCCAGCTGCAGGGCGGACAGGGCCCCGCTGTCCGAGGCGGGCAGGGCGAGCGTGTAGGTGATATCCGGCGGCGGGACACTGGACAGTGTGCTGGTCTCCACCACCCGGTCAGGGTGCTGCTTCCCGATCTTGGCTGAAAGGGGGTGGCCAGGGGGAGGTCAAGGAGCGGGAGGGCGTGACTGAGGCAGGGGTCAGCAGAGGGGCCCGCAGCTCTGGGCAGGGAGGGCCCAGATCCACACAGTGCCGGCTGGGCAGACGGGTGCGGCCGGCTTTGTCTCACTCGCTGGCGCTCGGCCGCCTGAGGAAGTGCCGACTAGCCCACGCCCAGGAGCGGCCAGGGCACTGCAGCCCCTCGCCGGCCCTGCGGGGGCCGGGGGACACTCACACTTGGAAGGCGCGTAGTCCGAGTAGGTCTCCGCGTGCCCCAGCAACTCTGCCTCGTCCTCCTCAGCCTCATCCTCCTCCTCAGGCTGACTCTGAGACTGAAGTTGGGGTGTCAGGTAGAGGGCGATCCTGACCCCCAGCAGCCTGCTTCCCCTCAAGGGGCAGGGACCAGCCAGGGATGGAGTGACGGGGACAGAGCCTGCTACATCCCGACACCCACGTGCCCTCTGGAACACTGGCCGTCCCCGTTCTGAGCGGCCGGGTCTGGCCCCTGAGGTGCCCTCCCACCCCCTGGATGTTGAGTCCCGGATGGGTGGGCAGGGCTGGCGAAGGGGTCAGCTCACCTGGTAGCTGACAAGAAGTGGGGTGCTGGGAAGGGCGAGCACGGGGTCCTCAAGGCCTGTGAAGGGCCCGCTGGGTGGGAACTGCTAGAGGAGAGGGGTGACGTTAGCAGGCCGCCGCGGGGAGGGAGTGCCCGGCCGCCCCTGCCAGCCAGTGCCACCCTTTAGGGGCGGGCAGAGGGCAGGGCTGTGGCTGAGACCCACTGTGTAGCACTCTCAGGGGGTGTGCCTGATACTTGGGGCTGGGGCTCCCCACTGTGCTGGCAGGGCAGGCAAAGCAGCAGGCATCTCAGGGGATGGGCTTGCCAACCTGGGCCCTCTGACCCTGGCATGCTGGCCCCAGTCTGTGTCGCCCGGCCCGGCCCGCTCCAGCACACGGGGTTCTGTCAGGACCTGCTGTGAGGGAGCCCCAAGGTGGCGGCGCTCTGCAGGGATGCCTATCTTGGGGCGGCCGGGGCAGCGGCACGACCCAGACAGCCCCACCAGTGCTCCCCCGGGAGGCTGAGGGCCTGAGTCTCACCCGGCAGGATGGGCCGCGCCACAGCCCTTGGGGGGCAGGTCACCCATGGGCACCTGGCCCACCTGGTGGCCCTCAGAGCCTGCAGATGGGCCAGCGCTGGGGCCCAGGTCTGGTGGCTGCATCAGGACCGGGCCCTCAACCTGGCCCCAAGCTGGCCCCTCCAGATGCACAGCCAGGGCACAGCGGGGCTGAGGCATCACGCGGAAAACCCATCCATGAAAAGCGAACCACGCGTGGCAGCCGCTTCCGGGCTGCCACCAGACACCACGTCCTAAGAGCCCGTAAGGACCAAGTTTTCTCTTAAGCCCAAACATGAGCGTTGCTTCTGCCCTGGAGACCTGGAGGTGACGGGGGCTCAGCCTCGTGGTCTGATCTGCTTCACCGACGGCTTTCAAAGGCTCAGAACACAGCCGAGGTTTAAACAAAAGAGGACGAGGGCCTCCGGCAGGGGTTACAGTGTCAGTGCTATCAAGCTGTTGCAGCCACAATGGCCGGAGCTCGGTTCCTGGCCAGCGAGGGACCCACAGGGCACGGCAAACCTCGCCTGTCTCCCCGCTGCTCCCCTCGGCAGTGGGCTTCAGTGGGCCTGCCTGTTCTGCGCCCCACTGTCTCTGGTGAATGTCTCACCCTCCGTACCTCTAGCCCGCACCCCATTCTTGTGTCCATAAATAAGCAGAAATAAATCTTTAAATTAAAAAAAAAAAAATCATGACAAAAGTGAGGTTTAGGGAGGCCAGAAGCCTGTCCTTGGCTCCCTCCTTTAAAAAAACGTACTAAGCAAACAAACAGCCCAGGTTCCTGGAAGGCTGAGTCAGGGCTCCTGGAGGGTGGTGAGCGGTGGGCGCAGGCCCTGGACTTCAGATGCCGTCCAACCGCCCAGCGGCCGCAGCTCGCATACTCTGCCCGAAGCCCCTGGGGAGAGGTGGGCGGTGCCACCATGCTCGGGCTGCTCCCAGGCCAGCGGAGGCTGCCCAGCCGGGCAGCCAGGGCTGCTCAGGACGTCCTGCCTTGCCGACCCAGGCTGGGGCCACCCCGGGTTGCACACTCTCAGGTGGGCACATGCGGACCACCGCCTGGGGTGCTCAGGCCCCTCCAAGGGGCGGGCAGGGTGCCCCTTCTACATTTACTGAGTGTGTGCCCCAGGCGGGGCGCCACTCAGTTGCCGCCAGGAACACCCTCCGGAGGTCCCGAGGCGCCCGACACAGTTCTGGGAGAACCCACCACCCCGCTTTCTTCCCCCCCCAGAGCCTGGGGCCTCGGAAAGACCTGAGGGCTCCGGGCCTGGCGACCCTGCTGCCCGGGACTGGGCCCGGCACGCCGGGCACACTGCTCACCTTGACCCCTCCAGGCTGGCTCCTCCTGCCTGGGGCCCAGCCACCAGCAACGTCAGACGCACACCAGGGCCACAGCCCTGGCAGAGCGCGGGCGGCGCAGCTGGCTGTGCTGGCTGAGTGGACTGCCCAGCTCTGAGGCCCGGCCCCGCCACCCTCACAGCCCGCTGCCACCACTGACAGCAGAGCTGGTGGGCGCGGCCCTGCCGCGGGGTCTTTGCCTTGCTGGTGACGCCGCCTCCAGACCTCAACCAAGCAGTGGGCGTCCAGAGGCCCCTGTACCCGCCCCATCACGTGACCTTGTTTCTCTAGCCAGGGGCCTCCCCTTTGATCTGTGGACTTTGGGGCTGGGTCTTCTCTGTGGGGGTGTATCCCCGATTCCACACACCCGCTGCCAGGGACACCCCTGCCCAGTGACTCTGAGCGCTGCCCGGTGTTGCAGGCGCTGCTCTCCCCAGGGGCCTGGCGCAGAGCAGGGCACAGCGGATGGCGGTGGGGTGTGAGGGCCTGGCCATGGCGGACCTGTCCCTGCGGGAGGCGAGGAGCCCAGGAAGGGAGTTTCTCCGGCTCCTGCATCTGGGTTGCAGCCCTGCAGCCCGCGAGCTGCCAGGACAGCTGCGACTGGCACCCTGGGCACTGACCTTGTCGGGCACAGCGGGGCCAGTGTTCACATCCCAGATGGTGGGCACCTGGCTGAGGCTATCGGCAGGCAGGAAGTCAGGGGTGTCCGCGATGTCTGAGAGGGAGTCCACAGACGAGGAGAAGATGGAGGCGGGGGAGAGTTCTTCGAGGTATGAGGATTCCTGGAAGACAAGCCAGGTGAGGGGCAGCCGGGCAGTATCCACTGAGACAGCACACGCCTGACCACACACGAACGCAGCGCAGCTGTGAAGGAGCAAGAACCGGGATGCACCTTGCAGACTGGATGTCCCCGCAGGCAGGGCGCCCCCACCCCGCCCCGGAGCGTGCCTGGTGGGGCGACAGAGTGCCCGGGCGCACGGGCATCTGCCATACTCAGTCAGGGCACTTCCCAGGCAGGGCGGGGTCCACTGCAGGGCACCAAGGAGGAAGCCCCCAGATCCCAGCAGCAATTACGGCCACAGGCCACAGGCCTCAGCCATCGGTCGCCAAGTACACCTGTGGCCCACTAGCCAACGGACAAGGCTGACTGGTCAGACCCTGGGGCCTGGGACTCAGTGGCCACCGGGAGAAGGGGGAACCCAGGGCCTGGAGGCCACCGGGTGCACCTGGCTTGCTCCGCAGTTTTCTGGGGGGGGCCGTGGGGGGGCGTCTCCGCAGCTCCCAGGTCGCCAAGAACCAGCCCCCCACGCCCTCCCAGTCCTGCTTCTGGGGCTGGCTCCCGGTGATCTGGTGGAGCAGATCGCTTCCTGGGGGGCGGCAGCATGTCCGGGTGACACCTCCCTGCTTCCTCAGGGCTTTTGGCCAGGACACAAACATTCCTGCTTCAGGGGGCTCAGCTCGCACCAAACTGACGGCAAGAGCAAGTAGTGAGAGGCCAGGGGTCCCCCTGGTGGCTCGTGGGGTAGCTGCACTGGCCAGAGGCACCCTGGGCACCCGTGTGGGGGGCAGAGGTAGCTGATGGCTGAGTCAGAGGGTCCCCTGGCCTCTGGCCTCCATCAACACAAGGGCAACGCTGACCGCCAGGCTGCTCTCTGGTTTTGCCCATTCTGGCCGCAGGGGCGGGTCTCCGCGTCCTCCACTCTCTCCCACCACCAGCTCCGAGAAGGCCCCTTGAGGAGAGAGGGGCTGGAGCCGCAGCCTGGACAAGTCCAGGCGAGGAGGCAGACACTGCCAGCAGGATGGGCGCGGGCACTGGCTGGTAGGGTTCATAACAGCTCTGAGGTCTGAGCGAAGGCAGGAGAACCCCAACCCCAGCAAGAAGGGGCATGCTCACGGCTCCAGGGCACCCAGCACCCTCGGCGGAGAGTCCAGGGCAGCCCCCGGGAAACAGCAGTGGCCGTGGGTGCACGGCCTGCTGACCCGGGCCGCTGAGGGCTTGGTCTGGGAGCCCCACCACCCCGGCAGCCGGACGAGAGCGGCTCCTCTGAGTGAGGGGGGCCACAGGCAGGGCCGCGCCTCAGGGGCTGGCTGTGGTTCCTGGGAGTCGACACGGGGCAGAGACCCCCGTGGACTGGCTGGGTGGGCAGAGGGAGCCGTGCGTCTGCAAAGGCCGTGCTCAGATGCGGCCTCCGGGGCGCCGCGCCAGGTGCTCGGGGTGGCCAGCAGCCCACCCGGCCCTGCGAGGTGGCCCCGCTCCCGAGGCAAACAGCCACGAGCAGGGGGCGGGGGCGTCGTCGCAGGGCTTGGTGAGGAGGGAGGAGGAAGCGTGGCAAAAGGTGGGTGCTCGGGGCCCCCAGACCTGTGCGGGCAGCACGGCCTTCCCACGAGACTGCGGAGAGGGAGGCCCTCGGCCGGGGCCCGGGCAGCTTCAGAGGGCCGCTCGGTGAGCAGCCGGGAGCCCTGACGCGCCGGCGCGCCGGCATGAGGGCACGTCCCCTCCCAGGCCGCCCCCCAAGCCCCCCGCCCCGTCTGACCCCCAAACCCCCCGCCCAGTCAGGCGTGAGAGAAACCAGGAACCCCAGACCAGGGTGGCCTGCAGGACACCCCGCCAGGGCCCTCACAACTGCCTGGGGCTGGGGGGGTTAAGGGGGGGCGGCAGAGCCAGGGGAGGGGGAGACGTCTCCGGTCTCCGCCCCAAGGGCCTCAGCAGCCGTGGGACAGGGGAGCACAGGGACAGGGGAGCAGGCTGATGATGTATCAGTGCTGGTTTCTGAGGGAGCTGGGGGGTGGGTGCAGGGGACCCTCGGAACTGGCTACACAGAATTCTGAAAATCTAATACTGTCCACAACTACACTGCCTGTGGAAAGGCGAGCTCCTCCACTCTGTGGACACCACATCCTCCAGGCGCCCAACCGCAGAGGCACCTCCCAGGGCCCCCGACTGGGGAGGCAGCAGAGGGCCAGAGGCCGCTGAAGGGACCAGGCCACATGCAGGCCACCGAGGTCAGGAGAGCTGGGGCTCCCGGGGTCCCTCCCAGCTCTGGAGCAGGTGGGGACGTGAGTGGTGCTATGGGACTGCAGCGGCCAGCAGCAGCCCCCCCAAAATGACTGGGCCCTCCGTGAGCACCGCCCCAGCTATAAGCCCTGTCATCACTGGAGCCCCAAACACTCAAGACCATGTTTCCCCTCCCTGGACCACCTGCAGGCTGTGGCCCCACCCGGGGCCTCCTCCTGGGACCCCAACAGTTCTGGGGGACCAGGTGAGGCTGCCCAGCAGTGCCCCCCTAGGTCGCAGCCCAGTAGGTCGCCCTCCTGCCCCGGGAGGGGCAGATTCATGGGGAGACCCAGGAGGGACTGGGGCCCATCCCCACCCATCCAGCCACAGGGATCTAAACCTGCCGCCTTCGCTCCCGCAGCGTGATGTCCTGGGACATCCCAGGGCTGTGGACATGCAAGTCGTGGGGTCCTGCTGCCTGGGGACCCGCCGGGCGGCGCTCAGAGCTGCCCTGAAGTTGCCCTCCCACCTGCCACCGGCACTTTCAGTTTGGGCACCACCCCCACTCCCCCCAACACGCGCGCCACCCCACCCCCGCCATACTGGCCACTCGCTCCCAGCCCGCTCTCTCCTCTCTCCCTGGAAGCCAGCAGACTCCCTCTCGGGCCAAAGAAAAGGGTGGGGCGCCTGGCGGGAGGCAGCCGGGAGGGAGGCTACCTGGTTGAGCGCTGCAAACCGCAGCCAGAAGTGCAGCTGGGACATGGCACAGCAGACGGTCCCCGGGAAGGCGGGCGGAGCGGCTCCCTCATGACCGGCAGCGGCCACTGGGGCGGACCTGCTCAGTCAGGCTGCATTTGCATGTGGGGTTAGTCACAGCCGGCGCCTACTTCCCCTAAGGCCCGGCTGACTTTCAGGAAATGATGTCTCCTGGTAGGTCTGGGCGATTACTGGCAGCCCAGGCAGAATTACTGTACGGGGCGGAATCAGCTGCTGTCAACAATGCCCAGCTGCCTGCCCTCTGGCCGCGGTCGTGCCCTGCCCACCGGCCCTGGCCGGGCCCCTCGGGGCCCAGGGGTCTGCGTTCCCCCAGAGAGCTGGCAGGCGAGGTCCTCTCCCACCCACCCCTCGCCCAGGTGAGCCTGGCAGGGGCCCAGGGCTGCCTGTCGGGTGGCCAGCAGTGACTCTGAGGGGCGCAGCCAGCATGTCACAGGGAGGAAACGGAGACCCCTCTGTGTACCCCACTACCCCAAGCCTAGCCTGCAGCTCCTCAGCTGGGGCCCAGGGCCTTTCCAGCTGCCCCAGCCAGCCCCCCCCAGCCTCTGCCCCCACCGCTCCTTCTCTCCCACCCTAGCCGAGGGGGCTGGCTGTGCCTGAAGCCCCCCTTCTGCCCCTGAGCCCCAGAGCTCCAAAGACAGGCAGGAAGGGCCGCCAGTGGGGGCCCAGAGCCCCAACAGGCGCCGTGGGATGGGCCTCCACGTGCTCTGCGGGGAGCAGGCTCACAGGGCCCCACGGGGCTCTTCCGCTCTGCCACCACTACCAGGGTCTCCCCGCAATGAGGCCAAGTCACAACCAGGGGCAAAACCAACCCGGAAGGCAGGCACTGACCCCAGTTTTGTGCTTATGAGGCGTTTGAGGCCAGGCTGCAGGCGGGGGGACGGCACAGAAGCCCAGTGAGGAGGGGCGGGGCCTCTGCACCCCTGTTGCCAGTGCTGGGGGCCTGCGGGGCAAGCAGCTGACGAGCTCCTCCACACAGCCGTGCCCGCCACTTCCACTCCCGGTGCTGCTGAGGCGGGGGCCCGCACACAGAGCCTGAGGGGCACGACTGGAGTCTGCCGGGGAGCGTCTGCTCACGGACAGCCTGCACAGGAACCAAGAGGGGGCCGCTCCTGACCTCTGCTAGCAAGAGGCCCCCAACACACGACACTGGGGGCGAGAAGCCAGACACTCGGGCCACGCGGAGCGAGCCCATTGGCGAGAGCCGTAGGGCAGGCACAGCCCCAGAGAGGGGTGCCTGGTGTCCGGGCTGGGGAGCGCCTGCTGGGGGCCGGGGGAGCCTCGGGGTCCGGGGGGAAGTGCGATCCCCAGAAACTTTGATATCCAACTTCTGGCCCCAGAACCAAGCAGGCAAGATCTGCGGCCTCGAGCCATTGTCGTTTCCAGGCGGGCTAAGCCTGCGCACTCACACCGCCCTCCCGGAAGCCGCCCTCAGCCCACCCCTGGGGTCAGCCCACCCTTGGGTCGGACAGACCTCCTTCAGGTCCCACAGTCCGGAGGGCAGGGGGCCTGCTCCCCAAGGTTGGCCCTTGGCCCAGGCTTTCTGCTCGCGAGGCGAGTCAGCCTCTGGCTCCTCCTGGCACCTAGGGCCGAGACCCGCAATGGGGAGCCCCTTGAGGTCCCCAGGCTTCTGCTGGGCCGCGGCTCTCAGTGCGCCCACAGAGCAGGGGTTTCATGGCATGGTCGGTGGGGACCAAGGGCCTAACCTGCGAGGGGAGTTCGCTCACTCTCAGAGCCTGGTGGGCCCGGGGCAGGTGAGCTGAGATGCCTGGTCCCTGCTCAGATCCATCTGTGGCTTGGTCAGTGCTGTCCACCCCTCAAGTGGCTGTGGGGAGCTGCCGAGCATTTGCAGAGCACGGCTCTGAGCTGTGACCTCATCCTGGCTTCTAGAAGCCTCTTCTGGCACCTCACTACCTGGACGTAAGACTCAGACCTGAGATGCCAGGAGGAGACCCTGGGGGTGACACCTGCTCTGCCATGTGGGACCCCAGGGGCCTTGGGCAAAGGCTCAGGGCAGCAGCTGTCCAGGGAATAAGTGTACAGGGATGGGGGGACTTTGGGAGAGGGCAGTGGGGGAGTGGGCGCTGCCAGGACTCCAGAAGCCGGGGGTTGAGGGGCGGAACCAGAGGGGGCCTGGAGGCAGGGGCAGGGGCAGCAAGCCTGTCGGCTGGGGCCAGAGGAGGCGTCTGGGCCCCTCACCCCCAGCCCTGATCCCAACAGGCTTCCCAGAAGCCTCTCCGACTCAGTCCGATCTGGAACCCATGTTCGCACAAAACCGGGTGCAGATGTCCACAGCAGCATGAGCCACAAAGATAAAAAGGAAGAAATAACGACAAAAGTGGACAGAACACATAACTACGCTGCACCCATTCACGCGCTGGAGCATCACCGGTGACAGGGAGTGAAGTTCTGAAGGCTGCTAAGCGGCGGCGGGGCGGGCCCTGAACACACAATGCTCGGGAGAGAAGCCAGACCCACGAGCCCCGCGGCGAGTCCACGGAGGAGACACACCAGCTCGGGCACAGCCAGAGCCAGAGAGTGGGTCTGTGGGGCCACAGAGGGTGGGTGATTGTTGATGGGGATGGCGCTTCCCCTGGCATGGTGGAATGTCCTGGAACTGAGAGAGGAAAACTGCACAACTCCGTGAGTGTGCTAAAAGCCACAGAACCGATGACAGCAAAAGCTCAGCGTGAAGGAAACGCCCAGTCATGCCCACAAGGCCCTTCTGTGGAGAGGTGGGGCAAGAGTTGGGGCAAGGCCGGAGGGCAGGTGTGAGACCGGACTCCCTGGCGGCCAGAAGGAAGTGCCCCGACAGGCAGAGCGCCACGGGAGGCCCTGTGGGGATGCCACAGCTGGCCGCAGGACAGTGAACAGCAGTGCCCCCTGGCATGACGCATGTGGAGACACTGGTGCCCACAGGTCCAGGCGGATATGAGGAGTGGCTACGTGAGGGCTGTTTCCCTGCAGGACCCTTGCTGGCCAAAGCAGACTGAGGTCAGCACGCTCACCGATGGATGCCAGTGGCCAGTGCTCAAGGTCCCCAGCTTAACCTGACAGCCTCTTCCAGAGGAAGACAGGAAGTAGTGACCCCACGGTGGGCAGCGAGGACTCCTGCCCGCACAGGACCCGGCCTAAGGCTCAGGCCCCGAGGCCTGTGTGAGGGATGCGGAAGAGGCTCACCTGGGGCCTCCACCCTCGGGCACCTGAGTGTGGCCACCAGCTCATCCCAGGGCCGGTGTCACAGCCCTCTGGGAGGTCAGCAGGAGGACCAGGGTCATGGAAGGCAAGGGAATTCAGACGGACGAGGGCGGGAGTGCTGGGATTCTCAGCGAGCAGCTTTTGTAAAAACTCAGTGTACATAAAAGCGTATTTAGTCATGAAAGGCCTCAGACTCACACAGAGACGAAGCGCCTCAGAGCTTAGCTTTCAGTGGGTCTGGGTGCCCCAGGGTACCGGGACCACAGCCCCAGGCCTCGGGAGCGTCCCGTCCCGTGAGACCAGGCAGGCGGCAGGGGCAGAGGAAGCCTCCTTGACCTCCGCCTTCCCAGGAGCACAGCCCCACAGGGTGGGGCACCCCCGCTGTCTGACAGTGGGGGGCCTTGTGTGGGGTGTGCTCAGCCCCCAGCTGGGCCTGGGTTGGCACCTGAGGAGTCCGAGGGGTCTCCACACCCTCGGGGTCAGTGATTCGGCCCCAGTGACTGGGGAGGAAGCGAGTGAGAGCGCGAAGCTGGGGTGAAGACCACGCACGGGCCCAGGGAGCACGAGTCTCACGTACCCAGGAGGACGGGGCGGGATCAGCCCTCAAGACGCCTCCCTGACCCCAGGCCAGGGCAGCTGGTCACATAGTTCATCTTTTTTTTGCTTTGCTTTGGCTGCCAGAAAACGCAGTGCTCAAGCTTAGCTGGCAGAAGTGTGCGAGGCCCGGGCAGGGACGTCACGCCTCCCCCTCAGCCTCCCCCCGGCTTCCCACTCCAACTCCTGAAGCGCCAGCAGGGCTCTGGGGAGTCGCTGGAGGGCACGGTGGCTCCTCTCACTGCTGTACCGAATCATTGCAAACTTCAGAGCTTAAAACAAAGGGCTTTTATTGCCTCACAGGCCAGAGGTCAGAAGTTCAAAATGAGGTGGCTGGGAGGCAGTCTGCGGCTCCAGGGAGACCCATTTCCTGCCTTTTCAGCTGCTACAGGTGCGCACCCCTTCCTCAGAGCCTGGCTGCCTCATCCGGCCTGACTCCAACCCTCCCCCTCTTATCAGGTCCCTGAGATAAGAAGCTCCCAGGAATCCGGCGTCCTCCCCACCTCAAAGTTCCCTTTGAACACGCACTGCCGCCTCCCCAGTCTTGGGCCAGGACAGAACCTCTTGGGGGCAGCCCTGCGCCAGCCACTCATCTGGTCACTCATCTGACCGAGAGCGGGGTGTCCGTGGGGGTCCGGCAGGCCTGGGCTCGGCTACCTAGCGCCTGCGAGCCGGCTCGGTCTGGCTCCTTCCTGGTTTGGCCCTCACTTCAGTCCCCAGGGAGCCTGTGGTCAGCCAGCAGGGCCTGGGGACCCCCGGGCGACTCTGCCTCTCACCTGTCAGGGCCCCACTCAGAGGTGCGGTAGAGATTTCATTTCAAGTTCTGTTGCTTATAAAGGGGATCTGGGTGCAGCCGCGCCCCAGAAACGGTGCTGGTGGGAGTGCTCGGAAGGCGCTCAGCAGCCGCCTGGAGGGGGGTCACCCCCACGAGGGACAAGGACTGGTGGCACTCTGACCAGTGCGCACAGAGAAGCCGAGGCAGCACCCAGGGGCCTCTTCCCCGCAGCCCCACTGGGAAACCACACTGGTTCTCGGCAGCGGGAGGGGAGGGGA
>NW_004567126.1:30625970-30645223 GCF_000260355.1 Condylura cristata | reverse complement strand
CCGGCGAGAGGCGCAGCCCGCGGCCCAGGTGATGCTTCTCATTTGCACAGGTGATGTCCAGCAGGGGACAGCGGGGCCAGGAGCAAGCCTGGACGTGGGTGTGCCCAGGACACTGTGAGGAACAGAACAGCCCTCCAGCCAAGACTCCTGTGCACCCCAGGAATGCGCACGGCCCCTTCCTTCCCCTATCCTCAAGGCCCAGATGCCAGCACGCGTGGTTTCCTGGCCACAGAAGCAACGGGCGGGGGTGGGGGGTGAAGGGCTTAGACGTATTTGCTCCACAGGCCCCAAGGACAGACCTCTCAGGTCAAGAGATAGCAGGAGAGGCTCTGGGGTGGGCCCTCTTGCTTCTTCTAGTTTTGGGGTCCCCTGGTGTACTGAGCTGTGGCTGCAGCCCCAGTTTCTGTCCCCATCTGTGTGGCAACTCCTGGTTTACCCCTCCTCGCTGGCTTCGGTAAGGTGCTTGCCACTGGAACTGGGCCGCAGATGCCCATACTGGCCCATTCTGAGGCTCTGGTGGGCTGGATTTGGAGGGACACCAGTACCCAGCGTCCAGACTGCCTGGTACTGCAGCAGCACCCAGAGCAGAGAAAAGGACGGGACCTACTGGTGGGAGCGGGCTTAAGTGGCCCCCGGCGGGTCCAGGGGAGCTCGCTGGTTTGAGCTGGCCAGACAGCTGCATCCCACAGACTGTGGCCTGGTGGACCCCCTTTTAAGGGGAAAACTGAGGTGCGGGGCAACTGAGTAGCCGGCAGGCCTCGGGCACAGTCTGACCTGAGCAGTTGCACACCGTGTGCCGAGACCCCCTGGCCAGTGAGCAGGGACGCGGGCACCAGGCCTGCCTGGTCCAAGCCGCTGCCCCTCGGGGCCGCCGGCACCGCCCACACCAGGCTCATCCCACCAGATGCGGGCTCCTGCCGGTCACCTCTGTGGCACTGGCTTCCAGGCCCGCAGCAGGATGCGCCTGAGGCCCGGGGCGGGGGGGCCACTGCGTTCCCAGAGCACGAAACAGCAGGGCTGAGCCAATGAGCTTCTCACTTGACTTGTGAGACTTTCATTTTCCACCAGCTGCTAGGTGTGGGGACATGAAGTCCACTGACGGGCTGCAGGACACCGACCCTCCCCGGTGCACAGACCGGGCCGCGCAAGCGAGGGCTTCTGGAGCTGTGCCCAGACTGGGAAAGTGGGGCCAGCACTCAGATGCCGCACCACAACACACGGGCTGCAGTGGTGAGGTCTGGGCAGCCCCAACCTCAGACCCAGCTCCCCGGGTGCAGGGCAGTCGCTTCCAGGTGAATCCAAAACAACCCAGACGGGCCCAGCCGCACGTGGGAGCTCTCAGGCCGCTGGGCTGAGTCGCTGGCCAGTCCCCAGCGCAGCCGCAGGTCACGGGCCACTCCAGGGCGCCCCGGACACGAGGCCACAGAGGCGCTGGGGGCTCCTACCTGAGGATATTCAGCCTTTGGCAGGAAGCTGGGGGGCGTGGCCTCGGGGCCGTAGCTGGTGTCCAGGCAGGGCTGGCCGCTGACGATGAAGGAGGCAGAGTTCATTGATGGGCTGGGGAGACACGGGAGAAGGTGAGTGACGCCGGGCAGGGCTGCGCGCTCCCACCTGCACACGGGGCGTGGGGTGAAGTGCGGCTGAGCCCGAACCTCCACACAAGCCCCTGGAGCCACGCAGATGGGGGCCACCCTTCCCCTGGTGGGGAGCCCTGCCTCACACCCCGGGGAGCACGGCTGGCCCACCTGGGGCTGCTGGCTGGAGGAACCAGCGCTCTGGGGGAGGAGAGGAAGGGGGAGGAGAGATGCGCCTGTCCCCCACTTCTGTCCCCAGAGCCCCTGCCCACCATCGTTTTCCTGGGCTCTCATTCTGGAAGTTTCTCCAACAGGGTCTGGGGTTGAACCACACACCTCATGCCAAGCACCCTGGACAGCAGCTCCCAGAGCAGGGGCTGTGGGGACACCTCTCTCCCCAATGCAGATACCTCAAAGAGTCTGGGGAACTAAGAAGGGAGAACCCTCCCTGCTACCGTTCTGCCCCAACTCTCCAGGCCAAAATATCCTTTGCACAGGCCATTCCTTGACCTAGGATGCCCCCGCTGTGCTTGGTCCCCTTTAAACACCCACCTGCCCCTCAAAACCCAGATGGTTGTTACCTAAGGCAAGATGGGGCCTTACCCTTCCACACACGGCGGCGACTTCTCCGGCCCCCAACCCTGCGACCTCTGCCCTTTCTCCCTATGGGTTCTGGCTCAGACAGACACTGGCACTGGTCAGTCTCCCAGTGCCTCTGTGTGGCCAGGCCCCAGCCCAGGGTCCCTGGACAGGACACTGAAGCCCCTGGCTCTAAGCTGTTAACTTCTTCCTGCAGAACTAGAGAGTGGCCAGTCCCCAAGGGCAGCGTGGCGGGCAGCGGGCGGGCAGCAGGCCACCGCAGTCAGGCACTTACGGGCTTTCGCTGGAGAAGGCCGGATACTGCGCGGACTGGAAGGCGTTCCACCACTGGCAGTGCAGCACGGCGTTCTGAAACAGATGCGGCGTCAGCACGGGCCTGCTGGCTGGGCGGGGCTGAGAGCCAGGGCTGGCTGTGGGTGCCAGCCCACCCAGGCCTTCTCAGCGGGTCAGCACTTACTTGCTGTGCCTCAGTTTCACTATCATATAAGAACCCACAGGGTTGTGGTGCCGTGACTCTGGACCACAGGTGGCCCGTCACCCCCGGGGGGCCTGGAAAGCCCAGTCTGCCGTTTCCCGCCTGAGGTCTGGGGCCCGGGAATCTCCTTGGGGGCCAGTCATTCTAGGGTGTGGTGGATGGGACCGACAGAAAGTCAGAAGCTCGAGTCTTTTCCCCCCGTCGCAGAGGGCGGGGGGGGGGCCTTTTCCAAAGGAGGAGTCATGGCAGGCGGGGCGCTGTCACTGCCACCAAGGACGGGCCCCACCGGACAGGTCCTCACTCCCGACCCTGCCGGGTGGCCAGAGGGCCCCAGCCTCAGCAGCGCTCTCCCCAGAGGGGTGGGGAGGGGTTCACGGCATCAGCCACGCCTGGTGGGCTCAAGATCACAGTTCCACTAGGGAGCTGAGGTCAGTGGGATGGCCCGGGCGTCCTTACACTGGAACCCGGCACCACAGACACGGAGAGCCCCACGCTCAGCCGAGGGCTCGAGGCCAGGCAGACAGGCAGGAGGCTGCGGGAGTGACGAGGGTCTGGACCCGGGGTCAGGACAGGTCTGGAGGTGCAATTATGGATGCACGCCTGCAGAGTGGGCCTGCCCAGCAGGGGTCTCCATCCCCAAACTGACCATTGGCCCCTGGCTAGCCCACAGCCGCTCTCGCCCAACTAGGAGGCCCCAGCTGTCACCAGGAGAGGCCCAAGGCTACAGTACTATTCCCGCCTAGCCCGGCTGGCCCCCAGGCGTGACATCGGGTAGCGGCTCCAGGCCCAAGCAAGTCCCGCTGCAGCACTGCCTGCTGCCGGGGAAGGTGCCGGCGCACCCCCCAGGCCAGCCACTTCCTCCGCCCCCAAGACACCAGGAGAGCTGGCCTGGAACCAGAACTTCCTGTCTTCGCTGTCCTTCCATGCCGAGGGAGGAGCCAGCCCTGGCTTCCCATCCCTTGCCCCCTTCCGACCTCCTGCGACATCCTGCAGGCCCTGCGGCCAGACGCCCAGCCGCACAGGGAGAAAGGGAAAGAGACTCCGGGGCCGGCAACTGGCAGAGGCCCTCGGGCCGTTCTGCCCTTGATTGCACGCACAAATATCAAAATAAGGGTGGGGGGAGAAGCGTCGGGCACCCTGTCAGCCAGTGGAGCAAACACTTTCAGGAGTCCTGGTGGACGCCTCTGGAAGGGGGCTGGAAGAGCGGGCTGGGACCTCCTGAAAAGCCCCCACTTCTCCCTAGGGTCCTGATCTAGCGTCACTTCCTCACGCAGGCCCCAGTTTGAAGGAGAGAAATTGAGTTCCAGAAGAACATGAACTTTCCAAGGCCACAAGGTACTTCCGGGACAGTTCGGAGCACAGCTGACTCCAGAGCATGCTGGGCCTTCAGAATGAGGGCCTCACTGATGCAGGGCGAGTCCAGGAGCAGAAGCCGCAGCCAGCCTCAGCCTGCGGGGAGCTGGAGGGCGGTGGACGGGAGTCTGTGTTCCCCCGACCTTCTCTGTCCACATCTGGACCAAGGTCACTCTTGAAGAGCCCCAAGGCCAGGAGCCCCCCAAGGTCCTGTCCCCTTGAGGCCAGGGGGTGAGGGAGGGACAGCTGGGTTACTCCTGACGCTGCCTACCTAGTACCCCACCTTCCTCCCCTTAGCCCTTAACTCTGGGGAGGCTGCTACCAGGATGCCCAGCTCTGCCCCACAAGGGTGCATGGCACCGCCAGTCAGAGCCTCCCTCGGACTTCTCACCGACAGCCAGAGGAGGCCCCGCCTTTGGGGGCAGCCCCAGGACACCCCTGGTCCAGAGATGAGCACCGGGCCCTGGACGGCCTGCACAAGCTTGCCTGAGGTTTCTTTTTGGGTGGAGACAGAGAGGACTCAGGCATGCCTGGGAGAGTGGCCAGAAGCTGCTCCGTGTTACCCAGGTCACGTGTAAGCTGACCTCAGAGGATGGCACTCACGCTAGGGCAGCGGGTGACACAGGGCCGCCACAGGAGACGCCAGACTGCCCAGGAAAGCCAAGATTCCAGTAAAACTTGCAGTGTAAGGACTGCGTGGGGCACACACACTGAAGTATATACATTTATGTTTATGTGAAATTTAAACTGCACTGGACAGCTATCTTTAGTTGCTAAATCAGGCCGCCTAGCAACACTGACACTCCGGGGCACGGACCCTCAGACTCCGACCGGCTCCCCCGGCCTCCTGACCTGGGTCCCCAGGCCAGCCCGCACCGGCCGTGAGCTGGCCCAGGGTCTGTGGACCTGCACGAGGAGCCTTGCTCTGGACTGGCCGTGGTGCGCCCGTGACAGCCGAGCGGCCCTGGGGGGCACCCTGGGAGCCGGGGGGCACCCTGGGAGCTGAGCCCGGCCTGGGTGCACCAGGGCCCCCAGGCCCCAGGGGCTGTCCCGCTCTCAGCAGCGTCTCGCCCACCATAAAGGGCACAGGGCTCAGGGCCCTGGGCACAGCTCCATTCTCAGCAAACTCCCCCCGAGCCCCCGCTCACGTACCCCCAGATCTTCTCCAGCATACCACTACCCTCTCCACTCCGTGAAGGGGGAGAAAGCACTGTGGGACTATTTATAGCTCAGAAAACTGGAGCTGTCCCAAAGGTCCAACAATAGGGACATAATTAAGCAGATTAGCCGAGATGAGGGCTCCCGTGGCGTTATTAAGAATGACAAGTGCACGCTGGAGCTGGTGAAGTGGGGGAGCCAGCCAGGGGAGAGCTCGCTGCGCGAGCTGGGTGGAGCGGGTGGCCGCGGAGGTGCGAGCGGGCTGGGGGCGGCACACAGCCACGTCCTGGACCTCGGCAGAACCACCTCCGTCTTTGAAGCTGGCGGCGGCTCTTCAGTGGTGACCAGTCGCCACCCCACCCCCAATGGAGGCTCACTCTCTAACTTCCCCTTTTCCCCCCTGAGGGTACTGTCTGGTCACAACTGTCAGGAGTGTCTGGGACCCATGTACCCCCCAGCCCCTTTCTGACCTGAGAGGGTGGGTCTGTGTGCCAACCCTATCACTTCTGTGGTCTTGATCTCTGCCATCCACCCCGTCTCCCCAAGCCACGCTTTCTTCTTGTCCCACCCCTGCCCGTCAGGCCCATCCCAGGAGGACAGAGGCTGTATCGGGGCTGTCCTCTGGCTCCTGGCACCCCAATCTCTCCCCTGCCTGCCGTTCTCCCATCAAGAAAGGCTGTTTTTCTTTCTACAGTGGAAAGAGCCCCCCTTTCACCTGAGGAAAGGTGGGCTTCAAGCCAACTCCCTTGAGGGTTCCCGAGCCTGCCCCGGGGGCGCCTCTTGCACCCTGTGATGGGAAGGTCTGGTGGGCACCTATAGTCACTTTACGTCCCGTGGTGCTTCCTCACAACCTGGAAGCGCCCGACGCCTCAGGGCAAACCGTGGCGCGGCTGGATGATGGAGATGTGCTCGCTCAGCACCGAGAAGAAATGAGCTACCAGGACACAGAGACGCAAGGAACCAGGCCCGCCTAGTCCTCTCAGAGCGGGTGAACGGCCAGGTCTGAGCAACCAGTGGCGGCTGGACCCCCTCAAGGGTCCTCCCTGTCGTCCTGGGGCCAAGAGACGCCCTGAGGCGGGAGGCGCATCCCACCCCACCTGACGCCACACCAACCCCAGCCTCACCCACGTCGATGCCAGACCCAGGGCTCACCTGGACGCTGGACCCGCACAGGGTGCTCTCCAAGGCGGGGGGGCTGTACAGGACGCTGCCTGCCGGTGGGGGCTCATGCTGAGGGAACTCCCCGTCCATGGCGGGCCCCACCGTCAGCATTAGTGGCTCCACGACCCGGATGCGTGGGGTCTATCTGGGCTTCTTGCTTCGTGGTGGCGGCATCACAATCTGGGGGGGGGACATGGCACATCCTGAGGGTTCCCCATGACCGCACAGGTTGAGGACACCCCGACGACAAGGGACAGGCCCGAGAAGTGCATGGCTTGCCCAGAGGGAGTGGAGCCACCCACTGGCCCGTGCCACCCTGACGGCCCCTCCCTGGGGCAGCACACCGTAGGTGGGCCAAGGCCCCCCAGTGCTACAGTGAAGTTGGGGTACTCTCTGAGAGGGCCGTCACATCCTCCACTCCAGCGGGAGCAAGGCTGAGCAGCCCTAAGTCACCTCAGGGCCCATGCTGGGTCCCCATGTGTCCAGCCAATACCAGGCTGCCCCTTCTGGGGATACAGGAACTGGACTACTGACGGAGGGCCCCAGCGCCAGCAGGTGGGGCTCCTGACCGCAGAAGCTGGGCGGCAGCAAGGAAAGCACTGAGCTGCAAGCAAGCCCTGCCAGGCCAACCACCACCTGCCGCAGGCCTCGGTCACGGAAAAGGCCGCACTGTGGCGCCTACGGGGCTGTCCCAGCACCCTGAAGGGCCCCCCGGGTGACCGCTGGAGCCGTGGCTTCTTGACGAGGGGCTCTAAGGCCGGAGACAGAGTCCAACCTGGCTGGTTCCGAGCTGGGGGCTCTCACTGGGCCCAGGGGCCAGCCGTGGCCCCCGGCAGCCAGACGGCACTAGGCACCAGCGGGCCAGGGCAGAATTCAGCTAAACCAGAAGGACCCCCAGCGCCCCTCTGAAAACGCGCGGCCTCCCCGGGCAGGCAGACCCAGGTGTGAAGAGGTACAGGGCTGACCTGGTCCCACCTGGGCACCTGGGAATGGTTCCAACCCCTAGGCGGCCCCACCCCACCGGAGAGCGCTCCCAGGCAGGCTCCCTGCTCCTGGGGCGGCTGCTGGGAACTCAGTCGCCCAGGGAGGCAGGAAGGGGAGGCGGCCACCACTCCCAGCCAAGCCCTGTGAAGAAATCCTCGGGACTTCCAGTAATCGCCAGCCTGCACGGGCCCTTGTGCAATTCTGCAGGGGCGGGGAGCGGCTGCCTCTCCCAGCGCTCAGGCTGATGCTGGGCTCCTCGTCCCACTGGACTGGCCACCGGACTGGACCGGCGGCCCAGGAGACAGACAAAGGCCCTGGGCCGGGCCCAGCCCCCTGAGATTGCTGCCAGGGGCCTGTGGGTTCCTGCCCTCCGGCTGCCCCTCTGGCAATATGCCACCTCCCACTGCCCCAGGGCCCATGCACACCGCGCCCTGGGGGGACGGTCAGAAGGGCTGAGGTGGAGCTGGCCCTCCCACGAAAAACAGGGGTGCTGCTGCCTCCCCACCTGGGGCTCCTTTGGGATCAGGACTTGGGGGCCCCCGCAGAGACCGCAGGGCCAGGCGGACGGGGCCAGGCGGACGGGCCCAGCCGCCCAGCCTTCCGAGAGACAACCGGCGCCGGCTCTCCAGCCCCAGCGGGCGCCTCTGAAGAATGGGTCCTTTGGGGGTACAGGGATAACGCCCGGGTCTCTGCCATCTGCTCCGGTGCCGGCTGCCCTGGACGAGGCCCCGGAAAGTCCCCATCAGTGTGACTCCCGCAGCTGGCCAGGACGCAGGCGGGAACAGAGCAGGCTCGCAGCCGACTCTGGGTGGGGAGGAAGCGACGTGCGGGGACTTGCCCCACCCCGGACCTCCCTTTAAGCCCTGGCAGCGCTGACCCGCTGGCTGCTGCAGCTCCCCTGGCAGTGGGCAGCACCATCGTCCAGGGAGCCTCAGAGCTCCGCTGCCAGAGTGGGGCGACTCCCTCGGAAGGCTCCACCCCATCCACAGAGCGGTGGTGGGGAACCGTGGGCAGCTCCCAGTCATGCCGGGCCCCACCCCCACCCTAAAGCTCAGTCCCAGAGTCCAGAGAGCCTGTCTGGGACTAGGGTCAACTAGGCAGCCTCAGGGCGCCAGGCGGGCAGCTGCCCAGGGCGCCGCGAGCCGCAGAGAAAGGACCTCTGGCCCTGCAAGGAGCGCTCCCGGGCCTGCGCCCCGTTCTCGCGTGCACAGATAAATCAGTCTTCAAAATACCAAGAGCTGGGGCAGCCGTGAAGGGGACAAGAGCAGGGCGCTGGTATGGGGGCGGCCAGGGACCCGGGCCTGTGTCCTTGCCTTTCAGGGCGGTGGGCACCAGGCCCTGGGGCCCCGGAGGCTTCTCCCACCAAGCAGGCCCTGGGCCGGGAGTGTGAAGAGGGAAAGGACAGGCCGGGTGACCCGGGGCCTGCAGGCAGGGCCGATGGGGGCAGGAGCGCGAGGCTCCGCAGCGCCCCAAGTGGCCCCGCGGTCACAGAGGCACTGCCCAGGGGCAGTGAGTGGGCCCCACCTGCATCTCAGTCTCCGGCAGCAGGGCACAGCAGCCAAGGGCAGGCACGCCCTCGGTGTCCACCCCCAGATGAACAGGTACACAGTGTCCCCCACATGTGGGAAGTCACGTGGCCACAAGAAGGGGGGCAGCTCTGACACAGGGAGGGGCCTTGAACACGCGCTCAGGGACGGAGGCTGACAGGTGAGCCCCTGCTGGACCCGCGCGGGCGGGGCTGCGCTGACCGCGGAGCATCGCTTCACCAGCCGCGGCTTACGTCAAAGGTTCCTTCTGGGTTCAGGTTTTCAAATGAGTCACGGCGAAGAGAAAGATTAGGGAATGAGTGGTCAGGCCAGAGGAGGGTGGGGAGGGACCCGGACCCGGAAGTCCCGGCCGGGCGCCTGCCGCCGCCAGCCCCTCCGGCCTCGGCAGCCCACGGGCAGAGCTCCGGCTGGCGTCCACCGCGCCGCTGGACTTCCCAGGCCGGGGCTCAGACTCCCAGCTCAGCCGAAGCAGCTGCCTCCGCCCCACTCCAGACCCCACAGGGCCCTCTGCGGGACTTCGCTCGCCTCTTTGCCATGGTGCCCCGAACCGCTCACTGCCCCAAGCTCCTGCCCACGTGCTGTCCCGCCGAACAGTGGGGCTGGTGTCTCACAAGACCCCCACGCTCCCCGGCTGAGCTCCAGGCCCAGCAGTACCCCAAGGTGGGAACCCCCGTGGGCCCCAGGCTCCTGGCCTGGCACTTCTCCCAGGGGGGCCTGGGAAGAGGACCCAGTCCTGCCCTTGGGACCCAAGGCCCAAGGTCAAACTTCTCCAGACTGGAGCTCTGCGTCCTAAGTGTGGAAGGGACCCCGGCACACACCTGGGGAGAAAATGGGGCTGCTCTGACCTCGCCCTGCCCTGGGGCCCCTGAGTTGGTCCAACCTGAGTGAGGCCAACATGCTGGCCTCTCCTGACCCCCTTCTCACCTGTGGGGCCCCCAGACTAGCCACAACCTTGATGTAGGCACTGACACCCACAAGGAGGCAGAAGGACCTGCCCTGGAGCTGCCAGGCGCAGCACAGCCCGCGGACACCTGAACTCAGACTCTGGGCAGAACTGGGAGCTGCTGGGCCCATGGTTCAGCCGGACACTTGGGCGAGAGGGAGAGTAGATGGCAGCAGGAGCCGCCCAGACACTCCTCCCCGAGAGGCAGGAACCACACCGAGTGCGGCTGGCACCGAGTCCACGGAGCCCCCGAGGGCATCTGAAACTGGCAGCTCGGGGATGCCAGGGCAGGGCAGAGGCCCGGCACCCTGCACACACACTGGCAGGGTGGCAGCAGGGCAGCCTGCGTGCACCACTGGAGAAGGTGGGAGGCCAGAACCTGGGGTTCCAGGTGTGTACCCCTGGGGGACCCCAACCCTAGAGCACACCATCTCACTGCACGTGGAGGGCTCACTGATGAAGCGCCCCTAGAGAATACCTCCTGCCCTGCTCCTGCTCTGCTGTGGAGCCAGAGTCGGGGTGTCCCAGGGGCTGCTCAGCTGATACCTGCCTTGCACAATCAGCAAATGAACTATATACAGGGGGCCTCCCTGGTGGCTAGGGGTTCAGTCTCAGCATTATCACCACTCTGGCCTGGGTTCGATCCCTGGCCAGGGAGTGACCCCCAGGGCGCGGCAGCCCTCACCTGGTGTCTCCCTGCTCCCCTAAGCAGGGGACTTCAGTGCACCTGCTTATTCTGCTCTCTAGTCTGTCTCTGACAAAACCTCTCACCACCACCCCTGCACCTCTGGGCTACACCCCAGTTCTTCTATGCAAAAAGAAATAAATCTTAAAAAAAGCAAAGGTCTACAGAGGGGCCCCTGGGGGGAGAATGGCCACACACCCTAACACCTTTACCCGGTCTCCTCCCTGCCACGCGACGCGAGCTGGACCACATGGTAGCTGGCACCCAGGGATGGTGCTGTGACCCTGGAAGCTGAGTGCAGGGCACCAGCCCCGACAGACAGAGCGTGCAACAGCCTCAGCACTCCCCAGACACCTCCGGCCAGCCTGGGAGGACGGCCACAGCAGGGGAAGTGGACCTGGTCCTAGATGGAAGAGGAAAGGCCAGCAGCAACTGGTGACGCCAACCTCACCCAGAACAGGAGCCCCCGGGCTGGGTTCCAGAGCAGCCATTTGGGGATGCCTGCGGCCGGCTGCCGGGCTCTCTGCTAATGCATCGCCAGCCACAGGTCCACAGACCTGTCTGCTCGTCAGGACAGACCAGTCAGTCTGCATGGCCGTGAGGACCCTGGACGGGGCACGGAGCGAGGACACTCGAGCAGGCGCAGGTGAGGCGGGCGCGTCCCACAGCCACTGCAGACGGGCAGACAAACTGCGCCTGCGCCGCCCAGGACACAGAGCCCTGCAGCCCGCAAGTGAGCGGCCCTCAGGCGCAGGCGGGGGGGCGGGGGGGGACACGACACTCCTGGGCACAGTTCAGTGTCACTCGGAGAGAGAAAATGGACCGTCAAGGAGGTGACACCAGTCCACAGGCCACTGGCGCGGGGGCGCAGACAGGTGTGGGACGGCGCCCCGCGGTGGCTGGGCAGCTTCCCTGCCAACTTCCTCTTCCCCTTCTGGGAAATGCCTTCCCAGGTCTTTGGCGGTTGCAAAGGGCTGGGAAAGTCTTCTGCTTAGTCAGCCTTTTCAAGGTTTCGCTACACCGAGCCTGTGGTCCCCCAGACCAGCTCCAGGGCGCCCCAAGCCAGATCTCACTGGCCCCCCGGCTCTGCAGACCTTTGAAGCAGATATGTCCAAGTCTCCCCAGGGTGTGTGCAGAGGGTGCTGAGGTCATCTCTGTGCCGTATTGGGCAGGCCTCAGGTCAGCCAGCACGCCTGGCCCTCCACCCAGCCGCTGAAGAGCCCTGCGCGAGAGCATGGCTGCTCACAGATGGTCCCAGTAGGCCCCAAAATGTGGCCTGGCTGGTCAGCACCCTCCCAGCCTGGTGCCAGCACACCTCAAGGGGTTTTGCCCAACTCTGAAGGACACCAGAGTCCCTGCAGAGGGAGGCCCCTTCTGGCTTGGGGCCAGCTTCCACCCTACGCCTCTGGGAAGAGGGCAGAGGCCCTCAGATCACAGCAGCATGAACCCCAAGATCATGCCAATGGAGACCGGGTCCATTTTCCCTCCTGCCGTGCTGGTGACCACAAACCAGGCGTTACAATGGCGCACGTCTCAAGCCTGCGGCCAGAAGCCCAGCCGGCCCCCGCTGCCTGCGCTGGTGCCCTGAGAGCCCACATCCAAGCGCAGCCCAATGCTCGGTCTTAACTTCTGGAGGTTGCCTACCTCCCCTGGCACAAGCTGCACCCCAGTGGGCGGTGCCCTGAGGCTTCAAGCCTCTCTATCCACTCTGGTGTCACCCACCCCGGGGATCCAGGACCACCCCCATCTCAGGGCCTTGAGTATATCCATCTGCAAGGTCCCTTTGCATACGTGGTGACTGGTCCACAGGTCCTGGAGTCAGGGCGGGGACACCCTAGCCCCTTGGGGAGCTGACCCCAGAATTTAAGGAGGACACACCTCACCAGTGGCCCACTGGGAGTGGGGAGGCAGCACAATGACAGGCTCTGGTGGTACAGGGCCCTCCCACGGGTGCCTGGAAGTGGCAAAGCCCCCTGGTTCGCTCTGGAGGGGCCTCCCCAGCGCCCAAGGAGGGGCTGGACAGGTGGGGGGCCCCTCTAGGCAACAGTCTCCACCCGCAGGAATGCAACCCAGGGCTTCCAGACAAGCTGGTTTTTCAAGAGAAGCCACATGTCTGGATTTGGGGGTGGCAGCCCCAGATTTCTCAAAGTTGGCAATCTAGCAGTCATGCACACCCCTCCTCACGTGCGGCGCCTTCCTGTAGATCCCCACTGTGGGCCCTGACAGTGCTCACACCCGCCAACCAGCTCACCCTGAACCACATCCCAACACACAGCTTAGCTCCCGGGGGGCCAGCCATTGTGGAAGCTGACGAAAAGCCCCAAAGAACACACCCTGGTCAGCACCCATCCATGCAGGAGACACCAGCAGCGGGGCCCACATCCTGTGCCACGGGCGCCAAGCTCCGCACCACCCGGGGCCAGGCCGGGCAGGAGGGGGCTCTGCACGCCCATGTCACCACTTCCAGGACAGGGCTCCACCCCAACACTGGCTAGGAGAGCATTCCGGAAATTCTGAGGCAGCCCTGATAAACACACATCCCTGCTGAGTGCCTCCCCTGCTCTGCCGGCCCGTGAGTCCCGCTGCCCCCTCCCGCCCCCTCCCGCTCCTCCCACCAGTGACTGCACAGCTGTGGCTGAGGTGGGACAAGCCCTTCCTCAGTTTACCGAGTCTGTGGCAGGGGAAGGCGCCTTCTCTTCCCGGTTGGCGCTGCAGGTCGGGGCAGGATGTGGCCACTCCTGGTGACTCTGGGCCCTCAGCTGGGGTAGGGACTTTCTCCTGACCAGCCCTCCCACCCACTGTGAGTCAGTGCCATAAAAGTTTACTGCCTGCTGGGACCCTCCACCACCCTGGGAATGCCAGCTTCCTGTGGCCTTTGACCCCTTGGGCAGCAGACGCTGAGAACTGCCTTCCGGAATGTGGGACACATCACTTCAAACGCCCGCAGGCCCTCTTTTGGTTTCACTTAGCAGGCCGCTCCCGAGGGCACTGAGGCTGAAGCTGACCCTGGCCGGTTCTAGGAGGCAGAGGCCTGGCGGGGGCCTCCCTGCTGCTGCAGCAGGCTCTGGGAGGAGGCCCCTGGACAGCGAGGCCCAGGGGTAGAAGTACCTGGGACAGAAGCTTCTGGGAGTAGGGGTGGAGCGGAAACCTCCGCTGGAGCCGGGCCCATGGGCGGAGGATGCCTGCTCACACACACTCCCTCATCGGCCAGGTCAGGCTGACCGCTGCTGCCCCTCACCTACCCCTTCCCACACATGAAGCCAGGGGACAGTGGGTGAGCGTGAGCCCAGTGAGTCAGTGCCGAACTGACCCTTCATATTCATCTGTGTACTGTAGGGGTGCCCTCCCACTGAACCCCGTGGACAGAAAGAACATCCACCTGCAGCCAGCAGGGACAGGGCCTGGGAGGGGTCATGTACTCGCTGTGTGCTGGCACCCCCAGGGGCTCACAGCCCCGCCACATTTCTCAGGCCCTCCAGTCAGTTCAGGAGGAGGCAGGTTTCCAGAGGCGCCCCGAAGGACACTCGTGCTCCTTGCACGGGGCAGAGAGACAGCCCGTTCCGGGGCCAGGGAGACACCGGCCACATGTCCCAGGGCCTCCTCTGACGGGCACCGCGTGCTGCGTCTAGGCCCTTCCACATGGGCACAGTGGCAAGAGAGGCCCAGCGCTTTAACACTTTATTTCCCGCAGATGCCATCTGCACACCACGCAATTCATCCCTTAGAGCATGTTCAGAGTTGCATAACACTTAGTGCAATCCAATTCCAGAACACCCCATCACCCCAAAAGGAAACCCTGGCCCCATCAGTCCCCCTCCTCTCCTCTACCTCTAGCCCCACAGGCCCGCTCTGCCTGTGGCTGAGCCCGTCCTGACATCTCTGGTCCTGTGTGGCCTCGCGTCTGCTCCTCTCCCGAGCCCAGTCCCTAGCCCCTCCAGTGCCTCCGCGGGGGCCTGGCAGGTCCAGAGCAGCAGGTAGAACCAAGGGCCCTGAACGACAGAGGGCTCTCGCCTGGGTCACCCCCTGAACACAGGGGCCGCACCGCACCCCAGGGGGCAGGCCACTGCCAGGTCCTGGCATCGCAGCCCACAGGATGGACAGCCCGCAGCAGGAGGGGAAAGGGCCGATCCCAGGGGCAGGAGTGGGGAGCCCAGGCACCCAGACACCAGGGCCACACCGGGAGTGGGCAGCATGGGAGCTGGCAGGCAAGCAGGGGCGAGCCAGGCCTGGAGCCAGTCTGGGCGACCCGCTCCCACCTACTCCTGACGGTCCCGGCCCCGTCCTTCCTGCCGGCTGACCACACAGCCTGGGCTGGGGAAAGAAACCAGAGGAACTGCACGCACACGCTGCACACGCACACGCCACACACAACGGCCACACACGTGTGCCGCACACCCCGCGTCTGTGTACACGCGCGCGCACATGTGGCTCGTGTGTGCTCTCGCGGACGCCACCTTGGATGGTGTCGGTGCCACAGAGCAGCCTCTGCCCAGCGGGCGGTGGGCACACGCTGCTGTTCGCCCCCCCAGCGGGGAAGGGGCAGGTCCCCATCCCTGCCCAGAGGACATCCCAGGAGGGAGGCGGCCTTGGGGACTGGACACAGTTGCCTCTTTATTCTCCATGAGCTGGCTCACGTGGCCAGGGAATGGCACTGGGTCAGTGCTTCTGGGCCGCCCCTGCCGGAGGACCGGAGAGACTGTGCTGTACGTGAGCTGGGCCTGCCCCAGCTGGTCACACCCCTGTGGAGGTTCCCGTTGGTGTCCACCAGCTAGGGGTGGAGGTCCGCGGGAGAGCTCGGCTCCGGCTGCCTACCTGTGGCCCCACCCTGCCAACAAAGCCAACTGCCCTCCTGTGCTCTGCCCTCCTGGAAATGCGGGCCTCCCCACCCCCAGCCGTCTCCAGACACACGCACCCTGGGCTGGACGGGCAGGCCCCACTCCAGCCAGTGGTGAGCAGCCCTCCCTGCAGACGCCCAGAGTCTAGCAAAGCACCTCTGGCCCCAGAACAGGGTCTGGTCCTCACACTCCACCTCCTGGCCAGCCTGTCCTGCCCTACCCAGTCACTTTCACAGCAGCGGGGTGGCCACTCCTTGAGTGCAGCCCCTGGCACTCAACTCTGAGCAGTCTGCCCCCCAAAAAATCCAGGGTGACAGAGACAGGCTGAGTGCCTCAGCGGGTTGCCTCAAAGACAGCACTGGGTCACTCTGCTCACTGAGGGCCCCTGCAGCCCAGCAAGTGGGGTCCAGGACAGCGAGAGCAAAAGGCAAGGGCCAGAGCCAGAGCCAGGGGCCCCACGGGAGGAAGGGCATGGCCCTGAAGTCTCGGGAGTTCCCGAGCCAGTGAAAGACTGCCATTCTCCCCTCTGGGATCTAGGGTCTGGCACCCTGGGTTGCAGCTCTGGTTTCCCTGAACCTTTCCAGAGTGCCCACAGAGACCCGCCATGCAGGACTAGTGGCTGATGATCCTGCCACTAGCAGTGGGTTTACCTGTGGGTACCACAGGAAAATCAGCCCAACCAGACCCCCTGACCATGCTTGCAGCATTCAACCCCCAAGAACTACCAGCAAGTTCACTGTGCACCCTTCTGTGTAGGGCATCAACAGATGGCACCAAACCTAGCCTGTCCAGGTAGGGAACAGACAGGAGAGACAATACAGGGCAGGCGGACAGATTGAAACTCACAGGCCAGGGGTGCCCCACACACTACACAAGCTCTTCCCAGAATGTTAGTAACTCTGAGGAGGGAAATACCCCCGGTGTCCCATGCACCTGCTCCCCCACTACAACCCAGATTCCCCCAGCCTCCTTCAGGGGAACTTCTAGGGGACACCAAAGCCCTCAGCCCCGCCCCATCCGTCAGGCAGCGCACCTCCAGCTCTGGCACCCCTGCCATCCCCTCCTCCCACCTGCCCAGGCACCGGCTCCCATGCCAGCTCCAGGTCTCTCCCACCTCAGCATGCTCTGCCCAGCACCAAGTCCCATCCAAAGCCAGGACCCCACCGGCCCAACACTGGGAACAGACGTGTCTGCCCCTCTTGAAGCACCCCAGGAAAGACCCGGGGGCGGTGGGGGGGCAGGCCCCTGAAGAGGAAGAGGAGGGATCCCCAAGGAGCCTGGGGTCAGGGGTGACCCAGCAAGGGTTACCAAGGTGCGTGGGGCTGGAGATCACAGGGAGGGGTCATCAGGGAATCTGGAGAGGCGGCCTGGGGGGCAAGGGGAGGTGTGGTGGTCACTGTGGAAAGTGAGTCAGGGTACAGGGGGGACCGCGGAGGACCGCGGGCCGGGGAGGGGTGCTAGAGGCCGGGGCGACCGCGGAGGGGTCGCGAAGGAGGCGGGTCCCCGACCGCCACGGTCCAGGGTAGCGGCGGAGGGCGGGGTCAGTGCTCGCGGGCGGAAGTCGGGGGTCGCCACAGAGGGCGGAGTCGAGGCTCACAGCGGCGGGCGGGGTCAAAGTTCATGCGGAAGGCGGGGTCGGGGGTCGCGGCGGAGGGCTGGGATCTGCCACGGCGCTCCTTCGCCGCGACCCCGGAACCCCGGAACCCCGGAACTCCCGTCGAGGGCGCGAGCGGCCGCGAGGAGCATGGGCCGCGCAGTGCCGGCGAGGGCGGCTCAGGCCGCTCGGGGGCGGGAGTGTCGGCTCGGGGGGCAGCCGACGCGCCTCACCTCTGATTTGGGTCTGGCCGGACGCGGAGCCTGTAGCGCCTCCGTTTCTTCCAGCTTCGCTGTAGCTTCGCTCACTTCCGGGTTTCGGGCGCCATCTTGGGGGTCCCGCGCACTTCCGGTCATGCCGTGGGGCGGGACCTCTGGTGGGCGGGGCCGAGGGCGTGGTCGAGGGCCGGGGCGACCTGGCTCCTGAACCGTTCGGGAAAGGGATTCGGTCTCCGCTGTCTCGGGGTTCGAGTCCCACCCTCGCCCGCCTCCGTTCCGTCCCTGGAACGAGCCCCCGTTTTCTCCTCTGCAACATGAGCACAGAATCGAACCAGTCTCATTCCCTGGAGCACTCTCTCCCCTGACCCGTACGCCACCGGGGTTCTTATATAACTCAGATCTTGGTTCTAAAGCACTCTGCGCACATACTTCCCCAAGACCTCCTGAGCTGACCCCTGGGCCCCCAGTCTCTCTCTCCCTTTATTGCTCATTCATCTGTCCCCACTGAAATAGAAGTCTGGGAACCCCAGAATGGAACCTGATAATGGGGAGTGTCTAATCAGTGCAGGGACCACCCCTAGAAAACAGGATGCTCTTGGGCAAGGCCACGGGAATCTGGGTGGTTCCCCTGCTGTGTTCCTTGTTGTGGGTTTTCCTTGGACCTGATGCAAGTGATGCCGGGATCTGCCAGGAAGAAGGTGGGACCCCACGCTGGCACAGATAGCGGCTTTCCTGCATGGGAGCCACTGGCCCACCACTGAGTCCATCAGGAACCTGGACCTTTTAGTTAGGTGGATCCAGTGCAGGGGCACTGAAGCTGTCCACAGCCCCTGCCTGAGTTCCATCCCCAGCCAGGGAGTGACCCACAGGGCGCAGCAGACCTCCCCTAACCTACCTGCTGCTCCCCTCAGCAGTGGATTTCAGTGGATCTTCCTGTTCTGCTCCCCACTTAAAAAAAAAAGTTGCACTTCCCTGACCTGTCTGTTACCAGCGCAAGGTCTCCTGCACCCATTTCAACCTCTAACATTAAAGCATCTCTTTTATTCTTTTCTAAAATGATTTATTTATACATACAAAACTGGGGTATGGGCCAGAGTTGCAGGAGGTGAGAGGATTCATCAGAGACAGTGGGAAGCAGAACAGGCAGATCCTGAAATACACTGCTGAGGGGAACAGCCGGAGGGTCAGGAGAGGTCTGCCTTGCCACGTGGGTCACCCCCCTGGGTGGGGATCAAACCTGTGCTTCAGTGACTGTGGATAGCTTCATAGTGCTGTGCTTTAACCCACTCTGCCACCAGGGAGGACCCACATCTCTTTTATTCATTCAGGGAACTATGGGATGCTACTCTGTGCCTGGCCAACCCTGGGCAAAGCAGGACCCGAAGAAAGAACTCCATTCTCAGCCTGGCCCTGAAGGTCACCCCCAGGCTAGGGTAGAAAATGCCAAGGCAAGACTCTCCTAGCTGCAAGAAGTTCAAAGGATGCAATGCTTGAGGCATCATGGAGGGCTGCCTGAAGGAGGGGTGTTGGATCTGGGGCTTTAAATTTCAAGTAGAAGTTTGCTTAGTCTGACAAGGAGAGGAGTGTGTTTCCAACATGTCTGTCCCACACAATCCAGGCCAAGGAAACCCCTTTGCCTGAAACAACAAGTACAAGGAAGCAGATGGGCAAACAGACACAGAAAAAAGTGATTTATCCAAAATGAGCTTCACCTTGGTGTGCACAGTTTTAGCAATTTAGGTTGTAATCTTGACCTTGAAACTTTTTCACAACAAATTGAAAGAAGTCAAATTGAACCCCCCAAAAAGAGAAAGAAGCTGACGTGAGATGGCACCAGTAGCATTTTCCCATTTCCTGCCAGGCTCATCACTTGTGGGCTTCATGAAAACTGAAAACGTGGGGCTCCCTATTCAATAGTATCGAAACTTTCAATACAGGGCCTCCCTGGTGGCCGAGGGGTTAAGTCTCAGCTATCACCTCAACAGCCTGAGTTTCATCTCTGTGGGAGGCGACCCACAGGGCTCACCAGACCTCTCCTGTCTCCAGCTGCTCCCCTCAGCAGTGTATTTCATCCATCTGCCTGTTCTGCTCCCTGCTCTGTGTCTGGTGAAGCCTCTCACCCCCCC
>NW_004567126.1:30612183-30625870 GCF_000260355.1 Condylura cristata | reverse complement strand
TAAATAAATAAATAAAATCTTTAAAAACAAGTCAACTTTCAATACAGCAACAACCCAACATTAAAACAAATGTGGGGACCCTGGGCTCACAGACCTAAGCAAGGTCCCAGGTCACACCCTCAAAGCCTGCCCTGTCCTCACCACAGCCGCCCGACGTGGGACGAGTAACGCCTGTGTTTTGTCTGTGGGGAGCTAAAGCAGAACTGCTCAGTGGCCCGCCTAAGGCCGCCAGACAAGCCCCAGAGTGGGGGAGCTGTGGGGACTGCACTCAACCTCTGACCCATCCACCTCAGAAGACCACAATGCCTGTATGGGTAATTTTGCCTCAAGTGGGGGCACCTTGCCCAGGGACGGTAGACTAGTCATCTCCGCCTGAAGGAACCTGCCAGATCTGGGGATGTCTAGGGAATTAGTCAGATTAGGGAATTTCCAAGGAATTGCGAGAGGAGGCGGCCTAGGGAAGCAGAAAGCACACAGCCCAAGCTAGAGGCTCAGGCCAGGCCCCTGGAGTAGTTCTACTTACACGCCGTGGGGACCCCTGGAAAGTTACTTAACCTCTCTGTGCCTTAAAAGAGAGAGACAATACAGCAGCTGTTGCCTAGATGATTCGGTAGCTAAATGAGCCACGCCTACTGTTTGGCCTTCTGGACATTTCCAGGTGCCCCTTGGAAAAGTCCACAAAGACACCCAAGTCAGCATTCAGTGATGGTGGTGGAATAAAGACTGAGGTTACTGGTCAGAGAGACAGGGTTTTTCACAACACAGATGCAGAAGCGGGGTAGAGCCCTGAACAGCTCAGGCTGCAGAGGGCACCCCCTCAGGGCAGGGGAGGGGAATGACTGATATTCAGAGGCTCCCTCTCTTCCAGCTGGGGCAGAGCTCACAGAAAGCCAGGCGTGTCTGATAGGCTTAGTTTGATATCAGAGACCTTCCTCTCTCACGCCCTCCTGTGCTCTCATTGCATGCCAGGGCACTTGGGAGCTTCGGGCTGCCAGGTAACAGAGCGCTAAATAGGAGTTAGTGGTAAGCAAGAATGACTTTCTAGTGTTACTGTCTCCTACAATACTGGACTGTATACTTCTACTAAAGAAGCATATCTTCTGTCTGGAATTCAGATCTCACAGGTCACCCATGACAAATACAGGGATCCTGTATTTTCACTGGTGAAATTAAGCAACCCAGCGTGGGAAACTGCAGAGAAATGGGGTCACAGGAGCAAGGCCAGGGAGAGACCCTCTCTCTGGGCCTCAGAGTTTCTGCCTGCTGACCGGGATCTGCTCATCACACTGACACACAAGCAGGAGAGGCCGCGGACAAGGGGCACCCTGCTTCAGTTGTTTCAGCCAGCAGAAAACTGCAGACCGCCCTGACAGCCACCCTGGGCTGTCCTCGGTTCCCCAGGCTGGGCGCTGCCACTGAGGAGGTACCCAGCCAGCTGTGGTTTCCCTCCTGGGAAACGCTACCCTGAGGTGTCCCCACTTCCAGCCTCAGATTCCCTCCGGGGGTCTCTTTCTGGGGCTGTGCCCACCTTGCAGTTGGGGAGACTGAGGCAGGCGCCCAGGGAGAAGGAGCCTGGGGTGTGGAAGGGGCCTCAGTCCACCTTCCCAGACCTGGACAGGTGAGGCAGGCAGGTGGGCCCCGGTCCCAGCCCAAGTGGGTGGGAAGCACCCACTTCCTGTTTCTCCACATTCTGGAAAGCCCCAGTGTTCCCCAGCAGCAGCAGCACCTCCTCCCTGCCCGCTGGGCCTGGGTCACCACTTCTCCTTTCCCCACCTACTTCCCCTCACTGCCCCCAGCCCACGGCTCAGCTCCTGCCTCCCACTCCCCTCTCCTCCGCTCCTGCCTTCCCAGAGCCTTCCCAGCCTCTCCTCTCTGGCCCACTCAGCCTACGGGTCCCTACCCACTGGACAGGCAGGGATACTGCGCCTGGGCCCGGAGCAGTAGGGCCCCCCAGCTCCCTCCAAACTGAGTGGGTGCACTCCGCCTCTCATCCACTTTCCTCCCCACACTCTGTCTTTCTGTCTCTCTCCTCTCTGTCTCTGCTGTCCTCTCTCCTTGCATCTACCGCCTCTCTCTGACTGTCTCTGACTCCCTCCCCCAGCCCTGTCCCACTCTCCATCGTCTTTCTCTGCCTCAGGCCTTGCTGCCCTCAGGCTTCAGGCCTCTGTCCCGACCCCCCCTTTCCTTCAGCCCACCCCAGTTGCCCACCCTGTCCAGCCACCAGCTGTCCTACTCCCAGACCCACCTGTCACTGCTCCAGGAGTCCCGGGCAGGTTAGCTGGCAGCTTCCATGACCGGCTCCCTCTGCTCCCTGCTGTCCTGGCCTGAGCCGGAGTGGGGTTCAGCCCAGCCCTGCCAGGGCTGCCTCTGAGCCAGCCGGCTTCAGGGAGCAGCAAACCTGTCCAACTGGTTTGAGATCCACCCCGCAAGCACGGGCTGCCCTGCACTAGAGCTGGGGTACCAAGGCCCTAGGGATTAAATAATTCCTGACCCAGTACACCCCTGACCAGATCAGGTGTTGGGGAGCAGGGAGAAGGAAAAGGAGCACCAGCAGTGCTGGGCCCACCCCAGAACAGAATGACGTCGAGGAGCAGTGGTGCTCCCAGGGAGCACGCGCTGGGGAGCCGGGCAGTGAGGCCGGGCAGGCGGAGGCGGCACAGCTGGGGGGGGGGCAGCAGGGACCCACGGAAGGGTGGGGTGGAGGTCCTCTGATGTGGCCACGTGTGCTGCATGGGCTGGGGGAAGGGAGCCCATCTCTGAGCCCATCCAGTGGCAAGAAGGGGCGTGAGGGGGCCAAGCTGCTGCCGGAAAGCCGCCAGCAAGGAGCAGACTTCGATTTCCTCCCGTCAAGGGCTGACACGGGGCGAGCCTCAGCTGGATTGCAGCTGCGGGGGGGCAGGGGGGGGGCAAGAGCCCTGATGCCCCCTCACTCAGTACTCACCCAGCATCGGGGCCTCAGCTTTGTGTGGTCCTGGGGCAGTGGGGAGCCAGGAGGACTGAGGACTGGAGGAGGACAGCGGGCAGGCTCCCAGGAGGGGAGGAGATGCCAGGAGGCAGAGGACGGAGGCCGGCCTCTCTCTGGCTTGGGGACACGCGGTCACGCAAGAAGAACTTTCTGGGTGCCTCCCAGCCCGACCCTGCACCAGAGATAGCCCACGGTGGGGCATCACGATGGCACAGGGCCGCTACAGAGCAGGGTGCAGACGTACAGGCCCTCACAAGGGTCCTGAACCGTGAGTGGCCAGTGGGGATCCGAGGACACGAACCAAGTCCCCAGCCCCCAAGTCCCTGGGTGCACACAGTGGTCCAAGAGCTGATGTCACCTGCGCCGGGATTTTCTAGTCTTCACGTTGGATCTGTCCAATCCCACAGGGAAATTCCGGGGCTGCCAGGGCCCAGCTGACTCACTTGCAGGGCCCGGTAGCATGCAAGGGGTCAGTTTCCAGAGGGCCGTCCGTGGCATTTGGAGAAGTTCATGGAATCCCACCACTGTCCGTCCCCTCCCCGAGACTTAGAACTCTTTAACCCTGGGCAGAAACTTGCCATCACAATCTTCAGGGAATGGGGGCCTCCCTGGTGGTGTAAGGGGTTAAGTCACACACAGCAGCATGAAGCTCTCACAGCCACTGCAGCACCAGGGATCCCCTGGTTCGCATCAATGACAAATGTCTCCCTGCTGCTCCCCTCAGCAGTGGATTTTGGTTGATCTGCCTGTTCTGCTCCCCACTCAGTCTCTGGGGAGTCCTCTTACCTCCCGCACCTCTGGACTGTACCCCAGTTCTTGTGTGCATACGTAAACAAATTAAAAAAAAAAAAAGCCTTCAGGGGAATAAAAGTTCCAACAGGTAAAAAGCAGTTGGATCCATCCATTCTGGGGTGTATTCTCCGCTGCTGGCCATCTCAGGCCCCAGGCCTGCAAGGCAGCTAGCCAGCTAGGTAAAAGTGCAACTGCAGATGGTGGGCGTGGGAGTTGGGACCTCATGGGTTCAAATCCTGACTCTGCCACCTAGTGGCTATGTGACCCCAGACAAGTTCCTTCACCACTGTGGCCTGGTTACCCCTTCCATACGATAGGCCTAATCATGGTAACCTTCTTGACAACGTGGCATTTGGAGCCAGGTTTGGGATATGATGAGGACTTTACGGTATAAATGTTTTAAAAATTCTGGCCCTCCCTGGTGGCGCAGCGGGTTAAAGCACAGCACTGAGAAGCTAAAGCCACTTCCTCATGAGTTCAAATCCCGCCTGCCCCGGCGGAGACCACATGGCGTGGCAGACCTCTCCTGGCCCGCCCGCTGCTCCCCTCAGCAGTGTACTTTGTCGATCTGCCTGTTCTGCTCCCCACTCTGTCTCTGGTGAAGCCTCTCACCGCCCCTGAGCCTCTGGCCTGTACCCCCAGTTCTGTATGTACAAATAAATAAATCTTTTTTAAAAAAAAATTCGTAACAGTTGGCCCTCCCTGGTGGCGCAGTGGGTTAAAGCGCTGCACTAAGAAGCTTAAGCCACTTCGGCATAAGTTCGATCCCCGCCTGTGCCGGAGGTGACCCCATGGCGCGGCAGACCTCTCCTGACCCGCCCGCTGCTCCCCTCAGCAGTGTGCTTCGTCGATCTGCCTGTTCTGCTCCCCACTCTGTCCCTGGTGAATTCTCTCACCCTCCGCATCTCTGGTCTGTACCCCAGTTCTGTATAAATAAATAAATAAATCTTTAAAAAAAAATCTTAGCAGCATGATTCATAATAGTCATAAAGTGTCCACAGTGGATAATGATGAAGCACAAAGTGTGCGTCCCCATGCCAAGCATCACCTGGCCGCGACAAGGGGGCAGCTCTGACCCTCCTCACCGGGGGAGGGGCTTGAATACATGATGCCCAGGCGAGAAGCTGGACACACGAGACCACACGTTGTGAGTGGAGAAACGTCCAGAATAGGCGCAGCTGTGTCCAGGCACTGAGCTGTGGTGCTGGGGGCTGGGAGGGGTTCAGAGTGACTGCTGTTGGGGGCCTGATGTTTTGCAGAAGTGATGAGAATGTTTTGAAACTGGGGCCTCCCTGGTGGCCTAGGAATTAAGTCCCAGTGCTGTCACCACCATGGCCTGAGTTCAATCCCTGCCCCGGAGGGACCCACAGGGTGCAGCAGACCTCTCCTGTCCCCCCGCTGCTCCCCTCGGCAGTGAATTTCAGTAGATCCACCTGTTCTGCTCCCTACCCTGTCTCTAGAGGGTCCTCTCACCCCCTAAACCTCTGGCCTACACCCCAGTTCTTCTATGCAAAAATAAAATAAAATAAAGACTTTAGTTGATAATTACTAACATATCAGTGTTGGTTCGCATCAGTGACAAATGTCCCATGCTCAGGTCAGACCCTAGTAACAGGACAGCGGCTTCATGTACACAAGAATACTCTCGTTGCAGCTTTTCTATATATCTAAAACTAAACCTATTTTATTATTTTTAATGGTTATTTAAAAAAAGATTTATTTATTTATGCATGCAGAACTGGGGTGCAGGCCAGGGGTGCAGGGGCGGTGAGAGGCTTCACCAGAGCAGAGCAGGGAGCAGAACAGGCGGATCCACTGAAATGCACTGCTGAGGGGCGCAGCGGGGAGACAGGAGGGGTCTGCTGCGCCCTGGGGGTCACCTCCGGGGTGAGGATCGAACTTTCATTGAAGTGGCTGCGGCTAGATTGCAGTGCTACGCTTTAACCCGCTGCACCACCAGGGAGGGCCCCTAAACCTTTTTTTTTTTTTTTAATCAAAGTCTGAGTCCTGACCTATGTCCTCAAACCTATTACTTTCCCTCCCAGGGGGCCTCCACTCCCTGGGGCAGGGCCCACTGGGCCAGACACCTCAGCTTGCTGAGCTGGCTGTCTACCTCCAAAAGCCCCTGTATGAGTCTTATCTCCCACATTGGTTAGTCTCTTAGTTGCAAGTGACAGAAACCAAAACAGATTTATTTTTAATAGGGGAATTTTTGTTCGTGGAACTGAAAGATTTGGGGATAGAAGGATAGATCTAACTCACCGTTTTTACCCTTCAACCGCTGCTGACATTTGGGCCGGACAATTCTTTGAATGGAGCAGCTGTGCTGGATGCTGTGGGGGTAGGGTTAAGCACCATCCAGAGCCTACCTACCTGATGCCAGGAGCACTGCCCAGTCTTGATGAACGTAAATGTCCCAGGTCATGGCCCAGTGTCCTATAGAGCAGAGTCACTCCTGAGTGGAACCTATTGTTTTGGGGGCTCAGGTTCAACTGGATTCAAGAGTTGTAAGCAGGCCCTCCACAGTGGTGCAGGGGTTAAAGCGCAGCACTATGAAGCTGTCCACAGCCACTGCAGCACGAGCTCCATCCTGGCCGGGGAGTGACCCACATGGGCAGCAGACCTCTCCTGACCCTCCCACTGCTCCCCTCAGCAGTGTACCTTGTTGATCTGCCTGTTCTGCTCTGGTGCATCCTCTGTCTCTGGTGAATCCTCTCATCACCCCTGCACCTCTGGCCTGTACCCCAGTTCTGTATGAATAAATAAATAAATCTTTAAAAAACATAGAGAAGCATGATTCACAGTAGCCACGTGTTGGCCACAGCCCAAGTGTCCATGATGGAGGAGGGCATGGAGGAGCGTCCATGTACACACTGCAACATTACTTCACCTTAACAGAGGAAATTCTTTTTTTTTTTAAGTTTTATTTATTTATGCATACAGAACTGGGGTACAGGCCAGAGGTGTGGGGGTGAGAGGCTTCACCAGAGACAGAGTGGGGAGCAGAACAGGCCGACTGATGAAGTACACTCCTGAGGGGAGCAGCGGGTGGGCCAGGAGAGGTCTGCCATGCACCATGTGGGTCACCTTCGGGCCGGATATCGAACTTGCACTTTGGCAACTGTGGCCAGCTTGCAGTGCTGGGTCCTAACCTGTTGCGCACCCGGGGAGGGCCCAATAGAGGAAATTCTTTTATTTTAACTTCTTATTTTTTTTAAAGATTTATTTATTTGTGCACATAAGAACTGGAGTAGAGGCCAGAGGTTTAAGGGGTGAGAGGACCCACCAGAGACAGAGTGGGGAGCAAAACAGGCAGATCTACTGAAACAACAAATAGATATGCTGTAATGAATCTTTTCTGAGGTTGTCATGGGATAGGGAGTCATTTAAAAATAAATTAAAAAAATAAAAACAAAGACACTCATAAACGTCACAAATATCAAGACACTGTCCGGCGAATGTTTCCACACACACATTGTACCCGGGAATATTCAGCAGCAAAACCCTGGACATCATATACATCCATGAATACTTCAGGGAATACCTCTAAGGCAATGAGTCCCGAGGTGGGGTGACTTTGCCCTCCAGGGGACACCAGGTGATGTCTGGGGACATTCTGGCATCAAGTGGGCAGAAACACGGAGGCAACTTCATGCCCAGGACAGCCCTGCCCCGGCAATGCCCAAGCCAACGTCAGCAACTTCGGGGCCAGGGGCCGTGTGTGTGTGTGTGTGTGTGTGTGTGTGTGTGTGTGTGTGTGAAGGTGTGAGTGTCACAGGCCCAGCTAGGGGGAGGATGATGACAATCAGGGCGTCTGCGTTTCCGCCCAGAGGACCCATGGGCACTCTGCTTCCCAGCGTCTGACTCTCAAGAGTCACTCAGGGGGACACACAGACACACAGAGCCAGTCCTCCTCCCCGCCCATGTGTGATCTCCCTCCAGGGAGTCTCAGTCTGGTGCTCACACACCTCCTGGTGGCCACGGAGGCACTAACAGCCCCTCCCCTCAGCTTCGCTAGCACCCTGACCCTGACCCGGTCACGACAGTGGCCGTCTGGCTTTGGAGGGACTCCCCAGGCTCCACACAGTCAGGGCTGAGCTGGCTCCCTGCGGGAGGGTGGCCCTGCAACCCAGGCCCTGGGGAGACTCACAGACCAGGAGGGCCAGGGCTGGAGGGGGCAGCAGGAAGCCGCGTGGTTTCCTCCTCACACCCCTCAGACACCTTGAGCTCAGACGCCTGAGAATAAATTCTTGCAGCTTGAGGTCACCCAGTTTGTGATGTGTTGTGACAGTGACTGCAGGAAATGCACACAGTTGCTGGGGGGTTATTGGCCTCAGAGCAAGGGGGTGAGCAAGGGAGACTGAGGCTGCAAGAGTCTAGTGGCAGAGATGTTACTTTGTGGGGTACCTTTTCTGCCAGGAAGGGCGGGGCCGGTGGGCGGGGCCGGTGGGCGGGGCCAGTTGTCGGAGTAGGTAGCCTCTTATCACTTCGCATTTCTAGGAAAGGGGAATTAGCAATACTGTCACATAGGCGAGGCAGTGGGCTCTATCTTATGTTCTCTTATGAACCAGCATGAAAGCAGTCTACGATGACATTCTGATGAGCTGTGGGGACAGTATCCTGGAAAAGTGGGATTAAAACTAGGAATAGGCGAGTTATTTATTCACATAAATTGTGAATCTTTATGGTAGCCCTGAAGAAATGCCTCTCTGCATTTCCCCATCCTCACCTTTCCACAGATAAGAGCCTCAGGTTATAGGTTGGGTTCTCAGGTTCCAGGATCCAGGTTTTAGTTGGGGGGGTCCCAAGGCATATATGGGTCCCCAGGTTATGGGTGGGGTTCTGTCAGCTCCTCCTAAGGCTCAGACCTGCCCTCTACCCCTCCCTCTCCTATATTTTCTTTGTCATCTCTCACTTCTGTCAGGTCCCATAATACTGGAAAGGGCCCCCCAATTCTGGTTGCATGCTGGCCTGCTTTGTGTTTGACGCTTACTAGAACCCAGCATAGGCGGGACAGCTGGAGCATCACCCTACGCATTTGTTGCTAGAAACCCTGCAAGGCTCCTAAGGGGCCCCAGGCTGGGCACTAAGGGGTGAGTCTCTGAAATGGGGCACGACCCAGAAGAAAGGGCATTACCCACTTGTGTGCAGGACAGGCTTCGAAAGCAGACGCGCAGGGACTGAGGAAAAGGGAGAAGAGAGAGAGGAACTCACTTGCCAGCAAGCGGCCAGGGGCGCCCTTTCCTAACCCAGTGTGTGTGGCGGGGACCAGAGTCCCAGTCCCAGTCGCATGTGGCAAGAGGGCAGCTTCTCCGTGACGCCCCTCCCTGCCAGCCGTCCATCCGCTGCAGTGCCAGCAGTCTAAGTGCAGGGGACAGCCCAGCCTCAGCGGCCCACAGCAGCCCCCGGGTCAGGAGAGCGGCTGCGACGCGGCCCCCTCGCGTCTGTTTGCCGGCTGGCGCCACCCACCGGCCAGCATACTGACCCTCACTGCTCCCGGCTCTGGGCGGTTCCCACAGGGGCCTGGGCATCTTTGCTGGGGTGCAGGGACAGTTTCTCACCCCGAAAGGAAGTCCCGTTCCCATCATCAGTCAGCCCCATCCCAGTCGTAGCAACCACAACCCCACTTTCTTTTCTTTTTAATATTTGTTTATTGAAGAAAAACTGGGGTGTAGGCAAGAGGGGGGGGCTTGAGAGGGTGGGGAGCAGAACAGTCAAATCTACTAAACTACCCTGCCGAGGGTGCAGCCGGGAGACAGGAGAGGGCTGCTGCGCCCTGTGGGTCCCTCCCTGGCTGGGGGTGGAACTCAGGCCACAGGGAGGCCCCGCAAACCTTTCTATGTGTTTCTGAACATTTGGCAGCAACGAAATCACACGTGATGTGGCCATGAACGCCTGGCTTCTCTCTCTGAGCATGTGTGCAGAGTCGCTCCCCAAGGCGGCCGGTGTCGCAGCTGCCCCCTCCCATAGCCAAGGGACGCCCCCAGGGGTGGGTGAACTCAGTGTTTATCCATTCATCTGTGTTTGGATATTTGAGCTGTTTTGCTTTCTGCCATTGTGAAATGTACGGGCAGGTACCTGTACATTTTCTGTGGATTGTGAATGGTACCATTTACATAATTTCTCTATATCTTCAGCAGGGTTTGCGATGGTCTATTGTTTTTCATCAGCTCCATCCTAGTGGGCATGAAATGGTTAATACTAGTGCGGTAAGAGCAGAGTGCCTGGGCCCACATCCTCTGCACACCCTGTCCCCAACAACAGGATGCAATGGGACCACTGAGCCTGGCATGAGCAAAATTTGAGACACCAGAGGAGGGTTTTGGTTTTGAAAATGTGCCAGTCAGATTTGAACCTCTCCAGCATCATTCAGAAACAGGGGAGCTTGCCCATCTCCCCTGGTGCAGTTTATTTATTTTTTTTTTTTTAAGATTTATGTATGCATTCAGAGCTGGGGTACAGGCCAGAGGTGCCGGGGCAGGGGTGAGAGGATTCACCAGAGAGAGAGAGTGGGGAGCAGAACAGGCCGATCTAAGAAGCACACTGCTGAGGGGAGCAGCGGGGAGACAGGAGGGGTCTGCTGTGCCCTGGGGGTCACTCCCTGGCCAGGGACTGAACTCGTGCTGCTGTGGCTGTGGACAGCTTCTTAGTACTGTGACTTAACCCCTGGACCAGCAGGGATGCCCGGATTAGCCATTTCTAAGAGCAGTCCACGGTCTCTGACACCATCTCCTGAGCGCTGTCCTTGCCTGCTGCATTTCTGCTACCCCTTCCTGGTGCTATTGTGTCCGCTGCTGCCCAGTCCAGCCTTCCAGTTGCTGCTGCACTACTGCAGTGCTGCCGCCTCAGTAGTTCCACCTGTGTCTACCTCCAGCTGCCACCATGAGCTGGATCCTGGCCCACCTTACGGGTACACCATCAGCTGCAGGCTCTCGACCAAGTGACAGTGCCATGCTGCACTAGCTTTTGATTTAGACTTCTGGGCACTGCAGACAGGAACTATCTGCGGTCGGACAGCTGGCTAGTGTGAACATAGGAATTCTTTCCTTCTCCCCAATTTTCTTTTGTTCATAAATCCTGTTACTGTCACAATGAATCCGAGTGGTGCCCTGCAGTTGCAATCTCACAGGAGAAGGCTGCCAGCTTTGCATTTCAGTATCACAATTCTTTTATCCTCATATCAAGAACTATACAATTTCAACATGCAATTGTCATCAATTGTATGTATGTCCTTTACATATGTGCATACATAATTTACACACATTTACATTTTACATATAAGTTCTAAGCTGAGTCTTAAAAATCCAGAATAATTTACAATTACAGCACATCACATCCTGAGAACTTAATAGACACTGTGGCCAGTGGCTACCACATTGAACAGCTCTCAATGCTGAGGACATAGCTGTGACCAAGAAAGACCCAGCAACAGCCCCAGAAAACTCTCAGACTAATTAATGGATACAGAAGAAAAACAGACCCAAAGCTAGAGATGATTTTTCATGTTGACAAGTTTGGAAAGGGGCCATATTTAAGGGAATGACCAGGAGGGTTTTGAGAGAAGGTAATGTTTGATTTCACTTTCAGGACCTCTTTCTGAAATGCTCACCAAATAGTACACAAGTGTTTTCCATGTGTACTGCACATCAGGACAGGGGTGGGTTCTTTAAAGAAGAGTGGAATGCACAGTGCCAAAATGACCAACCCCCCCCCGTCAACCCTCCCCCCCCAAATTCTAAGACGTTTGGGTGTAAGACAAAAAAATAGAAGACATGAAAAAGAATTTGGGCAGCATTTCTTTATCTTCTATGCATGAAGCCATCTGTGCCATATTGTCTCCATTGACAATTAAGGTTTTTCCATACAAAATGTCCACACAAAAATATGTACATGCATGCTTCACAAAAATTATAAACAACTTGGCGCCTCCTTGGTGGTGCAAGGGGCGAAGAATTAGCACTATTATGGTGTCTGCAGCCATTACAGCACAAGTTGAATCCCCGGCCAGGAGCTGACAGGACACAGCAGACCTCTCCTGTCTGGTCCACTGCTCCCCTCAGCAGTGTATTTCAGTAGATTCACCTGTTCTGCTCCCCACTCTGTCTCTAGTGAATTCTTCCACTGCCCCTACCTCCAACCCCTTTGGCCTACACTCCAACTCTTGTATGCATAAATAAATGAATAGAGCAACTCAAAACATCCACAAGTGGATGAAAAGTATAAGCACAATGTGTCCATCTATACCCTGGAACATCATTCGACCATAAAAGGGTTTTTCACTCCAGATTTGACTTTATTTCTTTAATAGATATGACTATTCATATGACCAATTTCTTCTTGAATAAGTTTTCACTTTAATACCTTTCAAGGTGTGGGTGAATGTCAGCTGAGATGTTGAACATGGGCATGAAGTTGTTCCTAATGTAAAATTCTTTTAATAGCTGTTGGATCTGTAGTGTTATCCCTTCCTTCATTCTTGGTTTTGGTAATCTTTTTTCTTAGTCAATCAGACTAGAATTTTATTTTTGAAATTGTTTCAAAGAACAATCTTTTTTTTTTTAAGATTTATTTATTTATACAGAGAATTGGGGTACAGGACAGAGGTGTGGGGAGTGAGCAGATTCACCAGAGATAGAGTGGGGAGCAGAAGAGGCAGATGGGCTGAAATACACTGCCAAGGGGAGCAGCAGGTGGGTGAGGAGAGGTCTACCCTGTCATGTGGGTCACCCCCAGGCCAGGATCACACTCATGCTGGAGGGGCTGTGATAGCTTCATAGTGCTGCACTTTAACCTTTACACCACTAGGTTGGGCCCAAAGAACAATCTTTTTGTTTCAGTGATGTTCCCTATTCTTTATTTTATTATAAATCATAAAGATTTGCTCTGATCTTTATGACCTCCTTTTCAAAAGAAATATGGGATAATCCATATGCTTTGATGAAGACTTGCTGGCATGGCCCCCTTCTTGAGTTCACTTGAGAATCTGATACAGATCACAGAAAATGCACAAGGGCACACTCAGTTTTCTAAGTTGTCTTAGGAAATTCACAGATCTTGGGATCAAAACCCCCAGATGGAGCACAAATCAGATTGTGTCAGGTTCCAAAGTCTCCACATCTTGGTTATTGTGACTCAGGGCCTCACATAAGACAAGCAGTTTGAAAAAACGAATGTCAAAAAGGTAGGAAACAGGGGCCTGGTCCAATAGAGGTATTTGCAACTTGTGAAATACAACAAAATACAACTTGTCCAATGGTATTTTGCTAACTCCTTTTGTGTTTTACCAAAAACACTTTGCTGGGATCATGCCAGCTCTGTCTGAGGTTTTGACTGCGAGTTCCTTTAGGGTAGAGAGTCGGAAAACTTAATGAAGGCTTTTTGCTTTGAATTGGCCACTTTAACTACTTTTTGACCTTTGACCTCACATCAAAGGCAGTCCTGGGAATCTTGGCAGCCCCTACTCCCTCCCAAGTTCCCAATCTGCGACCCAGGCTCACGAAGACTGCTCCCAAACGGCGACTGTTCTGAGAAGGCAGTTGGCGCTCGCGACCCCCAACCCTGGTCCCCAGCTCCAGAAGTGGGGTACAACGCGACTTCGCCTCCCCACGCTCGCTCCCCGCCCCCTTCCCCAGACCGGCGCCTCCAGTGACCAATGAGCGAATCGTATTTACCCAGGAGGCGGGGCCTAGAGTAAACCAATCCTTGCTCGGGCGCCTGCCCAAACGGCCCAATAAGCAGCGGCAGTGGGGCGGGTCGCGGGGCGGGGCAGTCCAATGCAGCCAACGGGTGGACACGTCCGCGCCGCGAGGGGCGTGGCCGCGGCGGGGCGTGCGACGGCGCGTGTCCGCCTTTCCGTGTCCGCTTCAGCTGGACGTTGAAAGCCGGAACCTGCATCTACGTAAGGGCCTCCGACGTGGGGGCGCTCCCCTC
>NW_004567126.1:30593858-30611823 GCF_000260355.1 Condylura cristata | reverse complement strand
CCGAGTGACGCCCCCTGCAGCCGCGGCCTCCGCAGCCTCGGGGGATCCTGAGGACGGCCGCCCGGCGCGACTCCCTCGTGCCGTCCGCCGCGGGGCCCTGCGCGCCTGTGGCCCGCTGGTAATGGACGGTCCAGTCACGTCCGCGTGGGTCCGAGGGTCTCGCGTCCCTGGAGGATGATGACCTAGCACCGGGAAGTCCCCCCGGACGCCCTGAACCGACCTGGCCCTGGTGGCACCCGACCTGCATCCGCGCTGCCCTTCTGGACGCTCCGCACCCGAGGGAGGGTGCGCACCAGGCACGCCTTTCTGGAACTCACCTTTAGTACAATCGTTTCTTTGCGAAGAAGGGATTTCCTTTATTGGGGGGAGGGGGGTTATTGACTTTCTTTTCGGGACGGGAATTTGGGGGACAATAAGGAGAATACTTGGCTACCCGCGACTTTGTAGGGGGCTAACGGACAGCCGGCCGGGAGCAGAGGCGCCGATTCCAGGATGGATGTGGCCGACCCGCAGCAGTTGGGCATGTTTACGGAGGGCGAGCTGATGTCGGTGGGGATGGACACGTTCATCCACCGCATCGATTCCACCGAGGTCATCTACCAGCCCCGCCGCAAGCGAGCCAAGCTCATCGGCAAATACCTGATGGGGGATTTACTCGGGGAGGGGTCTTATGGCAAAGTGAAGGAGGTGCTGGACTCGGAGACCCTCTGCCGTAGGGCTGTCAAAATCCTCAAGAAGAAGAAGCTGCGGAGGATTCCCAACGGGGAGGCGAACGTGAAGAAGTAAGTGTGGCCGCCCTGCCCCATGGTGGGCGGCATGGGCCTGTCCCTCTCTCCAGAGCCTCAGCGGACCACCCGGTCCCACCCGCCTTGCCAGGGAAAGTGTGAGTCCTGCTCTGAGAACTTTGACCAAGTTAGGGTAGCTTGTTGCAGCTGGGCCGTCCACGCAGTGGACTTGGGCAGTGTCAAAGCCCACCTCCCAAGAGGCCCACCGTCTGCCCGCCCGGGGAGAACTTAGGTGCCAGTGCAGCCAGCCAGTGAGGTTTGTGTTCGCGGTTACCAGGGCAGGCCAGGCACTCTGCAGCTTGTTTATCCTGTTGGAGGGAACCTTGCCATGGCCAAAATTAATAGTTTGCTCCAGTTTATCAGCCGCCAGGGGTGGAATGTGGCCCTCCCCTCTCTCCCTGGGAGGGGGTGCTAGCCTTTCCTGAGTTCCGGCCTGAGGCGCCCAGGAGGGGATTGGCTCTGCGTGAACTTTTCCAGTTGGCATCCCAAGACATCAGGTTTGCAGGGGAGCGGCCTCTCGCCCGGGCCCCTCCCCGGGAGTGGAGAACTTGCCTGCCTGCCCTTGCTGATTCCAGGAGGGGCTTTCCTCCTTATCGCTGCCACCCTGGGGGCCCCACCCCTGCACTTCTCCAACCTGGTTTCCAAGAAGGGCTCTATCTCACAGGCCAGAGGCAGGACTGCCTGTGACCTTGGACAGTGCTGTGGCTCTGAGCCCTCCAGGGGAGGTGCTGCCCGTATCTGCTTTCACCTTCCTGACCCATCCGCAGAGCGCTGCTGCTCTGGGATGCTTTTGCTCTGGAACGACCGAGGGTGGTGATGAAATTGGGATAGAGTGGAGAGCTGAAACCAGCCTGACATGGGCCCCTGAGGCACACCAGCTGGGCCTGGGGGGGCACCGTGGGTTCAGCAAGAGCGGGGAGGTGCACTTACGGTCTCCGTGCCCCAGCCTGTGGGCCCGGGGGAGGCTGACAGTTCTTTGCCCTCTTCTCTAACGTGAGGTGGGACTTGAGCGGGGCCACCCCCGTGCAGGGGTATTCTGGGTGGGGGGTGGGGACTATCTCCCCTCATTCAGAAATGTCTACTCATCTGCCGCCTCCTAAGTTGCGTTTCTAGTGAAGCTGGAAGCTGATGGGGTGAGGGACCCTGAGGTTGCCAGTTTGCCATCGCTGCAGAGATCAGTGTTGGGGGCTGGGGGACAGTGAGGGGGAGCGCAGCATCGTGGAATAGACTTCCACTCTCTCGGGCCGTCTTCTTGCTGCCTCCTCGTCCTCACCCCCGATCACCCAGGCATGGAGTGCCGGGCTGTGCTGCCTGGCTGTGCCCCCTGGCTGCTTGGCACTCCTGAGGCATCATGTGGGTCCCCTGAGTCCCACGGAGGGACTGAGTGCCAGCACCTCTCCCCTGGTCGTGGGCTGTCCGGCTAGAGTTGCGCGAGTTCCCTTCTCCGGCCCGCTGGATTTCAGCGCCGGCTGGTGGCCGCAGCAGTGGTGGCTGCGGTGGGTTCGCTCAGACGTCCACTGACCTCACCACATCAGAGGGTGGGGTCAGGGCAGGCAAGTGACCGCCTAACTCAGGTACCTGCGAGAAGTGCATCTGGTCACGTGGCGCAGAGCGAGGTCTACAGCTGTGCATGCCCAAGGTCAGCTTAGAGGACGTCTCACCTCCCAGCGAGTCCTTCGCGCTCCAGGGGACAACAAGTGACTGGAACCTGCTTGCCGGCTGCAGGATGGCGCCGTCGGGAGGTCTGAGTGGCGCGCGGCCGGGCTCAGGCTGAGGGAGCCCTGTCCCGCAGCGTGTGCTGAGGAAGCGGCGTGTGGCTGACTTTATCGGCTCAGCCTAGATTCGGGGCTCCGTTTTCTAGGTCCCCCTGGAGTGCAGACTGGCCCGTGCTGCTTGTTTCCCCGTCCTGGCACTAAGAGGTGACAAAGCGCCCTGAACACACTGGGACCTGAGCCCTGAACTCCAGGGGAGTTGCTGCGAGAGGTTTACTAGAACCTTCCAGCAAGCTTCAGGGGTCCTCCGGTTGGAAGTGGAGGCTTTTTTCTTGAAGAACAATGTTTGCCCAGCACGTCATAGTGCCCCTCGCGGCAGGGCTGACGTGGGTCTGTCGCGCCCCGTTGTCAGAGCTGCCGATCGCCATAAAACAGCCGTTCTGCAGGGCGTCGTGCCGCCGACAGTGTGTACTCGGTGATTTTGCTGCTGACGTGCTTTGCCACGCTTCCTTCAAAACTTAAGATTTTAACCTATTCAAGCACTTTTTAATGAAATATGAATCTCCAGTAAGGATCATTTCAAAAAATGTCATATTCGCTGGGTCTTTCTGTGGGCCGTGGAATCACTTGATGGCGGTCTGGAAGCTGGAAGGGCACCGGGCGGCTCCCCGGCTGTCCAGCCGTGGGGTGTCCCTCCTGCTGCCAGGCCGCCAGGCGACCTACTTGGAGCCTGCCTGGGGATCGGGGTGGCAGAGACAGAGCTGCCTGCCGACACCCCTTTTACAGTCCCCTTCCAGCTGGCACTGGCCGCAGGATCCGTGGTAAATGGCTCCAGTTCTCGGTGCCTGTCCTGCCAGCTGGGGCAAGAGGGGCAAGACCCAGCCCAGGACAGCCGGCGCCACTGGGCATTAACTTCACAGACTTTTCACATCCAGAATACTTTCCTTTGTGGGCTTTCCCGCTGGCCGCAGAGGTGGCACAGTCGTCGGGCTGTGGCCCTCGGACCCCGCTCTGCAGCCTTTCTGTCTGCTCTGGGAGCTGGAAGGGCACCGGGTGGTGGGCCCACGGAGGTGACAGTGCCGCGGTGCCGGCAGGCCTGCCCACACGGTGGCCCTGTGTGTCGGGGTCCATCGCCTGGACCGATGGCCGCAAGCAGCAGGGCCCTTCCCGCCTGCACGTCATGGCTGTGTGCAGGTGACTGAGCAGTGGCTGCTTGGGCGCGTTGTTTTGTACCCACATGGCGTGACAAGCTGGAGAGGGTACTTGAAGGGCACGTCCTGGAGGTGGGATTCTGGGTGAACGGGGCCACGTGTGCCTGATAAGCTGTTATCAAGCCCCCGGGTCCCTGACTTACACCCCCCCCGGTGTCCTGCTGAGGTCCTGGTTGCCAGTGTTGCCTCGTGCCTGCTGTGTTGACCGTGCTGATAAGAGCTGCGTCCGTGCAGGGGAAAGCGACAGAATTTGATGCGCGTGGCCACTCAGGCTGTCACCGCTCCTTGGCATTCCAGGGGCTCCCAGGAGCTTTGGCCGTCTGTCCCCAGCCAGGGTTCTGTTGGCTTGTATGGGTTTCCCGGCTGGGGCTTGGCTGGCCTGACACCACCCACTGCCCACCACCCAGCCCACCCCTGGAGTGATCGGTAGGCGCTTGGACCTGGGTGGCAAAGGGTTGGCATTTTAGTGTCGAGGATCAGAGCCCTGGACCCTCTTGGCACTGCTCCCGTCCAAGTGACCTCGCCAAGGTCTGGCATCCGCTAGGGCACTTCCCCCTTATATTGGGAAGGATTCTCTGTCAGGCCCAGGCTGGCCGCCACAGTGGCAGCAAGGGGGCCTTGGCTGGGCTGCGCTGGGCGGCTCTGCCTGCGGCTCCTCACACGAGGGCCTCGGTCCTCCGGTCCTCCTGACAGGCGTGGGCCTGCTTCTGAAACTCAGCTGGGAATACACGGGGGTCCCAGCCGAGGCCGCCCTTTCTCCCGTGGCTGTCATGTGACTGAAGTTTGGTTTATTTTTTTAATGGCTTTATTGAGATGCAGTTTATATAACATAAAGCTCATTAGTGCTTAATTCTGTGGCATTAATTACAGTCAGAGTGTCACCTCTAATTCCAGAACATTCCATGCCTGTTGAGGAAATCCTGTCCCACCAGCAGCCACTCCTCCCGGTCTCAGCCCCTGGCACCACAAATCCACTTTCTGCGGCTGTGGCTGTGCCCGTCCCAGATGTTTCTAGAGTGGATCACGCTGCGTGGCCTCGGGCGTCTGGCTTCTCTCCCGAGTGTCGTGTGTTCAGGCCCCTCCAGCGGTCGCGAGGGTCGGAGCTGCCCCCCTTTTCATGGCCGGTGGTGTTCTCATGTGGGGGGGCCGTGTCTTACCCCTTCAGCTGAGGGACACGGGTTGTTTCCACTTCATGCCTTCTGTGGCTGCAGCGCTGTGTTTGTGTCTCGCAGACCCCCGGGTTCAGCCCTCCTGCTGCCTGCTCAGAAGCCGCAGCAGGGCCAGTGGCCAAGGGGTGAGAGCTGCTTGGCATCGCTGCCCGCCCTCGGGAGCCTGCCCTTCAGTGGGTCCGCCCCGCCCGAGGCGAGCAGGCAGCCGGCACCCTGCCGGCCAGCCCCGCCAGCCCCCACCTGTCCGGGTGCCCGTGTTCGGCCGTTTCCCCCAAGTCTGCGTGACTTCACGAGCCTGTTCTTCCGTTTCCCTGCTGGTTAGTCAGCAAGCTGACTAAACTGTCGCTTTGCTTGGGCAGCACCTGAGGGTGGGCGGGGCCTGCTGTCCTGCCCCGTGTCAGCTGGGCCACCCGGAAGCCCTGCTTCCTCTCCTCCGCTTCCTGCATCCTGGCTGGCGCTGACTTGTCCTTTCTTGTAAATATTGTTTTTCTTCCCTAACTAGAAGCTTGTAGGAGTTGTGGTAGGAACCCCGCCAGCCCAGAGGTCGCGTCGCCACTCTCCGACGTCCTCCACCAGTGTTCTTGCTCGTGGGCCTGTCCCCACCGCTGTCCCTGCCCAGGCTTGTGGCAGGCCCCCCGGTGGAGACCGCCCGGGGAAGGCGAAACGCAGGCGCCCACATCGGCGAGGCGATGCTACCGAGCGGGCGCCGCTTTCAGAGAACCCCCTCGTGACGTCAGCACAGGAGCTGTAGCCACAGCGGAGAGGCTGCCTGAGCGCGGCTGCGGCCCCCGCGGCCACCTTTCTGGGGAGAGTGAACGCTGGTGCCACCCATGGGGGCAGCCACGCCTTGAGGGCTCCCAGCCAGGACGCCTCCAGATGTGAGACTGCAGAGTCATGGCCTTTTGGGGAGGTGGGGGGTTCCCCGCTTCTGAAGCTGCCCTGAGGTTTCGTTGGCGCCTTTGTGGCGTTCAGAGCTATTCCCAGGCGGCCTCTGTGGCCAGCCCTGCTTCCCTGCCCCAGGCCAGAGTTGATTGTACCTAAAGGCTCCGGACGTTTCCACAGCTGGGAGGTTGCCATGTTTGACGAAGCGGCTGGGTCTGAGCTGTTCTGATGTGTTGGGGAGTTGGCTGACTGTCCCCAGTCCCTTGTGAAGTTCCAGGTGCTGGACCTTGAAGTTGGGGGTCTCCTTCATGGCCCATCCCTCAGTCCCACTCTGGTGTCTGGGGCCTTTTGGGGTGTTCAGGTATTCGGGGATGCGGCTGAAGCCCCGTCCGGTGATCTCCCCTCGGGTCCTTCGGGGCAGGCAGCAGGGCATGGGGACAGCAGGTGCAGACAGTGGTGTCCACGACCCGGGGACACCCGTGCTGGGACACCCGGAAGAGCTGGCGTGCGCCGCATCCGGGCCAGCTGTACCTGGAGCATCTGAGGCGCTTTGCACACATGCCATGCCAGGGAGCATCTGGCAGTGACCCCAAATGCTGGCCTGGGTGCTGCTGTTGCAGCTAAGGCTTGGCCAGGCCTGACTGTGACTTGTGTCCGGAGAGGAGCAGCCGCTCAGCTCAGCATGGGGGGGTTCCCCAGGTGATTGCAGGGCTACAGAATGACCCTCTTGGGAGAGGGAAGAAGGTGGGTTCTGTGGCCGGGGGTGGGTAGCCCCCCACACTAAGCAGGGTCAGGGTGCAGATCCTCCCCCCTCCCACACTGACGGTGAGAGGCCCCAGGGATAGGGCCAGAGGCCAGCGCAGTCATTGTGAGCTGGTGCCCGGGCCTCAAGGCCAGCACTGTGGGGGGTTGGGCCTGTGAGGGGCGCGGCTGGAGGGCTCTGCGCCCTGCCTCTGGGGGCACCTTGACCCTTTACAGCAGGTCTCACCTGCACCTGTCCTGTTCCTGGGGACACGGTCCAGTGGGGAGACACCTGTGGCTGTCATGGCTGGGGGTGTTTTCGGATGTCAGTGGTACCGAGTGGAGGGGCCCTCTCGCATCTGGACAGCTGTCTGTCTGTACACGGACAGAATAGATGCAGTTTCATCATGCAGATGCCTCTCCTCTCGCATCCCCACGGCGGGTGCAGTAGAATGTGGCGAGTGTGGCTAACTTTGGGGTGGTAGGAAACCAAGGCAGAGTTCTCCTGGCCTCTGGGGACCCCCTGGCTGGGGCGGTGCTCTCAGCAAGCTGGTGAGGCAGCAGCTGCACGCCCCTCGTCCGCCAGCGCGTGGCTGCCTGTGCGCTGGGCCTGGGGTCTCCGCTCCCAGGTTTCCAGTCTGTGCTGGGTATAATTCATATGCCGTACGACTCAGGGACACTTAGTGCATTGATAGAGTTAGGAGAACAGCACCCCGTCTTCCAGAACATTCCATCCGTAAAAGAAACCTCGCTCCCATCAATAACCACCTCCATTTGTCAGCACCACAAACCCGCTCTCTGGCTGTGCCCGTCTGGGCGTTTCTCACCATGGACCCACTTGTGTCTGGCTTCTCTCCCAGCGCCCCTCCCTGGGGTGCATGTTCAGGCCCCTGGGGGGGGGCCTCTCCATGCCCGGATGGGCCGGATCCCTTTGTGGGTCCCTTCATCCAGTGATGGACTTCCGGTTCAGGGAGCACCCTGGAGTGGGCTTGTAGCTAAGCTGGTAACGTGAGCTTTTTGAGGGCGTGGCCAGCTGTTCCCTTCTCTGGCTTTGAGGGCGCTCCTGCTCCGACTGCAAGGGGGAGGGCCGGGCAGACCCTCTGCGGGGTGGTCAGCCCTGGGCCTGACCCTGACCTTGGTGTCACGCGTGTGGCAGGTTCTACTTTCTCCCCAGGCCTGAACCTGGGGCAGCCTGTCCTTTCCTGGGCGCCTGGAAACAGCTGCCCTTCTTGTGGGGCCTTGGGGTCCTGGGTAGGCGGTGCTCCCTGGCCGCCCTCACGGGAAGGAGCCCCGGCCGGGGTGTCTGCGTCGTCCTGGCTCCCAGGGGGCCCCTTCTGGGGCCCCGGCCCTTGCCGGTGTGCTTCCTGCTCTTTTTCTCAAAGTGAAGCTGTTCGTTTTTCTTAAAGTCTCAAATGGTGTCCTGGTTGAGCTGCCCCGTGAAAGCCCCTCCGGCCGGGGGAGCAGCCCTGGGGGGCTGTTGGAAAGGCTGCCGCAGTGGCGCAGCTCCTGTGGGGGCCGCCAGGAGTCCTCGCGGGCTTTGGGGCCCGGGGCCGCTGAACAGCAGGCGCCGGCCGGCCCAGGTCTCCGCCACCTGTGCGTCTGCTCTCGCTCCAGGGAGATTCAGCTGCTGCGGCGGTTGCGGCACAAGAACGTCATCCAGCTGGTGGACGTGCTGTACAACGAAGAGAAGCAGAAAATATATCCTTTTGGGGTTGGCCTGCGCTGCGCTGTGGGGCCTGGTCAGGGCGTCACTGCCCCTGGCCACCCACCTTGTGCTCCGAGCGGGAGACAGGCCCGGGAGGAGGCTCCCTGTGCGGTGTAGGTGACGGCCACGCCCAGAGGGTGGGGACTGGGCCCCTCGGCCTGGCCCGGCGGCACAGCAGCTGGCAGCTGGCAGCGGAAGCCGTTGCCTCGGCCCCTAGGCTCGGAGTGTCCGTTTGCAGCTGTCCCGGAATCACCTCGGCAGGCCCGGTGCTGGCTCCAGGCCCCCCTCCTTGCACCGGGGCCCCGCCTTTGTTGCCCCCTCTGGAGCCGGGCACCCGTCCCTCTGCCCTTGGTGGTTGGCCTCGCCTCGCCCGTCCAGGCGCCCTGCTCACTCCTGCCCAGAGTGCAGCCGCGCAGGCCGCGCCATCCTGAGAGGGAGTGCGGTGCGCCAGCCCGGAGCACCCGAGGCCTCGCCCCTCCCTGCAGGAGGGCGCGAGTCTCTTCCAGGCTCGCGGGGCAAGCTCCTGCCACCAAGGTGCCTGTGACGGCTCACTGGAGCGTCCGTGGCCCTCCGCCTGCCTCGGAGCTGGCCCTGGTGGGCGGTGCGGCCGCACTTCTGTCCTGGGCTCGCCCCTCCGTCCCCCTGGCCTGGCTGACCCCTCCCACCCCAGGACAAACCCCGCCCGCCTCTCCGGGCCCCTCCCTGCTCTAGGCCCTTGTCCTCAGCCCCTGGTGAACTTGTACCCGTGGGTCCTTCTGCCCTGCCCTGTGTCCGGTGAGCCGTCCCGGCCATTCCCTAGGGCACGGCCCGAGCTCCTCCTGGGCGTGTTGACTGATGAGTGACTTGACACTAACCCTCGGGGGCTGAGGCCGGGCAGGGGGCCCTGGGGGTGGATTGGGTGAGTCCACAGACCGGGGTGAGGCTGGTGCCTGGCCCAGCAGCCCCTGGAGCTCCTGTGCAGTCCATGCTCCGCAGCCCGTCGGTCACTGCACTGCGGGGCTCTCCACGGCCGTGTCCCAGCTGCCCCGTTGGGGGCTAGCGCTCTGGTCACGTGTGGCTCCCTTAGCGCAGCACGTATATGGTGATGGAGTACTGCGTGTGTGGCATGCAGGAAATGCTGGACAGCGTGCCCGAGAAGCGCTTCCCTGTGTGCCAGGCCCATGGGTGAGTGTGTGCCATGCCCGACTACTGCTGTGTCCTGGCTACCCACAGCCCGGGCTGCCGGGCTCCAGGCCTGTGTTCAGACACCTTTTTCTGACTATCGGTGAAGTGGAGTCTCAAGCGTGCTTTAAACACAGAGCGTTGCCTGATTTTCAGCGCCCCGCCCACTCTGTGGACCTTCCTGCCTCCGGTGCCCACCGCCTGAGGCCCCCAACCCCACTTGCCATCACTGCGGGGCCAGCTGGCCTGTGTGGGAGGGGAGGGGAGCTTGGGTTTCCACCGTGGGAGCAGTGATTGGGGGGTGTGGGCGGAAGGGCTGCCCAGTCGGAGCGAGCACAGCCCCTGCACACCGGGGAGTGGTTCACTGACCAGCAGCCCCTGGGTTCCTGGTGGGCCTCCTGCCGCTGCCCGGCCTGGCCTGGCCGACTCCAGGCTGGGCTGCCCGCCTTTGTCCTCCTGGGACGTTTCCCCAGGTGGGCGCGTCATGAGCTTTCCCCCACAGGTACTTCTGCCAGCTGGTGGACGGCTTGGAGTACCTGCACAGCCAGGGCATCGTGCACAAGGACATCAAGCCGGGCAACCTGCTCCTCACCACTGGCGGCACGCTCAAGATCTCTGACCTGGGCGTGGCCGAGGTGCGCGGCCCGGGCTGGCAGGCCCCCTGGGGGCTCTTCCCGCAGGGCCCCCACCCCAGGGTCCCCCACACGGCCCCCCCCCACATGCCCCAGAGCTGCCCCGGCAGCCCCCAGAGGCCTTGGTCTCTCCTGCAGGCTCTGCACCCATTCGCTGAAGATGACACGTGCAGGACGAGCCAGGGGTCCCCGGCGTTTCAGCCGCCTGAGATCGCCAATGGCCTGGACACCTTCTCTGGCTTCAAGGTGGACATCTGGTCAGCTGGGGTCACGCTGTAAGTACCTGTGCAGTCCTTCCTTTACCCATCCTGATGCTAGGCACACTGCTTGGGCTCCGAGGTTCCAGGATCTGCCGCATTCGTCCCCCAGGCTGCTCGGGGTGGCCAGAACCCGGGAGGGCGTGGAGCTGGGGCTGGGAACCCCTTCTGGGAGGAGTGGAAAGGCTGTCTTCTGCCTCCGGGTCACAGGTCAGTGGCTGGTGGATACGCCTGTGTCCTTGGCCTGCCTCTCAGGCGGTGGGGGCCAAGCTTGCCCCTGTCGACAGCGGTTTGCGTCCATGGCCTTGTTTGCCGTCCTGGGTGAGTGTTTCTCTCCCGGTGCCTTGTGCTGAGTCTCGGACAGCGAGTCTCCCAGCCAGACTTGCCTTGTCCGCTGCTTACTGAGGGCGCGTGCGCCACGTAGCCCCTGCTGAAGTGTGGGGTCCAGAATGTGCAGCCACCCCATTCCAGAACATTCCTGTCTCCCAGTCTGAGCCCCTGGAGGTGCGGGTGGTTTGAGGCTCCTGTCACCAAGCTGCCCCAGGCCAGCCAGGCTGAGGACCTGGGAATTGGGGCCTGGAGGACAGCCCAGCTCACCCCGTCTCTCTTCTGTGGGCACAAAGCTACAACATCACGACGGGCCTGTATCCCTTCGAAGGGGACAACATCTACAAGCTGTTTGAGAACATTGGGAAGGGGGACTACACGATCCCAGGTGACTGCGGCCCCCCGCTCTCAGACCTGCTGAAAGGTGAGACAGCCCTGGTGATGGCTGTAGGGGTGGGGGAGACGCCCCTAGGGAAGTGGCAGACTGTGGGTGTCAGAAGTGCTGCCAGGCCGTGAGGGGGCCGAGCCTTTCAGCTGCGCACCAGCGGGGTCTTCTCCTGCGCTCCCCAATCCCTGCCCCACATGTCGTCCCGCCCTCCCCACTCTGGTTGGGCGTGTTGCAGGTGTGGGGAGGGGCAGTGGGACTAGCGATGGCGGAGAGGGCAGGGGGGCTAACCCGACTGGCCCCCAGTTCTTAATCCCCAAGCCCAGAGGGAAATGGAGGCCAAGAGCCCTCGCTCCTCTGGGTCTCCTGAGACCACGCTCTTCCTGCTGCACTTTTCCGGCTGTAAGGCAGGTGGCAGTGTCTGCCCATGGCCGTGGCCCCTCCCCACGAGGGCCGGGTATTGGCCTGTCCCTTGGGAGGGCCATGCACCCACTCCTGGACATCCATGCAAGAGGGTCAGTCTGGAGCCTCAGCTGCTCTTGAGGTCTGGCGGGAACCGCGGGACACAGCCTGTGTTACCTACCGGAGCGCCGAGCACCGGCCAAGGTGTGATGGGCTCTTCAGTCACCACCCTGGTCCTGCCAGTGCTGTGCTCCGTGGCGAGACTGGTCATAAGGTCCACGGGCTGTGGGCGTGGGCCGGTAGTTAGACACGTGGCTTCCGGCTAAAAGCAGCTCCGGTTCTGAGCTGCTGGTTCACTTAAGGCCTGCAGGCCTGCCTCAGGGATGCAGTGCCCCGTGGCTGGGGGAGGCGATGTGTGGCCCCCTCCACATGTGGGCTGCCCCAGGGCCTCTGGAGAGTGGCCAGGCACAAGTCCCACCCCTGGTTATCCATGCGTCGTGGGTGGAAGTATGTATCTCGTGAGCCCCCTTGTGTCCCCAAGTTTTCACTGAAGTGCCTGGGCCGCATGCAGCCTCTGGTGCTTTCGTGGAGGCTTGTGGGTGTTGGGATGCCCAGAGTGCCGGGTGGACAGTCTGGTCCTGCCTCCTTATCTCACCCCAAGGGGCCTTCATCTTGTGGCCTCAGTTCTGCAGAGGGAGCCCTGAAGGAACTGCAAGACGTTCTGGGCTTTGTCCTTCCGACAGGCACGCTGGTGATTTCTCTGAAAGGCGCTTTCCTCGCTCTGTCCAGAGCCACCCTGTTCTCAGCGCTGCTCAGAGTGGCAGGGGCCTGTGGGGGGGACACCAGAAGGGTCCATGTGCTTGTCGCCCGGCACGGATGCGATAGACCCATCTCTTGGTCCTCCGCAGTGTTCACCTGGCGCCTAGGGTGGCCCTGCACAGCAGGGCAGTTGACCACTGAGCTGGTGGCCTGGTGGCTCTGTCAGCCAGGGCAGAAGGGTCACTTCTTGGGTCTCCCAGACCCCAAGGTCCACTGTCAGTCTCCCACCTTGCCTCGTGCTCAGAACCCCAGGTCTGCTTAGAGGGGGCATGGGCCAGTGACTGCAGGGGTGTGGCATGGTGATGCCGGTGCGGGGGCCCCCCGCCCCTCAGAACAGCAAGGCCATGAACCCTGACCTGTGCAGCCGCTCAGCCAGCCTCCCGCTTCGAGCCCCTGCAAGCGCCGTAGGTCTCCCAAGCAGCCCTGTGCTCCCGCGGGCTAACCCAGTAAGCTCTGCTCTGGCGCCCCGCCTCCAGCTCCCAGCTCCGCCCGTCTCCGCAGGTGGGTGCGGCGTGGTAGGCGGCACAGTGAGGATTGGCGCCGGGGTCTTCCAGGTCTGGCCCCGTGCAGTGCAGCCGGCTTCCGGGCTGATCCTGCTCCCTGATGTGTGGGCGCCGACCCCCGGCTCGCGCCAGAGGCCCTGCGCCGACATCCACCTCGTCTCTCTGGGAATTTGGTCTTTCTCACGGCCATCTTGGGTTCCTTGCTGGAAGGGGGGCCACCGACTTGCCCACTGGCTGAGTGCCAGTGGAGGACAGCCCTGCATCCTTGGTCTCCTGGAGTGGGAACAGGCTCAGGACCACGGGGACCGTCTGGTTTGCTCCCCCGCCCTGTCCTCCACAGTCCTCTAACCACGCCGCCCAGTTTCCTGCCTGGCAGCCTGGTGGGACTTTGGGGCCCGGACATGGCCGCGAGCTGCATCTGCCCAGTGTCACGCTGTTCCAGGCACAGGTGGGAAGGGCCTTGCTGACACTCCTGCTGGCCTCTCTCTCAGGGATGCTGGAGTATGAGCCGGCCAAGAGGCTTTCCCTGCAGCAGATCAGGCAGCACAGGTGAGTGCGGGCGCCAGGACCACCCGGCCACGCAGGGCAGGGCAGGGCGGGCGAGGCCGCCTCTTCCAGGTTCTCCCATGCTCAGCCCAGCGGCCACTGTGGGGTGCAGCCCTGAGCAGCTTTGCGGGACAGGGGATTCGACTCCCTTGCGGCCTTGTCTTTTTTCAGAGGTTTTCTTATGCATCAAAGAACAAGGGCACAGGCCAGAGATGTGGGGGTGAGAGGATTCCCCAGAGACAGAGTGGGGACAGAACAGGCGGGGTGACTGAAACCCACTGCTGAGGGGGCAGCGGGGAGCCAGGAGGGGTCTGCTGCGCCCTGGGGTCCCTCCCTGGCCGGGGGTTGAACTCGGGCTGCAGCCGTGGCAGCTGAGACTTGCAGTCTTGAAGGTCACTACCGCCAGAGCAGGCTGTGGGGTGGGCTGAGGGCACAAGGGAAGAGCCTGTCTGCTCAAAACCCCCCTCCAGAAAACTGGGCACAGTTGCGCGCCACCTGCCCCCCACACCATGGCGCCGCGTCCCCGCGGAGGCCCTGGCCGAGGAGGACGAGCCTGTGTCCGAGCTCAGGACCCGTGGGGCTCTGGAGGCGGGTGTGGCGTCCTGCTGGGGGCTGTAGGGCGAGGGCGGGCCGCTCTCCCTCCCGGCCCAGCACCTGCAGTGCAGCCGCGACCACGCCCCCCAGCTGACCCGCTGTGAAGAGGGGAGCGGCCAGGCGGGGTGCAGTCAGGGAGGCTCTCGGTCCCCCTCACCCAGTCTCACAGCCCCTGCCCTGAGGAAACCCCAAGAGCCCCCGCCTACTACTGGACAGAGCTGCCACCGCTTTGTCCAAGAGGCCAGGGTCGGCCAGGTCATGCCTGGCTTGGAGGAAGAAGAGCCGGAACTTTAGAGGTGGACAGGGGTTAGGCCCCAGGAGAATGTCATCGCGTGGCCCCCCCTTTTTGTCCCTGTTTCCCAGCTTGCTGGCTCGGGGACCGCTTGCTGCCGGTGTGTAAAGGGGTCTCCCAGGGCCAGCCCTTGCCGGTGGTGCAGGTGGGTGCCGCCACGCCAGCCTGTGCCCTCGTCAGGCCTTAAGAGTTGCCTAGGCTTGGATATGTGGGCGGCCCGTTCCTCCCCAGTGTTGAGGGGAGAGGCCTCAGTTACCTCTGGCCAGCTGGTGGCCTGGGCTTTTGTCCTTCCCCGGAAGTAGGCCCCGGAGGCCTCGGGGTTGAGCTAATGTCGCTGCATTTCGTGCTAAGCATTGCCGTCTGCTCCACCCCAGCATGGCGGCACGCGCAGTTTCTGGGCCCTCTGTCCTCTTGGGTGTGCTTATACTGAGGACTTTGGGCACTTACGAGGTGTGTCCTCGCCCCACAGAGGGGTCTCCAGGGCCTGTCGCCCTCTGACAGGCTTGGGTGGGGACTGGGGTCGCCCAGCCAGGACCTGTCCCCTCGGGCCTGTGCTGTTAGCGTGACTCCGGTGCACACTGGAGGGGTCGGCCTCACACGCGGGCGACGCCAGGTCCTGAGCGGCGCGAGGCAGCGGACCGGGCCGGGGAGGCGAAGAGGAGGCCGCCTGCCCACCGCGCCCGCCTGGGCGTCGCTGCGGCCTGGCCTGTCCACTCTGCGAGCAGCCCTGGCGCCTGGGTCCGTGCGGGGCGGGGTGCAGGCGCCTGGGCGCGCCTTCCGCTACCCGGCCATCCGCCCGCACTGGGGCAGGGTCTTAGCAGGGGCTTGGGCCGGCGACCGACCACCCTCCCTGTGCCCTCAGTTGGTTCCGGAAGAAACACCCCCCGGCTGAGGAGCCGGTGCCCATCCCCCCGAGCGCAGACTGCAAGGACCGGTGGCGCGGCATGACCGTGGTGCCGTACCTGGAGGACCTGCACGGCTGTGCCGACCAGGATGGGGACGAGGACCTTTTCGACATCGAGGACGACATCATCTACACTCAGGACTTCACGGTGCCTGGTGAGTCCCGACGCCCGGGCCCGGCGGCCTCCACGGTGACCGCTGGCCGGTGACCCCAAGTCCTCGGCTCTCGGGACGGGTTGTCCACCGACACTGACCCCGCCCCTGGAAGGGCCGCCCGCCCCACAGCAGCAGGCGGGGCCCCCTGCAGCAGGGGCGGGCCTGGCGGGAGGCCCCCCGACAGCCCCGAGGGTCCGGTGGCCCTCCTGCGCGCCGCCCCGCTGACGCTCGGCCTTGCTTCCCCAGGTGACGAGGCGGCGTCTGAGGCAGGGCTTAGAGAGGAGAGAGCCTCGCAGAAGAGCCAGTGCTCGGCCCTCCCTGGGCAGGAAGCTGAGGCCGGGGGCGTGGACGAGCTGGTGGAGGGGCTGGAGGGGAACCCCGGGGGGGCTCCAGGCCTTAGCGTGGCCCTGCCCTGTGTAGGCGGGCGCTGCCCATCCCAGGGCTCTGACTGACCCTGCCCGGGAGCTGCCTGATGGCCCCGGCCTGGGGTGCACCGCCTCTCCCTGCGCCCACAGCTCCCTTCTGTCGGGCGCTCTGCAGGTTCGCGTCATAAAGGTTTGCCCGCTGTGTGTGCAGGTGATGCTTGCCCCCCCCGCCCAGCTCCTGGCTGGCCGCGAGGCGTCATGGCAGGAAGAGCGCTTGCGGGCCGGGAGAAGAGGGGCCCCTGCCCGCGCGCCGGGCGCTGCCACAGCGGGGTGCTGTGCACTTTGTCCCTCGGGGCCGCCCTGGCGCTGCGCTGGCCGCCATCCACGGGTCCAGCCTGGCCCTGGCCCCGCTCGCTGGATTTGCCCCTTATTCCCGTGGAGGCCCGGCACCCCGGGCCCGGGGGCTGGTGTGTGCGTCCTGGCCCCGGTCCTGCCCCTGAGGGGCCGGGGGCGCCCGGTGTGGCTCTCGCGTGAGGCTGAGGAGGTGCTGCCGGGCTCCCGCTGCCGCCCTCCCTGGCCCCGCTTTCGGGTCCTGGCTGACCGCCGGTTCCAGGCGGCCCTGGGAGGGTACTGCGGCCCTGGGTTTCCCGAGTGGGACGGGCCCACCTGGGAGTGGCCGTCAGGCCTGAGGCAGGTCGCCGCGCGGGAGCTCTGCAGAGGGCTCTGTGGCCACTTCTCTGGCTTACTCCTAGGTCAGCACAGGCCAGGCGGGGCCAGTGCTCCTGCTCACGCCCAGGCCCTCACCTGCTGGGCCTTGTCTTCCTCGATTTGACCTCACGGGCAGTGTCCCACCGCCTGAGAGCCAGGCACCACGCCAGGGCCCAGGTGGACTGTGGCCAGCGCCCCACGCGCCTTGGGACGAGGGGCATTTCTGGTGCGGGCCAGCTGCCACTCGCGAGTGCCGGTGCTGGGTGCCCTGCAGGGCTGGCCCTCTTGGCCCTCCGCAGCAGGGCCCCACCCCAGCCTGGGTGTGAGCCCTGCTTCCGGGGTGGGGGCAGGTGCACAGCACAGTTCAGCTAGATGCTCCTTCAGACAGAGCCCTGGGGGTTGGGCAGAGGGGAGTCAGGCTCTGGCGGGGACTGAAGATGCGCCAGCAGGTGGCTCGCGCCCCCTCTCACCCCAGCTCTCCAGCTGTCCCAGGGAGTGAAGGGTGGCGCCACTGCGGGCCATTGCGGCCAGGGCCGATCTTGTCACGCCGTGGGAAGGCCTGTCCCCTGGCCTCCCATGCTCACAGGGCTCCTGAGGCGAGCCTTCCAGCTCTGGCCCTGTCCTGGGCCTCCGGGGCTGGCGGCCGCTGGTGATGAGGTGAGCAGCGGCCCAGGCGCCCTGGTGCAGCCCCTGGCCCGCACCGACCCTGCGGGCGTGGGAGGGGGCCGGGCTGGGCTCGGCATGGTCCCCACCAGCCCACACTCGTCCTCTTCCTCTTAGGACAGGTCCTGGAGGAGGGGGCCGGTCAGAATGGACAGAGCTGGGGCCTGCCCAAGGCTGTGTGCATGAACGGCACAGAGTCGGCCCAGCTGAGCACCAAACTGAAGGCAGAGCGCCGGGCCAGCTCCACCTCCAACCCCACCCGCAAGGCCTGTTCTGCCGGCAGCAAGACCCGCCGGCTCTCCGCCTGCAAGCAGCAGTGAGGGCAGTTGCCTGCAGGTGGGATTCAGGGGTGCGGGGTGGCGGGTGGCAGGGGGCGGTGGGGGCACGCCAGCAGGCCTGCCCATGCTCTGCTCTGGTCACTGTTGGGCCCGTTGCCCATCACAGCTGGTGCTGCCCGTCCAGTCCAGCCAGTCTTCACCAGGGCCTGGGGCAGGAGGGAAGGTCCCTTTTGACATTGACCGCCCAGTGGCCTGTCCTGTGAAACCAAGGGACTTGGCCCCTCCCTACACCCTGGGCAGGGAGATGCCAGACTCAGCATGGAGGCCCCAGCGGCCGCTGTGTGGGCGGACGTGGGGCGGCCCCGAGGGTTGGCGTGGGAGGTTGCCGGCTGCGTGGCGGGAGGCCCCTCCTGCTCTCCGGGCCAGGCCGGGCCCGGTCCGAGCGGAGACCCTGCACTGGCTCCGAGGGGCCACAGCCCGCCCTCCAGGGGGCTGCTCGCTGGCCAGCGTCGGCATCGCCTTCACCCGGCGGGTGGGCAGTTGCCCTGGAGGGTGCCTGCCCTCCACAGGGCCGGGCAGTACGGCCTCAGCTCTCCTGGTCGCTCCAGACACCTGACTGGCCCTGGGGCAGGCCTGACTGCCCACCCACCACTGGCCTGCAGGTTGCACGCTGCTGCCCCCGCAGTGACCGCCGTCTGTTCCCTCCGCAGCCTCTGTCCAGGAGCCCCGCGGGGGCTGCAGCCCTGGCCCTGCTCAGTCTTCCTGCCAC
>NW_004567126.1:30591932-30593208 GCF_000260355.1 Condylura cristata | reverse complement strand
TGGCGGTGGGGACCCCTGCGCTAGTCCACCCCGGCCTCCCCGGGCTGCGCGGCCGCAGCGCGCCCACCCCTCCCGCTCCCCAGGGAGGACGCCTGCGCGGGCTGCGGTAAATATTTATAATGAACCGGAAACAAAACACGAGAAGAGCTCCATGACGAGCGGCACACGGATGGCGTGAGGCGGAGGGTGGGCGGGGTCACCTGGCTGCCAGCGGGGGTGGCCCCTCTTTTGGCAATAAATAAAGCTTGGGAAACTTGAAACCTTGGCCTTCTGGGTTTTGTGTGGGTCTGGAACACTGAGGAGTCCTGGCGGCTCTGGACCGGACAGGCGGCCGCGGGCAGCACGGCCGCTGGCATGCGGGGCGGCCCTAGTGCTGGGCGCCGGAGCCGCCGGGCCGAGGGCCGCGGCACAGCAGCGTGGCCGCCTGGCGGCGAGCAGACCCAGTTATTGCTCAGAGGGTGTGGACTGCCCAGGGCGCTGCATGAGGTAAACGGCCCCGGGGCTGGTGGCCGCAGCCTCTGGCCGGTCTCCCGGGCGGGGCCCGGCCCACCTGTCACCCCGGTCCTCGGCGCCCCACCTTAGGGCCGCGCACTCGCCTCACACCCCGGCCAGTTGTGACTCGAGCTCCCTCGGCCCTGGGGTGCCGCTGCACAGGCGCCCGTGCGGGGGGCAGGCAGCCCCACTGCACTCGGGCACGGCGTGTGCAGGCCCTGGGGTGCTCACCAGGGCTCCCGCCACCAGCCAGAGGCCTCGGAGGCGTCAAGCGTGGTGCTCGGGCGCCTGAGGCGGAGACTCCATGCCCCTCTGGCTGAGCCTGGGCCCAGGAGCCTTGGGGTGCCGCAGGGACCCCGCCGTTGCCAGAGCGGTCTGTGCCAGCACATCTGGGGGGTGGCCCGGGAGTCCCAGGTGCCCCCGGCCGTGCCCTGCCTTGGGGATCCCACCGGCCCGGCCAGAGGCTGACTTGCAAGCAGTGGGGGCAGGGCTTAGACCGGGCTGTGGTCGGGGGACGTGGGCGCGGCGGCGGCCAGCGTAGGGCCCGCGGCGGCGGCGACGACGGGCTGGGTGAGACTCGGCGGGAAGAGTCCATCGTCCAGATGGGCCACCAGCTTGTCCAGCAGCGCCCCTGGCGGCCTGGCGCACAAGCCCGAGCCTGGGCAGCTGCCGGTCCCGCCGGGCTCCTCCTCGATGACCGGGATGGCCGGGACAGCCGTTCCCGCCGGGTCGTCGGCCGCCCGGTCCGACGGGCAGTCGACACTGTCCCCGCGGCGCAGCGGAG
>NW_004567126.1:30587035-30591434 GCF_000260355.1 Condylura cristata | reverse complement strand
GCGGCGTGGGCGGCGGCGAGGGTGGTGGGAAAGTGGGCGCGGGGCCCCCGGAGCCTGAACCCGAACTGTCGCCGCTGCGCACCGAGTCTCGGTCGTTGCCGCTGCTGCTGTGGTCCGAGGTGGCGGCCGCGTGCAGCTCCAGCGAGGCCCGCAGGCTCCAGATGTCCCGGTAGATGGTCTGGGCCTGCTCCTGCCCCGCCTCGGGCTCCTGCCGCTGCTCAGGCCCCTCGTCGCCTCCGCGCTGCGGGGGGGACTCGGGGCTGCCGCCCTCTGCCACAGCGCCGGCCTCCTCCGCGGCCCCTAGCCTGAAAGCCAGGCCCGGCTGTGAGCAGGCTGCGCAGCGCCCCCCTCCCGCCCCCACCCTGCCTCGGGTAGGGGAGGGTGGGTGCGGGCCAGGACTCGGCCCTCGGCCCTGGCCAGGCCGGGGGAGATGAGTGGCTTCTCAGACGCCGCCGCCTTCGCGCCTTCGCGCAGGGGCTGCTGCTTGGGTGAGCCCTTTCCAGCCACGGCCTCTCTGACAGCCTGCGGCCCGGAGCTGCTGGTGTGACCGCGGCCTCCCCCAGGTCCTGGTCAGCCACGGCTTCCGGACGCCGCAGGTCGGTCTGAGCCCAGCTCCACCACCCAGGGACTCAGGGAAGCCACCTGCCCTGCCCTCCGACCCGGACTGCTAGGGAGCCAGGAGGCCACCAGGACCACCTGGCTGACCACCAGGACGTGCCCCCCAGTGGGGATCCTGCTCAGCTCCCTGGGTCAGGCCCCCACCCCACACGCCTGGGGGCCGCCTCCCAGTGGCCCTGGGGCTGAGGGGTGGGCTCCAGCTCGCAGGGGCCCAGGGCAGGGCTGGGCCTCAGGCCTCGGGCTCCAGCAGAACAGCAGTGTCCTGACGACCCACCGTGGCCCTGCCCTGCGGGTCACCTGTCCTGGGGACCGGGGCCCTCGCCTGGAGTCCTGCCCGCCCCGCTGCCCTTACCCAGTGACCCCTGCTTCCCGCCTTTGGTCCATGCTGGAGAGGTGGCCCCAGCGAGGCAGCCTCTGGGAAGGACGGTGGAGCTGGGGGGCCTCGACCGCCTGTCTGCAGGGCGTGAAGCGCGCTCCCTGGGCCACCTAGGGGGAACAGGTGGGGCAGGGGCCCACAGGTCCACCCTTAGCACCTCTATCTACTGAAAAATACCTGCCGAGAGCGGGGGACGGGCTGGTGGGGCTGGCCACGAAGGGGCGGGGCAGCGAGAAGGCCGTGGCGTCGCCCGAGCTGGAGATGTACTGGATGAAGTCCGCCCGGGGGGCGTCCGCCTCCGGCTCCATGCTCTCACTGGCCGCCCGCTGCCGCTGGAAGTGGTGCCGCTTGGGGGAGCCTGTGCAGAGGAAGGCAGTCAGCCTGGCCAGCCTGCCAGCCCCGGGCCTCTCCTCACCTGCCAGCAGGCACTGCCCTGGCCAGAGGATCACGTACCCTGCTGTGCAGGGGGAAATGGGCAGAGGGCAGCGGCTACGGCAGGTGTGAGCTGAGGTGCCAAGGTCGAGCCAGGGGCCTGGACAGACGAGTGTGGCTGCAGCGAGGACTTGCACCAGACAAGGGGAGCAGGGATCGCAGGCACAGCCCGGTTACATACAGAGGCGAGGGCGTGTGGGGATGGAGGACAGGCGGTGGGGGTGCCAGGGAAGGGGGGGACAGCCTTGTCCCCCCACATCTGCCAGGGCGTGGCGAGTGCCCAGAGACGGCCTCACCCCCACCTGTGGGCTGGCTGGCCAGTGGCCAGGACCCTCCCACTATGGGGGCCTGGGAGAAGGTGGGGTGGGGAGCCCTCAGGGTGGGGAGAACAGTCACCCAGCAAACAGGTTCTGTGTGCTTCTGCACCCACTTCAGCCTGTAATCACCCCTGGGAATCACAGCGGACAGCAGGCGAGGTTCTCCCTCCCTGCTCCGGCTGGAGCCAACCCACCCGCCCGCCGAGCCGCCTGCACCGGCACATCCTTCCGTGTCCTGACGCCGGGGCCACCGGCCCCTCCCCAGGAGGGCCGGCGCCCAGCACCCGGCCTGACTACAGGCAGCCTCGGCCCGTCAGGGCTCCGCCTCCCCCCACCCACACCAGGGCGAGGAAGCCGGTGTCCAGGCCCCACATGACCGGGGGCCGTGGCGTGGGCTCCCGGCGGCCTCGGCGCACGCCCTCACGCTGTCTACGGCTCCTCCACGTCAGAACGGCTGTCTCACCACAGAGCCAAAGCCAGCCCTGGCTGCTGCTTACGAGAGGGCTGGCCAATCCCTTCGCCAGTCACAGCAGCCTCGCCTGACGCCAGGGGAAGCGGAAGAGCCCCGGGACGCCGCTGGCACAGGCCGCCAGCCTCCCACGCAGCCCCCGGGGCACCACAGGCCGGGTCCTGCGGACCAACTGGGCGGCTGGGTCGCGCAGGCAGCCCTCCGACCCTGCTTCTGCGGGGCCCGCAGCTCACCTCTGGTGTCCAGACTGGACGCCCGCTGGCTGGGCTCCAGCTTCCACTTCTTGACCTTGAAGTAGGGGCTGGCCCCATCCAGGCTGGCATGCCTGCGCAGGCGGGTGAAGAACTGCAGGACAGGGAGAGCCCGAGCCTGGGCCCGTGTCTCTGGGCCCTGCCAAGGCCCCAGCCCGCCAGGCTTCGTGCCCGGGCCCCCATGACCAGCGGGGAGGGGAGAGGAAAGCTCTGGGGCACGCACGGCCCTGCGGGTGCCGAAGCCCAGGCTCTGCGCTGGGTGTCAGCCACAGGCTACGCGCCGGCCATCACCGGTGGGCACTGAAGCGGGATGGCACCTCGGCTGGGGGGAGGGGAGAACTATGCCAAGCCCAGGGACTCAGCTATGGGGGGGGCAGCTCTGTTCTCCCCCACCCTGGACACAGGGGGCTCCCAGGTGTGAAGACTGAGCCTCCTGGCTCCCCTTCCTCCCCTGTGGGGGTCTCTCCACGGGTCAAGAGAACTGTCACGGGCAGGAGAGCGCAGGCTGACCTTATCCTGCAGCGGGGCGGGGAGGGGTGGGGGCCTCACCGAAGTGCCTTCCCCAGAGTCACTGGACGGTGAGGGGCTGATCTGGAAGTCAGTGGTGCCCGTGGCCGAGTTGTAGGGGTCACCTGGCAGGGCGGAGCTGGGGCCCACGGAGCGGCCGGTGAGGGCCTTCCCCGGGGGCTGTGGGACAGAGTCAGGGTAGGGGAGGAAGCAGTGACAGGTCAAAGAGCACAGGTGGGTGCTGGGGTGTACTGGGGACCCGCCTCCCACCGTGCACCCAGCCAGTGCCCTCCCCGTCCCGGGATGAAGTCTGGGCCTGACACGGAACGTGCCACCTTCCGTGGCGGTGATGGTGGGATCCTGCCCACAAGCCTGTAATGGCTGCCACACTCTCCACACTCACCTGGAATATGGCGAGGCTGGTCTTGGGGGGCGCAGCGGGATGGGGGGTGGCGGCTGCACTGGCCTCACCCGAGTCACACTCGTGGATGGTGACAATCTTGAGGGGAGGCAGGTGCAGGTGGGTGAGGCGCGCGTTCTTCAGGTGGTGGAAGTCGCCCTCCGTCAGCGTGTACCTGCGCCACGGCACCCGTCAGTGCATGGGCCGGCCCGCGGGGGGTTTGCAGCCCACCCCAGAAGCCCCTTGCCAGCCTTCCTGGCCCCCCTGCCAGGTCCGGGCAGGGCAGAGCAGGACCGAGCGCCCGAGAGAGGCCAGTGCCACCCACAAGCCCCACCTAAGGCCTCAGCTGCTCACCTAGCAATGGTCACCAGACCCGGCCCTGCACGGGGCAGCCCCCGAGGGCCCCCCTTAAGCTGCACAGGGTGACCCCCGAGGACCCGCCCCTTACCGACGGCCCTTGTCCTGTGCCTTCCTGCTCTGCTCAAACAGGGCCGCCTCGTTGAAGGAGACCCGGCGTCCCGTGGAGGTGGCACACAGGAAGTGCTCAGTCTCCGCTTCCTGGCCCTCGGGGTCGTCCCCCCTGCAGTCAGGGTCTGCGAGGAGAGCCAAGAGCGGTGGGCCCCAGGTGGGCCACGCCTGGTGGTGCTGGGCAGGCCACACGGGTAGGGTGAGGAGGGACCGAGGGGCCCGTCTGACCGCTGGGGGTGCGGGGCGGGGCGGCCACTCGCTCATCCGCTCACACACTCACTCTCAGCACGCGCCTGTGAGCACCTACGCGTGGGCTTTAAGGAAACAGAGATGAGTCGGAATCGAGCTGCGCCCAGTCTGGTGGGGGAGACAGACAGACACAGACGGTCAGGCAGCCCCAGGGGCGGTGGAGGGGCAGGTGGGCACGCAGGCGGGGTGGGGCCTGGCCGGGGCCTCACCTGGGGCCGGGTGCGTGCCATTGTCCAGGTAGGTGCTGGTCACCTTCTCTGCCTCCTCCATGGCTCTGGCAGAGACAGTGAGAGGACAGGTGGGATGGGGGGG
>NW_004567126.1:30584655-30586737 GCF_000260355.1 Condylura cristata | reverse complement strand
CCTGTTGACGCGCCGGTGCACGTCCCAGCAGCGCCTGCACAAGAGCAGCACGCCCGACAGCACCACAAGCGTGCCCCCCACGAACAGGGACATCACCACCACCAGCAGCACGTAGTTGTCCAGGATGGGGTCTGGCTCCACCTGGGGGCGGGGCCGCGTGAGCCCGGTGCCCTGGCCACCCACCCCGACCTCCCGCCCAGCCCTCGCCCACAGCCCCTCCGCGTCCCCTCACTCACAGTGGGGTGGCCTGTAGCGTTGTCCCAGGAGGTCGTCAGGGCGACTGTGGCGGCCGCAGTGTCCGTGGCCGTGGTGGTGGGCTGCATGGTGAGGCTAGGAGGAAGGGCCTGGCGGGCAGGGCCTGCTCAGCTCAGCTCCTCCGTCCCAACCTCCTGCAGGAGCCACTGGAATCAGCCTCCCTGACCAAAGCCCACACAGGGCAATGACTCATGGGAGTTGGGGGACAACCCACACCCCGCTCAGACCGGTGCCCAGCACTGGACAGCCATCTGCCCATCTCTAAAGCTGGGGAGGTGTGTGCACACTGGCCACCTCCCCAGCTAGGGGGGCCAGCAGGCACAGGGGACGCCACCGAAGCCCTGCCCAGGAGAAGGGCAGCAGCCCTGATGGGAATGGGCAAACTGAGGCTGTCAGCCCGCTCCAAAGAGACCCCCGGGACCCTGCCTGCACCATAGGGGACAGGGAGGGGGCTTAACACCCCTGGAGCCCAGGATGGGAGGCACCAGGCGGTCAGTCCTAGAGGAGGTAGGAAGAGGCCCCGGGCCGTCCACCCGCCAGGGAAGGGGCGGAGGGGCTGAGCGGAGCTACTCCTGGGTCACGACTTGGCGAGGTAAAGGTCTTCCCTCTGCAGAGCGCCAGTGGGAGTGAAAAGGACAAAAAAGGCGCATCTGTTCTGAGCCCTGAAGAATCTGGTTCCCATGGCGACCAAGCTAGCAGGCCAGGGTGGGGGGGGCGGGTTGCCAGGGAGCACTGCGCGAGGGAGCAGCGAGGGAGCAGGCGGGGGAGGGAGGCCTCCCGCAGGGGCGGGCTCCAGCCACCCCGAGGCAATATGGCTGCTGCGGCGAGACGCGCTGGTGCCCAGCCGGAGGAGCAGGAGCCCTCCGCCCGGTCTTCCGCTGGGGGAAACCGAGACCGGGAGGGGCTCATCACTGGGGAGACGCTGCAAGCAGCTGGCACCTGACTGTCTCCCCGACGCCCAGCTCCTCCCGGGAAGGCCTGCTGGCTACACGCCGGGATCTCAGGGAAGAGTCTGAGGACGGGATGGCCAGCCGGGAGCCTGCCTGGCCCGCAGGGGCGTGGTGGGGGAGCTCCCCCAGGAAGGGGAAAAGCCTGTGCAGGGCTCCGGCATCCCCAAAGCCGCGGGGGTAAACAGAGGCCAAGAGGAGGGGAGGGTCCAGGGGGACGCCAAGTGTCCTCAGCGCCCCGACCAGCGGCTGCTGGGGGTTCCCCGGATATCTGGGGGAGGGGCGCGCTACAGAGGTCTGGAAAAGAATTCAGGCTGGAGGAGGAGGGGGCAGAGGCGCGGGGACGATGACAGGCGACCAGAAAAGACGGCAAGCGGCCAGGGGGAGAGAGCATTTGGGGGCGAGAGGCAGGGACAGGAGCAGAGGGCGTTGGTCCCCCACGGCAGCCCCCGAGGTCCAGCCTGGTGCGGCTCCCAGTTAGCACTCCCATCGCACCCACCCGACTCGACTCCTCTCCAACCGTGAGAAGGGGTGGCTGGCGACCGGAGGACAGGGAACCCGACTGCTGGCACCACAACCGCGGGGCTAAGTCTGGAGGCGGAGACGCCATTGCGCTCGCTGTATCTTCCAGGGGAAACTGAGGCCGGGGAGGGCATGGGCGTGGGTCTCTGCGCGCCGCCCCAGGGAGGTTACAGAGGCCCCGCAGGGCTGCCCCCTCGCGCTCCGGGCTCTTCCTTTCCCTCCCTCCGGCCTCGCCAGGAAGGGTCGGTGGTCCTCGGCCTGGCGAGCCCGGGAGCCGCCAGTGATCGCGGGCCGCGTTGCCCCGGTCTGAGCCCCGCCCGCCCCAGTGCAGCTCTGGGCCCGCCGCGCCTACCTCAGC
>NW_004567126.1:30576626-30584555 GCF_000260355.1 Condylura cristata | reverse complement strand
GCGCCGAGCTCCCGGCTGGCTCCGGCGCCCGGTGGCCGCGGAGCCGGCGGAGAATTTATGAATGAAGAGCGCGGAGCGCGGGGGAAGTGGGAGCGAGAGGAGGGGCCGCGCACGTGACCGCGTTGGCAGGGAGCCCGCTCCCACCTAGCCGGTGGCGCCCGGTACCCGACTGGCCGCCCCCGCCGCGCTTTCCGCCGGGTCTGGCTCGCTCCTGGCCAGCCACCGCCTCCCCTTCCCTTCCGGTGGGGGCGGAGGGCGGTGCCTGCGCTCCCGAGCGACCCCTCCCCATGCGGACCCGCCCTCTCCCGCCCCGGCGGAATCCCCGCCCCCGACCCCTACGGCGCTACTCCCCACCTCCTAGTCACGGAGAATGAAGGGGGGGCAAGGGGTTGGGTCTTGGGATACACCAGTGACCCTCCATCGCCTCCCCAATTTGGGGGTGTTCCCAGAAAGCACAGCCCAGGGGCTCAGTCACATGACCCCCTCCTCCTCTCTTGGCCCGACAGCCACTATAGGGCTCACCACGCGCCATGTTTTGTTGGTACCAGCAAATGTGCAAAAAAAATAGAACTCTATGCATGCCGACTGCCCCCGGGGCCTGCCCGGCACCAGTGATACCAGGACTTACCTGAACAGACATCCCATTCCTGCTCCTCCATCTTGCCTCATCTTTCCAAATGCTTAGGCCACAAACTTAGTGTAGCCTGCCAACACCTGGTGGGAGATCCGTGCCAGCCTCACAATGACATCCCCTCTCCTCCAGTGAAAACCAAAGGCCCAGTTCAACCCCAGGGCCTTTGCACCGGCTGATGGTCACAGCCACTCTTTCCCTATTCAGCTGCAGGATTCCTTCTCTGGTCTCCTCCAACTCTTTGCCAAATGGCACAGTCTCAGGTGTCTCCTCTTGGCTACCTGTTCTAACAGCAACTTTACTCTCCACACACTCATCAACCGGTGTACTTTGATTTCTGTGGGTCTACACCCTTACTGTGTATTTGCTTCATTGTGATGTGTGCCTGTCTCCACACTGAGTTCCAGGACAGTTTCTTCACGGCTGGGTTCCAAGCGTAGCCCAGGACTGGCACACAGCAGGGAATGTAGTGATACCATTAAAGGGGAGCAGGGGACAATTAGGTAGACGCAGGATCGCTGGTCAAAGCAAGTGGACAAACTTGCAGATGATCAACCTGCAGGGAGGTGCAGGGGACACCATCTTGTGGTTTTCCAGCAGGTGAATGACATGGCTTCAGATTTTAGTACGACACTCTCTGGCTTTGTGTGAAGGCACCCATCCACCGTGAGGCCTGAAGTGGATGGGCCACTCAAGGCAGAGAGGGTCGCCACAGTGGCCACGCCATGCTGGACAGCCAGGCCTTGTGGAGAAGCCGACGAATTCCTGGATGACTCCGGGTTGGGGTTACAGTAACAGGTGGAGCCTTCAACTATGGGTCGCCCTGGAGCGGGGACCGGAGAGCATTTACCACACAGACGGATATGGGAAGCCTATTACCTCCACATGGGATCCAGGGAACATGGGGGCTGCGCACAGGACACGCGCTGCGAACGTGAACATGATCTTCTGTACAACTGCCTAGACCTAGGGCCAGGATGCCCAGGACAGTGAAACTGACGCCCTCCACCCCAAGGGAGGAGTGAGCCGCCTCACAAGCCCAGTCCAGTAGGAAGTTGCCTCCTGGCCCTACCCTCCTGGGGCAGTCCGGATCCTGGGATACAAGGGTGCGCCCACAGGCGCACCGGGCCCCTGCAATGAGCTGGGGCGCACGCAGCCCCTGGGATGAGTCTAGGGGCGAGGGAGCTACAGTAGCAGCACGGGTCTCAAGTCCAGCAGCCCGGAAAGCCACCTGCCCAGACCCGGCTCAGCCGTGGCCACGCCCCCTCTCCTGCGCCAAGATCCCTTCTGCGGCTCAAGCTAAGTCCTTCCAGCCCCGCTCGGCGTTTTCTGGGAGCCCAGGGGGTGGGGGCTTAGAGGCAGCGCTCGGCGGCCAACCTGCGTGAGCGCGGGGGCGGGGCGGTGACGTCAGCCCTGCGAGCGAGGCTGCGCGGGCCGCCTGCGAAAGCGCCCTGACGTCAGAGGCGCGCGGGGGCGGTAGCCGAGCCTGGTAGTGACGAGCGCATTTCCGGGAGGCGGGCGCCCCCTGACGCTGAGCGCGGGGATTGTAGTCGCGGCTCGTCAGCACCGCCTGGGAAGCCAGGTCCGGGGTGTCTGCACCTGCTCCACCCCGCCCCCTCTGCTTCTTTTCTAAAAAGTATGTGTCACCTAACGCCGTACGCTTTGCTTATTTCGTTGAATTGCTTTTGAACTCTCCAGCCACCTCAAACCAGAGCCGGAATCTTGATTATTTTGATGATTCCCCAGCGCCTGATATCCGGTGAGCGCCCCTAAATCTTGAATGTGACCCTGATCTCCGTTGTGCAGGCTTCTGGCTGTGCCTACCATTACGGTCTGAACGACCCCGCGCCGGACCGCGAGGCTGAGGGCCGGAAGTAAACTACAATCCCCGGCATGCCGCGCGCCCAGGCTGCGCGTCGTCGTTGTCAACGTCGCGTGCGGCCCGCCGGGAGTCGTAGTTCGCGCGTGCGCCCTTGCCCGGGTTCCTTCTCCCAGACGTCCCCGCGGGCCGTCCTCCTCGTCCTCCAAGCCGCCAGTGTTTGGCCGTAGTCTGCCTGCCGCCGTAGCTGCCGCTGCCGCAGCCGCCATGCTGCCCGCCGCGCTGCTCCGCCGCTTCGGTCTGGGCCGCCTCGTACGCCAAGCCCGTGCCTACGCCGAGGCCGCCGCCGCCGCCCCGGCCCCCGCCGCGGCTCCGGGGCAGATGTCCTTCACGTTCGCCTCGCCCACGCAGGTTCGGACACGCGGGCTGGGCTCAGACCCCGCGAGGGTCGCCACTCCCTGTCCGCACCCGCGCCCCTGCCCCTTGCGGTCTGGGAGCCGAGTTCCCCAACCCCCAGGTCACCGATCCGCAATAACGAGCCCAGACCCGTGGTCATCCCGCCTACCTGCTGGTCTCCGGATCCTCCAACCTCCAGGCCACCGACCTCCCGGGCTCTGTCACCCAAGGGTCGAACTTGCATCTCAGTCTAAGTTGCCCCTTTCCCGGTGTAAGCTCTGGCGTTCCCCTCACAGGCTGGGGTGCCCCTAAAGACTTTTCCTGGCATTTTCTTGCAGGTGAGAGCAGTGAGGCATAGTGAGGCCAGGGGTCCTGCTGAGGACCAGAGCTGAAGCAGCGGGCCCCAGCTCACTGCCTCTGTGCCCCATCAGTCCTTAGTCATGCCATGCCTTTGCTCCTTTTCTGTTGGGGAGACTGAGGTCTGGCTTTCGTGGGACCCACTTCCACATGTGTCCTCCAGGTGTTCTTCAATGGTGCCAACGTCCGGCAGGTGGATGTACCCACACAAACAGGAGCCTTTGGCATCCTGGCAGCCCATGTGCCTACCCTGCAGGTCCTGAGACCAGGTCTGGTTGTTGTCCATGCTGAGGATGGCACCACCACCAAGTACTTTGGTAAGTTGTGTGTGAAGGGAGAGCCATGGACTGGCAGGGAACACACACCCCTGTGTGTGAGATGGAGGTGGACGCCCATCTCAGCTTTGGCAACGTGAATTTGGCAAAGTGCTCAGGGCACCGATGTGGGCATCAGGAAGCAAGCTAAAAGCAGCCTGGGTGCCTCTGCTGCAGACGGCTGTGGTTAACTGGCCTAGGGGAGACTAGAGAGGCAGTGTGGTGGAAGCAGAAGTAACTGCCCCTCTGGGAAGGCACAGCCAGCGTAGAAGTCTGTGCTGACCGAGCCACACTGAGAAAGTCATTTTGTCAGCATTACTGAGTCCAGACGCTAAGGACTTGAACCTGGCCCTTCTGGTAGGAGGAAGAGGCTCTGTACCTGTGTCCATAGCTGTGCAGATGTCCCCAGTGACGGCCTGACCCCCCCGTGCCCCTTCAGGCTTCCCTCTCACCCTAGAGTGACTAGATGCTTATCCTTGGGTCTGGTCCTCGGGGATCAGCAGTTGCGCCCGTACATACCAATCAGTTGCATACCAATCAGGGTCTTGCTGGGGCTTCTGGCCCAGTAGGCCAGCAGGCCTCGTGCCCGAGATGGCAGTCTCACCTCCCCACTCCCACACTGCAGTGAGCAGCGGCACAGTCACGGTGAATGCAGACTCTTCAGTGCAGCTTCTGGCCGAGGAGGCAGTGACTTTGGACATGCTGGACTTGGGGGTGAGTGTCTCAGGGAGACAGGCATCCAGCAGGTGAGAGTTACCTCGCACGCCTGCCTGCTGGGGAGGGGCCTCTGGGAGGACCACCTGTGGGACTGGGGTTCCTGCTGGACCCTCACTACCACCTACTTCCGTAGGCAGCCAAGGCGAACTTGGAGAAGGCGCAGTCGGAGCTGATGGGAGCAGCAGAAGAGGCCTCAAGAGCTGAGATACAAATCCGAATTGAGGCCAATGAGGCATTGGTGAAAGCCCTTGAGTAGGCGGTGCGTGTACCCCTCTCCCGGAGGGGAGTCAGAATCTATAGCTGGGCCCTAGGGTTCTGGGGGTGTGGCATGGAGGCCAGCTGCCCGCCCCTGGCCTACTCTAGTAAGGGGGAGAATCTCCTTGGCACAGAGACCACTAGGGGGCAGCACAGGCCCGGCCTCTGCCCAGGTGCACTGAAGGGCTTCACCCCAGCCCTGGCCTGCCTTGTGTCACACCTGGTAAACAAGCCCCCTGCCAGCTCTGGGGCTGGGTGGGTGGAGGCGCACACAGAGACCTGCTCAGCCCTGCGGGAACTGTTACCATTCCTTTGGCCGAGGGAGCCCCACCTGACACAGCCTGTCACCCATCTGCCCCTGCAGTGCCTGCCAGATACCGGCTTCCAGTTACCTCCAGGGACAGCCTGCTCGTAACCTCAATTAAAGACCGAGGAGCCCAACTGTGTACACTGGCTTTGTCTCCTGCTGGCGTGGATATTGGGTGGGGTGCAGGCTTTACCCTAAGAGGGTGGGGTGGGGACAAGCAAAGGTCGCCAACAAGGGCTAGGGTAGCAAGCAGGGTGTGGCCGCTGCTCCTGAGCCAGGCCTGGGCTTCTGGACAGACACCTGGGACTCTGCCCTGCAGGCCTCAGCTCCTCCTCAGCCGCCTGGGAAAAGGCAGGTCCTGCCTGCTCCCACGAAGGCGCCACCCTCTGTTCCCCCGCTTGTGGGCGGCCCTGGCTGGCTGGGTACTGATTCCCTGGTGGCGTTAGCACCTCCATGGCACCAGGCCCTGGGCGGGCCCCAGATGGGTGGAGCATGTGAACGGGGGCAGTGCTGGCACCGCCCAGGTGCTGTGCTATTCCACCCCCTCGCTGCAGCTGCGGAACCCATTCAGGCACTGGCCTCAGCTGCAGGCGAGAGTCTCCTCGCCTCCTTCCAGCCCTGGGCCAGTGGCTGCCAGGGGATTCCAGGAGAGTGAGTGTGTGGGGGCATTGGGCCTCTTCATGTGTCATCAGCAGCCAGGAGGTGCCAGGAGGTTGGCCCTGAGCGTGTTGGCATGGGTGGGCTATGCACGCATGTCATGGCCCCACAGGTGACTGCCCTGTGACCACACGTGAGGGTGGATAGGATGGGAGGCTCAGGAGCCCTGGGGGGCACCCAAAAGGATGCCCTTGGACTGCTGATGCCCAGGCAGCTGCCTCCTTCTCCCCAGTAACCAAGAGCCCAGAGAAGGATGTGACCGCCTTGCAGTCAAGGTGCAGCCCCACCCTCCCATATCCCGGCTTGGCTGGGAGCCCACGTCCTAGAGTTCCTGGCCAGGGCCCTGTGCTATAAATAACGCCAAGGACGCAGCAGGGAGGCCTTCCCAGACCCTGGTCCAGTGCCACCCATACTGGACTTTCTATCTGCTCCTATCTGCTCCCTGGAGCAGAGATGGCATCCCTGGTGGGGGATTCAGCTGGGTCCCTGCACAGTGCAGGCCCTGGGGAGGGGGGCAGTGAGCCTTGCAGTTGAGTCTCAAGAGCCCTGAGTCTGACGTCAGTCTTCAGGGATGACCCGCGCTGACCTGTCCTGAGGCTAGAGATTCCTTGGATGAGTGGGGTCACAGGGCTAGGAACCAGGGGTCAAGACTCTCTTGGAAGGGACAAGATGGTGCCTTTGACTTTGTCCCCCTCCTGGGACAGATCAGATACACCCAGAACTGGAATAAGGAGATACTCCAGAGGGGGAAGAAAACACGCCAGGGTGTCTTAACTCATTTATTAATTTGGACTTGCTGGGCCAGATACACACCCTTCAGTGACCCCCACTTCCAAGGGACTGATCTGCAGAACCCATTCCTGGACAGGAGCCACATCCCCCAAACAGTGTAAGAGGTCTGTGATCAGGAGCCTTACCTTCCCGGCAGTAGGGTCCGGCCAAGCGCACAGGACCTCCCAATCCCTGAGGGGCAGTCACTATACCCCCATCTTGTGCCCCCTTTTCTCTGAGCCCCCAGCCACACTCTTATCCCGGCACTAGTTAATCACTCCATAAACGCCCTCTGAGGTCACCGTTAAGGGATGCAGGGGCAGCTGACTTGGCAGCTGCAGGGGCACCCCCACTCCGGGCAGGTGACTAGGGCCTGTTTTCCTGGACCGCAGGCGCTGACTCAGGGCCCCCCCTCTTACCGCCCCCTCACGCGCGGCGCCCCCAGGCGGAAGCACCCGACCTAGGGGGCGGGGCAGGGAGCCAAACTGGGTATCCCGAGGCCGAGAGCAGGGGTGCGCCCTTCTCGGTGCAGCCGATCGTGACCCCGGGTTCAACATACAAGGAACGCTGCCCCCACCCCATTTATGGGGCGAGGCCTAAGGGATGGCCCAAGCCTGACGGCGCCCTAGGGCCCAGACCAACAGGCAGGGGCGGGGGCCGGTCTGCGTCACCGGCCGCCCGGCCCCTCGCCCGCCCAAACTCCACCCCGAGGGAAGACCGCGCGGATAAAGGCTCTGGGGGCCGCCCGTTCAACCCCAAACCTGCCTGCCACCACAAGCTCTCTCCGAACTTGGGTGTACGTTGAGACTGTTGAACTGTTGAGACCTCAGACTGGCCGCGCCGGGTGAGTGGGGGGCGGGTCCTCACGGGCCGAGGAGGGGTTCTCCCCTCGGTTCTTAAGGGTGTCCCACTTTTCTTTGTTCTTTGGGCAGGGAGGATTCGAGCCGTCTCCAGAACCCCGGGGACGTGGGATGGGAGGGGCTCAGCGCACCCAGCACCGCCCTGGTCGGACCTCAGCCCCCGCCCCCCCGGCACTCCCCCTCCCCGCGCGTGACCTTGAGCGAGCTGCCGCTCCGGCCTCAGTTTCCCCGACTGTGCGGCCTTAGTTTGCGGACTTGGAAGCTTCACGCTCCTAGCGGGACTCCCCTACGCTCACAGTCCGGGAAGCCTCCCCCGACCCGGGTAGCCTAAGCCCCCTCCCCGGCACTCTGGGCAGCGCTCCCGGGCGGGGTCGGCAGAGGGCGCGCCAGCGCTGCTGACTCACCGCAGCCCGGAGCGGCGCGCTGGCGCAGCCAGGGTCGCCGGTCACGTCAAGGTTCGGGCGGGTGCGACACGGGACACGGGCCGGGCTCGCGGGACGGGAGTGAGACGCGAGGTGACACCGGCTCTGGAGGAACCTTCCCGGCACCGGCCACGTCACCGAGTGCAGGCCCCGCCCTCACCCCCCCCCACGGGGCCGACCCTCCGGCTAGCCGCTGATCCCGGGAGCAGCCACGAGGCGCGGGGTTCGCCCTCCGCTTCCGCTCGCGGCTGCCTCACGGAGGGGCGCGGCAGGGACTAAGCCCGCACCCCAAGCCGCGCCGCGCGGAGCTAGGTCAGACCAGGGCGGGCACCCGCCTTTGTTGCGGACGGCCTGCGGGGGCCGACGGCCGACTGCCCGCGCGCCTTTGTTGCGGGCGCCGGGTCTTATGAATGGCCCCCGGCG
>NW_004567126.1:30575832-30576471 GCF_000260355.1 Condylura cristata | reverse complement strand
CCGCGCTGGCACGTGGGGCGGCGCCGCGGCCGCTCTCATTGGTCGGCGAGCGGGACCGACTGGGCGTTCGGAGAACGCCGATTGGTGGTCGCGGGGCCGGCGGAGTAAGTAGTGAATGGGAGGGGGCGGAGGCCCCACCCCTTAGAACGTTGATACATTATAACTTTTTTTCTTGCTACTTTCACCCCCAGATCTTCGGAGCGGCGGCGGCGGCTGTTGCTAAGGAAGGGGACGCACCGGGAAGCGCGGCCCGGGCGGCAGCCGGCACCGACCGCGGCAGACCGAGTGGCGCCCCCTCCTCCGAGACCTTACTCCGCGACGCGCCTCGGTCGCCTCCAGCCGCCCTTTAAAGGCGCGGCGAGTACAGTCCCCACCCCCGGAAGGGGCTCCGACGAGCCGACGCGACCCCGGAACGCCCCTCGGATTTTTGTTTCCTGATTCACCTTCCACTCCTGGGACCTTCTCGACGGGGACGCGTGCTGCCCGCCCGCCCCGGGAGCCCCGAAGACCCCGGCTCGGGGTGTCCCCAGCCCCCCCTTCCTGGAGGCGCGGCGAGGATTGGCTGGCCCCCGAGGACTCCAGCCCCTCAGCGCGGGCCGGGGATGGAGCCGCAGCCGGGCGGCGCCCGGAGCTGCCGGC
>NW_004567126.1:30562352-30575280 GCF_000260355.1 Condylura cristata | reverse complement strand
GGGGGGGAACCTGGGGGGTGCGGCAGTCTCCTGCCCGTGTCCCCGCCGGCTTCCGCATCTGCTAGGCAGCCCCCGTTGCGTCTGGCTGTCTCTTCCCCCACTTGCGTCTTTCTGCCCCCCTTTGTTCTCGCCACCGTGCGCTCCCGCAGCCTCCCCCGCCCCCCTGGTATTTAAATCACCTCCAGGCTGGGGAGCCCTCCCCCCGTGGGCCTCCAGGGACACGCAGTGTCCATCCCCAGCGGAGGGGCCCTGATGGGGGAGGGGCGGGAGGGGGAGGGTCTCCTTTGTCTGAGCGGTGGCGGCGGCTGCCTGCTCGGGGGAGAGGGAGGAGGGGGTGCTCGACCCGGCAGAGACCTAAAGGCTGAGCTCTGTGGCGCCCACAAAGACTAGTCCAGGGCCAGAGCTGGTGAATTACTGGCAGGAGTCGGCCCCGGGTGGCAGGGAAGATGGCAAAGGGCACACTGGGACCCGGACTATGTGAAAGTAACCTGGCTGAGGTGCAAAGGGGGTGCCCCGGTCCAGACTTGGAGTCGTTGGGAAAAGAGGTCTGAGCCAGCAGGCTGGGGCTCGCGGGCCAGACCCTTAACAGCGCCTGCCCCTAGGCTCGGGGCAGCAGCTCTGGGAAGCCAGGAAGGGGTGGGAAGAACTTCTGTCTCTCCCCACAAGCTCTGAGGGCTCCACTTCCGCGTCCCTGCCTTGTCTCGCCTAGCCTCACCTCTTCCTTCCTCCCCCCCAGCCGGCTCAGTTCGGGGAAGCTGCAGGAGTTCGGAGTGGGGGATGGCAGCAAGCTGACGCTGGTGCCCACCGTGGAGGCGGGCCTCATGGTAAATGGCTGTGGGGCAGCGTGCCCAAGCCCCGGACAGTCAGACAGCCTCCTCCCATGCAAGCACAGCCCCATCACACCCCTCAGGCCACCTTCCCCGGCTAGGGCAGCCCCCCCAGCCAGCACAGCCTTCCCAACCCCCACGCCTGGGCTGCGGGCCGGAGCCCACACTCAGGTCTCCCCTCTCTTTGTAGTCCCAGGCCTCCAGGCCAGAACAGTCTGTGATGCAGGCCCTCGAGAGCTTGACCGAGACCCAGGTAAGACCTGCGCCGGCCCTCCTGACCCGTGGGGCAGCTGGCCCCCAGGCCCTGCACTCTGGGCTGCCAGCGGGGTTGTTTGTTCTCCCACAAAGCCTGTGGAGAAGGGGATGCGACTGGATGCACAGCCCTGCCTCAGTGCCAGCCGGCCTGGCCACGGCTCTTCCTCCCTCCCCCCCATTCACCACCTGACCTTGAAGGCCTACTCTCCCACGGTGGCCTCCGTGGGGGAGGGGGCTGAGCTTTCACAAGCCAGCCTGCCTGTGGGGTGACCTTGGCCCACATTCCTGCACTGGGGCCTAGGTCCCCAGCCCCACACACTCCACCGCAGAGCACCCCGCCCCCTCCCCAGCCATTTTGGTTTCCCCAAAACGACCTTTTAAATTTCTGCTGGGGAGGAGGGGCCGGCCTGGGTGACACTCTTCCGCCTTCCATGACCCCGCGGTGAGGGGTGGGGAGTCACCCCTCCCCCTCCTCCCTCTGGCCTTTGTTCTCTGCCCCAAACGCGGGAGGGGGTGGGATTGCCCAGCCCCAGGGCCAGCTCAGACTAGAGAGAGGATGTCAGGGGAGCCTAGTAGCCAGCCTGGGGGCCGAGGCGGGGGCTGGCCCACACGGCTCCAGGCTTCTTGCGCCCTTTGTTGTTGTTGTTGTTGTTGTTGTGTTTTTTCTTCTTGGTTCCCCCTCCTTTCCTCATTTTTCTGCTAGGGGGGTGGGGGGACTTCTCCCAGGAGGGTGACACAGGCCTCAACAATCCGCCTGCTGCCAGGGTGGGGGAAGCAGGCTGCTGCCCGCCCGCCCTGGCGACGGGGTGGGCAGGTTCCCGGCCTCCCCAGCTGGCCGCAGGAAACCTGCTCAGCCGCTTCCCTCCCTCCTGCCCGAGGCCTTCGCCCCCTCCTCGACATGTAGCATCCTGCCTTCACCAGCCTGCTAGCTGGGAGGAGGAGGAGGAGGAGGAGGGGGCCAGGAACTGGGTGGTCTGCTGGCAGGAGGGGGCTGCCGGCAGGGAAGCTGGAGTTGGAGGAGGGCCCTGGGCCTGGGGAGGGCCGCACATGATTTCCTGGGGCAGATGTGAACCGTGCTCCCTGCTCCTGAGGGTGCTGGGATGGGGGGGCAGGGCGGGTTTGGTTCACATCCGCCCCGGGGTGCCTGCGTCAGGAGGGGGGGGCGCTGGGCGGATGACTGGGCTCCCAGGGCTGTTTCCCCGCCTGGCACCAAGTCATGCCCGCCGCCCGTTCTCTCCCCAGGGAGGAAGTTGCAGAAGGGGGGCAGGGGGGACACCCCAGCTGCTCTTGGGAAACCACCCCAGGCCCTTCCTGCAAGGGGCATCATCGGGCTGGGGGAGGGGCACTCAACCCTGCCCACCTCCCTTGCCTCCGCCCCACGGCCCCCAAAGTAGAGAAGGTTACGCCAGCCGCTGCCAGGGGAGAGCTGGGAGGCGGTCTGAGTCATCCTGGCCTGTGTCACTTCTCAGAAACCTCCACCACCACCACCCCCTATCCCAGCCCCTGGGGAGAGCCCTGCAATGGCCGGCCCCCCAGGAGAGGGGGCCCGGCACAGAAGACAGGCAGGCGCCCTGCGCCCCAAGCAGGGGAGCCAGATGTGAGAGTTCATGTCTGTGTGAACTGTGCCGAGGCTGCTAGGGCCCCGGGCCCCAGGGAGCCAGCGAGGGCCTCCTCCTGCAGCTTGGGGGCCATGCCTCCCCCAGCCTCTGCCCTGCCCCGGACAGATAAATATTTATCTTGAGAAAGCAAAGGTTAGGATGAAGAATTTGTGCAGGAATTCCACCCACTTGCTGGCTGCCAGGCAGCCACACTGGGCGGGGGGTGGGGAGGGGGGGCGAGGCCCTCCCATATTCCCAGACACAGAGGATTCGGGTTCCCCAGAGGGAGGGGAAAGGTGAGGCACCTAGTGAGGGTTACTTGAGGGCAGTGACTGCGGGCTGGGCCCTGCCCCCTCTGGCCTCAGTTTCTCCTGGGAAGAACCAAGCTGGCCAGGGAGGGCCAGGCCCCCATCTGACCCGCCTCTGTCCCCCACAGCCCCCAGCGGCGCCCGGGCCGGGCCGGGCTGGCGGAGGCGGCTTCCGGAAATACCGATTCATTTTATTTAAGCATCCGTGGCACCGACAGGGACCCCAGAGCCCAGAGAGGGGCGGCGAGAGGCCCCAGGTCACACAGCGCGGGGGGGCTGGGCAGGGCCGGGTTGGGGACACTGCAGGCTGGGGCCCTGGGGCTGACAAGCCGCTCTCTGCAGGTTAGTGACTTCTTGTCCGGCCGTTCACCACTGACCCTGGCCTTGCGTGTCGGGGACCACATGATGTTCGTCCAGCTGCAGCTCGCCGCCCAGCATGCCCCACTACAGCACCGCCACGTGCTGGCTGCTGCTGCTGCTGCAGCCACGGCCACCCGTGGAGACCCCAGCATCGCCACCCCCGTGTCCTCCCCGTGCCGGCCACTGTCCAGCACTGCTCGAGTCCCCCCGGTGCCCACCAGCCCTGCCTCTGCGTCCCCTTCGCCTGTCACCGCCGGCTCCTTCCGGTCTCATTCAGCTCCCACCACCTGCCATGAGGTGAGTCCACAGAGGTGCTTGGGGGGGGGCCTGGGCCCAGGACCATCTCCAAGTTTTCGTGCCCCTCTCCCGTCAGCAGATGGACTGTTCCCCACCTGCCAGCACCAGTGCCAGCCCCACATCCACCCCAGGGGGCAGCCCTGCTTCCCGATCCCGAAAACCCGGCGCTGTCATTGAGAGCTTCGTGAACCACGCCCCAGGGGTCTTCTCAGGGACTTTCTCCGGTAAGTGTGCCTCCCTGGGCGAGCGTGCGTGCGCACAGGCCGGGGTGGGGGCCCCACCCATCCTAGTCTGGGGTCTTGCATACACACGTGCAGCACAGGGCGGCCGTGTGCGAGGGTGTGAGTGGCCGTGTCATGGGGCCTCGTGTTGAGTGGCACCCTGCTGCCCCCCACAGGCACGCTGCACCCCAACTGCCAGGACAGTAGTGGACGGCCACGTCGGGACATTGGCACCATCCTGCAGATCCTCAACGACCTCCTGAGCGCCACCAGGCACTACCAGGGCATGCCCCCATCCCTGACCCAGCTGCGCTGCCACGCCCAGTGTGCGCCCGCCTCGCCTGCCCCAGATCTCTCCCCCAAAACTACCTCCTGCGAGAAGCTGGTAGCCACCACCCCGGCGTCACTGAGCCAGGTCCGCATGTGCAAGCCCCCCCTGGGTAAGTGCCCCTGCAACTCACCCGGCCCAGCACTCAAGGCCTCTCTGTGTGCTGCTCAGAGCAGCTGACCTGCGGGGGGGCGGGGGGCCCCAGCTGCTGCTCACCCTGCTCTGTGAGATCCTTGAGAGAAGGGAGCATGTGTGTCGGGGGTACAAAGTATCCTTGTGTCCTCTTGAGGGGGGGTCCATCCTCACTTCCTCTCCCTCCCCCCAGCTCCAGATGGCATTTTGAGCCTCTGAATGCCTGAGTCCGGCTGAGGAGTGGGCTGGGCCTCCCCTCCCTCTGAAGGTTGCCTGTGGCGCTCCCCCCCAGCAGCCAGGGCATTCTGGTAGAGGCAGCATAATCATCACGCTGTTCTGCCCAGCAGGCCCTCAGCCTGGTTCAAAGAGGAAACTGAGGCACAATCCTGAGTGCCTCTCAGTCACAGAAGCGGCCAGAAGGGTCCTGACAATTTATGCAAAAGTCTCTTCCAAGGGCCTCTCGGGCGCGTACTGCCTCCGAGCTCATAGCTCCCTGGAGTAGAAGCACAAATAAGTCGTAATAAACTCTGAGCCCTGGGAGCAGCAGAGAGTCAGTCAGTGCTCTGGACTTGGCCCTGGCTGGAGTGTGTGTCCAGGTGGGCTGAGCTGGGCCTCGCACCTAGGCGGCTTTGGGGGGCAGGGGAGGCGGGCGCCCGCCTCTGCTGGGGAAGGGGCTGCGGGTCATGGCCACCGCCTCCCTTGCAGGGGACCGGCTGCGTCAGACAGAGAACAGAGCCACCCGGTGCAAGGTGGAGCGCCTGCAGCTGCTGCTCCAGCAGAAGAGACTCCGCAGGAAGGCCCGGCGCGACGCCCGCGGCCCCTACCACTGGGCGCCCAGCCGCAAGGCGGGCCGCAGTGACAGCAATGGCGGAGGGGGGGGCGGGGGCCCCGGCGAGGCAGCAGGCCTGGGCCTCGACTTCGAGGACTCCGTCTGGAAGCCGGAAGTCAACCCCGACATCAAGTCTGAGTTCGTGGTGGCCTAGGAGCCGCGGTCCTCACTCCGGCCAGGGTGGCCGCCGGCTCGCCCCCGTGTGGGAGAGCGGCCGCCTCACGCTGGGGAACCCCTTCCCCAGCCTGCCTTTTTTTTTTTTTTTTTTTTTAATTTCAATTCTCACCATGGTTTTCCAGACTCTCGGTGGACTTGGGCGCCTGCCTCCTTCCTCAGCTCAGTTACTGGCCTCTTCCTCCCCGGCCTGGTTCCTTTCCCTCCATCCATCCCTCAGTCTCTGAGCTGGGTCCTTCCCACCCACTTCCCAAGCTCCAAATATGTAGCAGTCTTCGCAGATGGTTGTGCGCAGAGCCGAGGAAACCGCCCCCCACTCCCCTCTGCCTCCCTTCCCACCCTCTTCAGGTTTAAGTCAAAAATGTAGATCCACATGATGCACTTTACAGCCGAGGGGGCCTCGGAGAGATCTGTGCACCCCAGGCCGCAGGACCCGCCCCAGCGACACGGACCACGGTGGCCCCCACAGGGGACAGCTGGGCCTTCCACCTCTGTCCTTTTTCTTCTCCTCTTGGTCTTTTTTCCGTTTTCCTTTTTTTCTGGAAAAGCAAAGCCGTTTCAAGGGAGAGGCTGGCACCACCTGCCTTGGGATTTGGCCGGGTTGGCGGGAGGGAGGGTCCCACCTCCGGCCTTTGCCCACCACACACTGTGTGATTTCCTCCGATGCCACCTCCTGCCCCGCCCCGCCCCTTTTTTTCTGAGTTTGGAATATTTATAGACTATTAATTTCTGACTGAGCCAATAGTTGGTTGGGAATCTCTTGAGAAAAAGTCGGGGGTGGGGGAAGAACCCCCCCCCCACCATCCTTCCTGGCCCAACCTGAGGGATCTGGGACCTTGGACTATGTCTGGAGGGGGGGGGGGGCCCTCTGGCAGCCACATTGGGGAGGGGGGTGCTGAGCTGTGAATCCCCCAGCAGGGGCAAAGCTGTGTAGCATTAACCCCCTTGCAGGGGAACGCTGCTGGTCTAATTTGGACCCTCCCCACTCATTCCCAAGGGGGCCACTGGCAGCCCCCCCGGGCCATTTCAATAGGGTGGAGTGGTTTTCCTTTCCTTTTTTTACTGATAATGGAGATGTTTGGGCCCTGCCCTACCCGCCTGTCAGTCTCGTCCTGGTCCCCCCACCTACCTGCCCCACTCCCTCGTTTGCCGCTAGGTGAGCCGTCCTCACGCTTCCCTTATGTGTTCAAGTTAATGGTTTCAGATGTGAACATCACGTGTTAACTGTAGCTCTGTAAATTTTTTTGGGGGGGTGGGCAGGGAGGGAAGGTCAGGGTAGGGAGTCAAGGATTTGTTTGTTTTCTTTTATTTGTTTTTATTTTCCAAAAAAGAAAAAAGGGGTGGGTTTGTTTTTGAAGAACTGTCTTGGATACCTATTTAAATGTGTGTTCTGTTTTGTTTTTTTAACAATTTTTAAAATAACGTTTGTGCCTCCCTGGGTCTGAGGGTGGAGGCCCCAGGCAGGAACCAGCCCACCCCCTCTGCCTTTGCCAGGGCCCCCCAAGAATGCATTACCCGCCCCTGGGGGTGGGGTTGGGCTGTGGGATATCCCCACAGTGCTGAGTTTCCTGTACGAAAACATAAAATTGGAAAAGAAAAAACAGTGATTTCAAGTAATAAACAGAAAATGAAACTACCGAGTGGTGTATGGTGAAGGGAAGGGGTCCTGGGAGTGAGTGCCACATCTGGTGACCTACAGGGTGTCCTCAGGCCTGGGATGGTATGCGTTGGGGGGCAGGTGCCGTCAGGTGTGTTAACTGGCCCACTGTCTTGGGGCCTGGAAGTGGGTCCCAGAGGGAAGGGGCACATATGGGAGTCTTCACACTCCCTCACAGCTTGGGGGTGAGGGTGAACAGGAAGTTGCCTGGAGGGGGCGGAAGGGCTCTAGGCCAGCCACTTCCCGGTACCCAGGCCGGAAGTCCTGCAGGGTGTGGACAGGGGCTGCCCGCCTGCTGTGTGCCTTGGGTGGGGCCTCAGTCTTTGTTCCCAATCCTATAAAGGGGGCTGAGGATGAGCCCTGACCCACCCAAGCTCCCATGAATCACCTGCTTCCAGAAACCCCATTGCTACTCAAGTCCAGAGTCAAACCAGGGAACCTGGGGCTAGTGTTCAAGGTCTCCTGGCATGGCCTGACCAGGCCTGGGTGACATCTGGCCCTGTGTTCCAGCGGCGCCCAGCCCTAACCTTCAAGCCTCCAGGCTTTTGTCTGGTCATGCCCTACCGGGGCACACCTCTCACCTGGCAGCCTGGCAACTCCCTCAGTTTGTATCTTCTCCCCCTCTGCTGTGTGTATCTGGGACTCCCCCGGGGCCTGACCCACAAAGAGACTCCTGGGGTCTCATTGCTCTGGGGCTGCACGCAGGAAGGACAATCATACCAATTTTTATATATATAATTCCTGACTTAAGTACTGCTGTTTGAGAGAACTGTATTTCCATTGGAGGTGAGGAAACTGAGGCCCAGAGAAATATCACTAGACCCTTAGAAAATTGTGACGGGAAGTTACTAAACTAATGACACTCGAGGTCCTCCCCCAAGCCCTGGTCAGTCTCCTCCTCCTCTCTCCAGCCCTGAACCTCCCAAATTCCAGCTCCAGAAACCCTAGGAGCCAGGGAAACAGGTATCAATCCTGGAGTGGCCTCAAGTCCTCTTGTGGAGGCCCTTCTGCCCTCCCACTGCTCAGTCACCCCCAAGTCACCCTCGCCCACGGCAGGAAGGTAGGAGGCCCAGGTCAGGCTGATCCCTCCAGACAATGTTCAAAGACACAAATGTCCCCTCCATGGAGATGTGTGGGTGGCACAGCTCAGGTCCGTCCCTCCCTCCCCCAGCCACGCCCCTGGAGGTCAGGGCTGAGCTGTGAGTTGTGACCCAGGTGACCGCCACTGGGCTGGGTGCAGGATGCAGAAGGAAGGAGTCACAGAGGCACCTGCTGAATCACAGGAGCTATGGGAAGCGAGAATTCAATCACTGAACCACCAACGCAATCACAGGCGCTATGTCTGCATTCTGCAGGGCAGGGGACACTTGCCCTGCTGCCCGGAACCCACCTCGAAGGTCGCTTCCCTGGCACCCAGTCCTGGGGGGGGCGGGCGGGTTGCCCGTCATTGCCCTCAGGCCCTGCACAGGCCTGCAGGGCACCCACCCACCAGGCAGCTGCCGGGTCACGAGGGTGCAGCGGCCCTCAGGAGGCAAGCCTGACCACGAGCCAATGGGAGGCACAGGAAGGTAAACTGAGGCTGGGAGCAGAGAGGCTGTCGGGACTCCAGGGGGCGGGGTCAGCCCTACGCCGGCCATCCCCTTCCCCCATTGAGGAAAAAGCTGAATGGGTGGGGGCGACCTCCGGAAACCCGCTGGGATGGAAACGCGGTTTCCAGGACAACGCGCCGCGAAACGGGCCTGACGTCATCGAGGGCGGGCGCCCCACCCGCCCCCATTCGCGCGTCGGGACGCCTAGGCCCCGCCCACCTCTCGGAAGCCTCATTGGTGGCCGCGCCGCTCGCTCGTCGGCAGCTACCAATAGGCGCGCGGCTGCCCGCCGGAGCCGGCTGCGGCGTGACCCGGCAGAATGCGCAGGCGCCGCGCGGAGGCGTGCGGCTCCCCCCTCTGGCCGCGCGTCCGCAAACTTGGGGGCGGGAGACGCTCCGAGGCAGCACCCGGACGGAAGAGGGGGCGTACCGGGGGCGCCGCACGTGGACCACCCCCCGCCGCGTTCACGTGCACCCTTCTTTCCGCGCCCGGGCAGTGCCCGCTGCCCACTGCCGCCACGACCCCGCAGTGCCCAGCCATCTCCTGGGCCGGAGGCGGACGTTTGGGCTGAGGTTTTGCCAAAGGAGTACAAGCTTGCCAGGTGGAGGGAGAGGGGCCTAGGTGGGAGGCGCGAGGTGCGCAAGGACCAGGAGAGCAGAAGGCGGTGACCCCACGTCTGTAGCTTGGGCAAGAGCTGGTGGCTTCAAGCTGGAAAGGCTTGAGGGAGAGGCCGGAGGTAGCCAGCCGAGCACCGCCCGAAGGCGACTGGTTCACTGCCTGCGGCTGCGAAGGGGGCTGGGAGCCTGTGTAGGCAGGCACCTGGCACCTGAGAGCTGCGGGCCCCACACAGATGGCTTGGGGTGGAAGGAAGCCCGCAGCTGGCCTGGGCATGGCCCAGTTTGCTTGTCCACTCCCAAGGCAACAGTCAGCGAGCACAGTGGTGGGCTTCCCCGGTGCAGAGATGTAAGCAAAACTGCTTCTCAGGGTAGCTGGGCAGCAGTGCAAGGCTGAGAGACAGAGCGGGGCTTTCAGGTAGACTGATGGGGCTGCTGTGGAGGGAGGCCCAGGTCCAGGTGGTGACTCGCGGATGTGCAGCCTTCTCTTTACCCCAGGCCATCGCGGCCACAGCTTTCAGCTAGAGGCCCAGGAACCCTGGGATGGCCAAATGGGTAATGGGCTGGTGCCAAAAAGCATGGGCATAAGTGGCTTGGGATGCACAGCAGGAAGGAGCCACGCTGGGGTGCCGGGGGCGCAGGTTCGACCAGCAGGCCCAGGGGAGCTGGAGCCTTGGGAAGGGCATCACCAGGCCTCAGCCAAGAGCAGCGGGGCACAAGCCAGAAGTCTGACCCCCCCCCCCCCGGGGCTGTGCAGCCCTGGCTGGCTGGCAGGGCAGCCTCAGATAGCGCTCAGGACAGGTGAGGCCCGTCCTGGACACTGCCCACTGCCGGCCCTCTGTCGCTTGCGGGTCGGCTATTTCTGCCTTTTCCTCTCCGCCTCGCCCCTGCGATGTCTGGGCGGCTCCCATTCCCATTGTTTTGCCTAGTCTCTTCAAGTTTCTGGCTGGGGTGCTCTCTATTTTTGGTCATCTCTGTCCCACTGGGCTCCTCCTCCTGGGCACCCCCCCCAATTTCCGCCCCCTCTCTGGAGGCCCCCTCCCTCACCTCCGGAGCACATTCCAGCCGCCACCCCCGCAGAGCATCCCCTCCCCCTCCCGGGAGCCAGCTGCTGTACTGGGTGCTGCGGGAAGGAGGGAGTGGGCTCTGGCCAGGGTCAGAGGTTGAGCTGCAGGCGGAGGCTGGGGAGGGCACCCCTTAACTCCTCTGGAATGTAGGCAAGCCAGCCCCTGGAGGGGAGGTGGTCACCGCAGGCAGGCGAGCTGGGGGCCAAAGACAGCTGGCTGCAACCGCCTCTCAAACACCCAGGAGGCTGCCCACAGGCCTCCCAGAGAATAAACACAGCCCAGACTCCCACACAGGGCCCCCAGCCATCACACACCAGCCTGGCACCCTGCCCCAACACACACCCAGCACACCCCCAACAGTCAAGGCCTAGACACTGAGCTCATAGAGCCCCAGCCCCAGCACATGACACCCACACCACCCCCAAACCAGCCACAACCTGCAGCTTGGTTCCCCCACAACCCTCATCAACTGTGACCCTCAAATGGAAGGGCAGCCCCTTCTCACCCTGAGCCCAGACCACGCAGAACGCTGAAGTTCTGAAAGTCACACCCGACAGGCAGAACTCACTCAGACACTGTGCCCACCCGAGGCAGCACCTCCCCCGGACACACCCACAGCTCCCGCCACAAATGGTGCCCGCGGGTCCTGGTGGCGGCTCTCCCACCCACTGAGAGCCCGCCTGGCTGGGGGAGGGCTGTGTGCTCACTCCGCCATCACTGTGGGAAGTCAGCATGACAGACAGTTCTCTGTGTGGCCTGTCACACCACGAAAACAACCATCAGACTCCTCCCTGGAGCTGGCTTGTCACTGACCCCAGGAAGTACTGTAGCCACACCCACTTCTGAGATGAGCCACTGAGGCCAGAGAGGGGCCTGGGTGCTGACAACCCAAGCAGCTGGACCCCTGGGCAGCCGCTCCCTCGCTACAGGCACTCTGCTCAAGGGAGGGCTGGTGACCAGGAGCTGGACAGTGTGAGGTCAACACGTGTTCCTGGGCACATGTATCTGCTCAGGTGATTGTGAGTACCTGCAGGTGAGCCCCTGACCTGGGCACGCAGCGCCTCTAGACGTGACCCCAGGAAGGGGGCACTCGACTTTGTGCCATGCCAGTGTTGCTCTGGAGATGCCGCCAGCCCAGGCTGTGATCCTTTGGCCTGCAGTGACCTTACATGCCAGGTCCTGCTGGCATGTGGGGCCAAGGGTGAGTAGACAGGGCATGGGTGGGGTTGGTTCCTCCTGCCCTGGAGCTGTGGACCACAGCCTGTCCCAGCCTTAGAAACCCATGGCTTCTGTCCCCAGCCGCGGGGCTCCCATGGGTGAATGAACAGATGCTGCTGTGCGCTCGGCCTGCTGCTATCCCACCCACCCTTGCCTCAGTTTCCCACAGAATGGGGCACCATTCAGGCCTCTTGGGAGCATCATGAGTGGACCAGTATAATCACCAGGAGCAAGCCAGTGGCCCCCACATGCCTTTCATCAGGGAACAGGAGAGCCACATGTACCCGAATGTGTCTGTGGCATGGCACACCATGGCGTGGACTCTCATCACCTGCATGGCTCCTGCTTGTCCCAGGTGGGTGCGCATGGGTGGCAGCCTCCAAATTCCTGGGCCATGAGTCACAGGGCGCTCCCCCACTCTACAACACAAGTCTTCCTCTATGGTGCAGACCTCCTCCTAGGAACAAGGAGGGAAACTGAGGACAGAGCACAGCTGCAGTCTGGCTCCCCAGTGAAGCAGGCAGCTGCATCTCCAGGGGTCAGGATGGCAGCTTCTGGGGTCTCCTCAGAGGTCCCTGTCCCCCTATCCTTGTGCAAGAGGAGCAAAAACCCAAGGCAGCTTCTAGCTGTATGTGGCACCTCACTGCCCTTGGGGACCCTGGCTGCCGCGGGCAGGATGCTCCGGGGGCATGAGTCACAGCCGCCAGCCACAGGCACTAACGCTCCGGAGGCCCGGCCCACCTGAGTCATGCACACCCAGCCCTGTGCCCTGCGCTCCCACGTCCACATCCCAATTATGCACGCTTTAGAGGGGCCGCACAACCCCAGTTGTATTGGTGCAGTGCAAACATGTTCTCCTGTGTGCGAGCACGCACGTGCCGTGGGTGCCGTGCACACCCCGTCGTGCCTCTGCACACACACGAGGTCACGCACACAGCCCCACTTTCGTGTTCATACAAGCACGGAGTCCCAGGAATCCTCGCTGCTCCCTCTTTGTACCCACGAGCGCCCTGCCCACGGGCACCCATGTGCACCACACCTGGCAACACGCACACAGATCCCATCACTGCTTCCCCACCCTGGCTCTGGGCTCCGAGAATTTGGGCCAGGAGGGCGGGCGGGCGGCTGCCAAGAAGGCCCACTCCCGCGCCTCCGCCAGGCGGCCGCCAGGTGCACCGTCCCGGGCCCCGTCTGGCCGGCCGCGAGGGAGCGGTAATTATGCGGCCCCGGGCCCCTGCCCGCCCCCCGCGCGCCTTTCATCCCCCGCCACGCCCGTCCCGGGCCCAGACGCTCATTACCGGCGCCCGCCCGGTCATTAGTCGGAAGACCCGGCGTCCGGCGGGCCCCGCCCGCAGGCCCGCCCCCGTCTCCATGGGGACGCGACAGAGGGGAGAAACGGGGCACCCCGTCCGGGAGCGCGCGCTGGGGGGTCCCGGGAGGCGCGCCCCCTCTCC
>NW_004567126.1:30559734-30561977 GCF_000260355.1 Condylura cristata | reverse complement strand
CGCGTGGCGCAGAGGCCGCGGCTGGGGAAAGTTGGCCAGCCCCGCCGAGGCCTTCGCGGGGACTCGCTGGGGCGCCACGCCGGGTCACCGGGCCGCGCAAAGCAGGAGACCGCAAAAACGCAGCTGGGAGACAGGCGCATCCGGGGCCGGGGCACACTTCCCACGCACTGTCTGATACAGGCACACCTGATGACAGCCCTCCACAGGTCTGGGTTCAGCCACTGGTGGGCACTAAGGACAGACGGGAGTACACATGACCCAGTCTCCAGGAACCAACTCAAGCACTCCATCCCGGCGTGCAGGTGGAAGGGCATACCCCACATCAGGACAAGACAGACTCAGAACTAGAGAAGAAATTTAGGGGGTGGGGGCGGGCCAGGGAGCAAAGAATGGTTGAGCCACTGCAGTTGCAGGGACTCACTGGACGGTCTGGGGCCAGGAGTCCACCACCTGATTTGGCTGAGAATCTGAACAGGAAGTGTGGGCCAGAGTCTCCACCGCCCGGCAGGCAGGGCCTAGACCCTCAGCCAGCAGAAGGGGCACACATTGTTTCCGGGGCTCATGTCTCCCTGTTTCAGAAACCACCCTGCCGGAGTGGCTGAGGCAACAGCCTGCTGCTCATAGGGAGTTGCCCCCACCCCTCCAAGCCCATCCCGAAGCCTCAGGTGCCTATGGGGCCTTGAGTCTTGCATGGGCTGCTGCTCGGGAAGGGGGTCCCTGAGGTCAGGGTCCCTGTAGCAGGAAACTGTCCTCGCCTCTTGCCCCTTGTGTCATATTGCCTTTAGCTAGGCCCACCTGTGCAAGCCTGAAGTCTGGAGAGGGCCAAACCTTCTCTGGGAAGGAAAGCCAAGGGGTAGTCTGTTCCAAATCCCCGCAGTTCTGGGAAAGATCTTCCTGCATTTAAAGCCTTTCTAGGGGCCTTCCCCGGTGGCGCAGCAGATTAAAGTGCAACACAGCGAAGCTGGCCGGACCATTTGGCAGTTTGGTGTAAGTTCAATCCCTGCCCCGGAGGAGATCCACAAGGCCCGGCAGACCTCTCCTGTGGCACCTACTGCTCCTCTTAGGACTGTAATTTGATGATCGGCCTGTTCTGCCCCCCACTCTGTCTCTGCTGAATCCTCTCACTCCCCAACCCTCCTCCCTTATTTTATTTATGCATACAAGAACTGAGGTGTAGGCCAGAGGTTGGGGTGTGAAAGGATTCACCAGAGACAGAGTGGAGAGCAGAAAAGGCAAATCTGCTGAAATATACTGCTGAGGGGTACAGCAGGGAAGCAATAGCTGGCAATAGCTTGACAGTGCTGAGATTTGAACACTTAAACTACCAGGGATACCCGGCATGTACTTTTTAGAGAAGAGATGTTGGAGTTCCCCTGTGCAATGAGTGAATTCTGGGTGTGCAGAACTGTCCTGACAGGGTTGGGGGTGGAGAGTTGGAGCATGAGAAAGAAAGCCCAGGGCTGAGCTGAATATTGGGTGCAGTGGAGATACCCCAGTAAGAGCCTAGGTGAGTGTCAGCCCAGCCTAGAACTGGGGTGTACAGAAGTGTCTGGCCTGATCAGTGTTGTGGTTTCAGTCCTTCAATAGCAGCAGAAGTCAGGGTTGAGGCTCAGATTAGGTGTAGGTGCCAGCTGGGATTTGTAGGTAAACTGGGTTGATGAAGTTGGAGCCCCGAAGTCGGGGAGTAGAAAAAAATTGGTCTGTGGTGAATATGAAGCTTCACATCAATAAGATTATCAGTCAATGAGATTATCAGTATTGCCTGGATTCTGGGACCAAAGAAGTGAGTGGTTATCCCTGAGGCTGGAAGAACATGGGAAATGACAAGAGTGTCAGGGATGATGTCCAAGTTCAGATGAAGTTGGGGTGTCTGAGTGCTGACTCTGGGTGGGAGGGACTGATTCCCTATGATGGTGACTGCAGCAGCCCAAAACAGGTCAGGGTTGCAACGACTCTCAAGGGGCTCAGGCCACCCGCCCCCAGCAGCTGCGGGGGACCCCTTTGTTCCCAGCAGCATGCAGAGGGGGCTGGGAGGGGGCCGGCGCGTGCAAACAGGTCAGCTGTGACCCCCACCGCACGCTCCAGGGCGGAGGACTGCGGTCAGTGCACGTCCCCACCGAACTGCGCGTCCCGCGCCGGCGCGCGGGAGAGGGCGGGGCAGTGACAGGCCCGGCCCCCTGCTCATGAATATGAGGCGCGGCCGCGACCTTCGGCGCCTCGGATTGGCCCGCGCGGCGCGGGGG
>NW_004567126.1:30545874-30559199 GCF_000260355.1 Condylura cristata | reverse complement strand
TGATGGGGCGGGCCGAGGTCCCCTCCGATCGGCGCCCGGGTAACGTGCGCGAGGGGTCGGAGGCCGCCCCCGGGACCCGTGTCGCCCCCTCCGCCCCGTACACACGCACACACACACGCGCACAAACGCACGCTGGCGCACCAGGCCCGCCCCGGCCTGTGTGGCTACGATCGTTACACTCCCATCCTCAGCGTGACCGCCGTTCCCTGTGGGGGCCGGTCTCCAGTACCCCTGCCCTCCGCAGACTCCCGACAGTAGATGAAGCACTTTGCACCCTGCGCCCTCCACGGTTAGGTTCAGGAGTTAGCGCCCTTCTGAAGGCAGTCCCGACCGTGGAGGCGAGGCCTGCGTGGTCAGCCCCACGACATGCCTCCCCCTGCCGAGGACGCCCTGAGGCGCTCTGCAGACCTCCCCTGGCAACCTTCCCCGGGAGGTGGGTGGGGGTGGAGCCTGGGCCCAGAAAAGGGGCAGAGGAGCCAAGATCTGAGGAATGCACTCAGTAAAGCCCTCCGTGTGGGTTTGGGTGACCGAGGAGTAGGGAATATCCCAGTGTCACCCCAAAGAGCTCATGTTTGTGTAAAGTGAGACTGGCGGAGGGGTGAGCACGAAGCTCCTGGAGGCGCTCAGCGGAGATTGCATCTGTGCTTGCCACAGGCCAGCATGGCATCAGACGAAGGCAAGCTTTTCGTGGGGGGGCTGAGTTTTGACACCAACGAGCAGTCGCTGGAGCAGGTGTTCTCCAAGTATGGACAGATCTCTGAAGGTGAGACTGGGGCGGGGCAGGGGCGGGGCAGCCCTGGGAGGGCTGGGTGCCAACTGCAGCCCTCTCTCCTGGCACAGTGGTGGTTGTGAAAGACAGGGAGACCCAGCGATCTCGGGGGTTTGGGTTTGTCACCTTTGAGAACATCGACGATGCCAAGGACGCCATGATGGCCATGAATGGGAAGGTGAGGGGTGCTGCTCTGGGGAGCAGAGGGTGGGTTTGCAGAGCGTGAGCCCTGCCCCTGAGAGTGGGAGGTGGAGGCTCACCCTGCCGCCCTCTGCTCTCCAGTCTGTGGATGGGCGACAGATCCGAGTTGACCAGGCAGGCAAGTCCTCCGACAACCGATCCCGTGGGTACCGAGGAGGCTCTGCCGGGGGCCGGGGCTTCTTCCGCGGAGGCAGAGGCCGGGGGCGTGGGTTCTCCAGAGGTGAGTCCAGCTCTCAGCCCCAGGCCTTCGGGTGAGGTGGGGTCCCTGGCTGCTGGTGAGCTGGCACTTCTTCCTGTTCTTTCCTGCAGGCGGAGGGGACAGAGGCTATGGGGGGAGTCGGTTTGAGTCCAGGAGTGGGGGCTACGGAGGCTCCAGAGACTACTACAGCAGGTGAGAGTGGTCTTGCCCAGGGCTGGAGGCAGCATCGGGAGTGTAGGCTTCAGTGGCCTCTAGCCTCTGTGTCCTTCTACAGCCGGAGTCAGGGTAGCAGCTATGGTGACAGGAGCTCCGGCGGGTCCTACAGAGACAGCTATGACAGTTACGGTAAGTCGCGCTCCGAGGGCACCATGCTGCCGTGGCCTGTGGTGGGAACTCGGTGATCTTTGGCGCCCTCTGTGAGCTACGTAGGCTGGACGCTCAGACCTTGTCACTGTGCTTGCCCATAAGGAACGAGATTACCCTCGGGTCTTGCCCGCAGCCGTTTCTACCACAAAACAAAGGCAAAGACAAACTGACCAGAGAGGAAAGGGAGAGTGAGGGACAGCCAACAGGCGGCATAGGTGCATGCGCGGCCGTCCGGCCCTGCGGCCAGGGGGGTTGGTTGCTCCGAGGCCGCAGGGCGAGCCCCCAGGTCTGGACCCGGGAGTGGAATGCTGCATCTTGTTGCGTGCTTCAGTGCCTTTACACTGTCCCTGCTTCTTGTTCTCAGCTACACACAACGAGTAAAAATCCTTCCTGCTCAAGATCGTCCTTCCAATGGCTGTATATTTAAAGATTTTGGGAGCTTCGCTGAATCGTTAATGTGTAGTGAACACACCTCCTTGTACCCCACTTTTGTAGCCTCTCGGTTCTGATCTTGTCAAACACAGCCTGACTGCGTCTGACCCCAGATGGCCTCATGACCTGACTTTTCTTTTAAGGAAGTGCCGTCCGTTTTTAGGGGTTTAAAAACGTTTGAAAAGCACTTTTGACTTCACTTTTTTCTTTCTACCGTGAGCCGTGAATTAAAGAAACCATTCATTGGGGGTTGTGTGGGTTTCGGTTGTGTTGCCTTTTTTGTTTCTTTTTAGTGGGGTACCTTGAAGTCGGTGCCCCAGTTCACCTCTCTTGAGATTGAACGCACTCTCAGTCCGCTTTGTCGGAAGCTGAGCAGGCTGTGGCTTTCTCCCAACTCGTGTACCGCTTGAGTGTAGCGTGGTAGGACGTGTCCAGGGCGCTGCAGAGGCAGGCGGCCTGGCTGCCCACCTGCGCTGTCGGACCCCAGTAGACGCACAGACGTCCGTGAGGTTCTTGAAAATGTTTATTTATATTGTCCTTTTTTACTGGAAGACATATGCATACCCCATTGATGTTGTATTTGAAGTGGTTAAGGAATTCTTGTACGCAGTTTCTTTGGCTTTACGAAGCCGATTAAAAGACCGTCTGAAATGAACCTTGCTCTGACAATTTCCCTTTCATTGCACAACACACCTCTGCTGTGGGTTCGCGGCTGTCAGGCCTGAGCAGAGGGGCAGTGTGAGAAGCAGGTGTGCCAGCCCTGCTTGAGCCCAAGGAGAGCTAGACGAGGAAGGCAGAGTAAGCTGATGCCGGTGGGCCCTCTGACAGCGACTGCCCCAGTCCTGGTTAGGTGAGCGAGGCGGGGGACGGGAGCGGGCAGCTGACCGCAGGACAGCCCTGGGAGGCGTCTGGCAGTGGCAGCCAGAGGGCTCCGAGGGGCGGGCAGCCTGGCAGGGACAGTGGACGTGCGGGCACCTGACACTGACCTGAACCCTCCACTGTAGCTCAGACTCTGGCTAGACAGACGCAGGCAGCACCCCTGGGTGACCAGACCGGTGGCTCGGTAGCTAGCTCTGCTGTTACTTTACAAGTTCTGAGCGTTCTCCGCTAGCCTATGGAAGCTGCAGCCCTCGGAGGACAGAAGTGTTGTGCGCCCAACAGAAACCTCTGAGACGCGAGCTGCTCCCTTGGCTAGCTCATATGTGGAGATAGCCCTGTAATCCGAGGTAACTCCTTTTGCTCGTGTCCGCATCCCTCCTCTTGTCAAGAGCTCATTTGAAAATGTACCCGGGGAATGTTCCTTTGACTTTTTTGTTTTTCCAATTTTTTGAATCAAGCTAGAACTAAAACCGTCAGACCCTGGCCCAACGGGCAGTTGCGCCTCAAGAGTAGGTTCGGTCCGTAAGCAGGATTGGAGACCGCTGAACACCATGCCTTTTGGATTTTTTGTTCATCAATTGACAGTCTTTTCCAGACCTCTTTAAGTCACACTCCTAACTGGCTCTCTGATGTCTGTTGCTGCCATGAGTTTTTCCCCGAGCCCACGCCATCTCTAAGCAGCTCCATCCCATGTGGGGAGCTGGCGCTGCTTACGGTGGGATGGGGCCTGACCAATCGGGAAAGGCACAGGCCCACCAGGGCTCACCGCCGTGACGGGCCTCTGCCAGGATGGCCTGATGACTAGCTTGAGACCCTCCTAGGATCTGTGGATGGTTTCAGGGAGGTGGGGAGGACAGCTTCCAGGTGCAGAGCCTCCGGGATGTTGGGGTAACACTCCTTTGCTTTGGCAGGTTGAAGGGAAGGAAGCCCCACTAGGAAGGGTGATCCAAGAGCAGCGATGACCTGGGGTCACTGTCCCAGGAGGGACTTCACCTGGGAGCCAGAGCCAGAGGTGCAGCCACCGTCCTTCAAGTCCGTCTCCTGTGAGTGCTTTTTGGGGTGGGTGACAGGGAGTGTTTGACACTGGCAGTACCTGGCTCTTCCATGGGTTCTCTCCTGGTCTTTTGCCCCACCAGGACCCTGCTCTTCCCAGCCCCCCCACCCCCACCCCAACACCACCTTGTTTTTCCAGCAGATGCTGCATCCTGAAGGTTGGGGCTTTTAAGTCCCTCCAGGAGCATGGGTGGTGGCAGCAACTCGTGAGGCGGCCGGTCCTTACTGGCAACAGTGACAGGACGTGGAAGTCCAAATTGAATAAAGGACTGGTGTGTGCAAAGCACCTAGAAACCTGAGTCTGGTTTGGGGTGCAGCTGTGGGGAGGGGTGTTGGGGGAAATCCATGAGCAAAAGCCACCTCAGATACTTTCAGGGTGTCAGCTGGATCCAAGTAAAACCAGCCCTCAAGTCACTGCCCCCCCCCTTCAGGCCGGACTCATAGGAGCATGGCCTGCCTGAGAGAAGGTGGTAGACGTCTTCCTCCCCCAGGGCCTTTGCTGAGGTCTGGGCATAGAGACCTGGACCCCTTCATCTGCCACCCAGGCCCAGCCCGCTGCCAGATCTTGGGTGCAGAGCAGTGTTGGGATTGAATCCTGAGCCAGTCATTTTTAACTCCCAGGAGGGTGGGGCTGGCCAGGGGTGGTGACAGCGCCCCAGGCTCGCAGGCCACACGTTCCCCAAAGAGCCTCCCAGGACAGTAGGGCGGCAGGCAGGGCAGCCAGAGGCTGGTGGGGAGGCAGGCCCAGGGACCTGTGTGGAGGGCCGGCGCTGGCCGCAGGTCCCGAACCTGCGAGCCTGGGAACCTCTTTGCGGCCAGGTGGCCCCGTTTCCCTCGCAAGGACCTCCCTTCCGACGGGAGGAGGGTGGGAGCTGGCTGCCGGGCACCCCTCAGCCCCTGGAACTGTGGGAAGCCCGGGCGGGACCAGGGTTAAAGCCGATGGAGGAGCCAGGTGGGCGCGCGCCCCGCCCCCGTGGGCCATTGGCTGGCACCGCCCGAGAGTGACAGCCACGCCCGGGGCGGGGCGCGTCCGCCGCATCCGCCGGGCCATGGGACCGCGCGCGCTGCTGCTGTCGGCGCTGCTGCTGGGGGCCGCGTCCCGGCCGAGCCTCGCGCAGGACACGCTTTCACCGCCGGCCGCCCTCACGAACGGGAGCCGGCCGGGCGCGCCGTACAACAGCACGCACCTGTGGCCGCCGGGCTCCCCGCTGCTGCGTTCGTTCTACGTGCTCTTGGGCTTCAGCGGCCTGGCCGTGCTCTACTTCCTCATCCGGGCGTTTAGGTGCGTCTGCTCCAGCCGCGGCTCTGGCGGGCCAATCAGCGCGGGCGTCGCTCGTCACGTGCTGGGCGGGGTCCGCCCCGCGGAGGGCGTGGCGGGTGGTGTCGGTCGGGTGGTCTCAGTCACGTGATCCTGCTGTTTCTCCACGGGGGCGCTGCTACCCTTTTCCAAGGCGCGGCCGCGAAGGCCTGGGGTTCGGCTGGGGCCGCCGCCCTCATCCCGCCGCTCCCGCGATGCGCCCGGAGATGGCTGGCCCCGCGCACTGTCGCCTGGGGGTTTGGCCCGCAGCTGCCGGGACAGTGCTCCGTGAGCCCCGTCCCGCCGCGGACCGGCGTCCCCCTCGGTGCTGCCTGCCCGGCTGTGGAGGGAGGGCGGGGTCCTCCCTGCCAGCGGACCGCGACTCGACAGCCGGGCGCCTCCTCCAGTCAACCCTCCAGCCGGGCGCAGCAGAGGCTGCACCGGAGCACGACGGGCCTTCGGCCTAACGCATCGCTCGGGTGTTGCCTACAGAGGCACAGACACTGGCCACACCGGGCCCGGGCAGGTTCCTCCCCTTCCCTCCTCAACACCCCCGGCTTGCTCCTTTGGCTCTTGGGAGGTGGCCCGGGTCCGGGCACGGGAACAGCTCTTCAGCCCCTGGCATGCTGTGGGTGTGCAGTGCGCGGGCCGGTCATCCTCACCCTAGTGCTGGCCAGAAGCCGGGCTTCAGTGCCACGACCCGTGGTCTGGCTGTAGCCTCTTGACGGCACCCCACTTGCAGTCTAGGAACCTCCACCGGGAGGGCGAAGGGAGCTGTGCGCTTTCTGCTACTGCCAGAAGCTCTGAGGCCACTATCAGGGCGAGAAGGGGTTAGACCTGAAGGTCCACAGGAGGGCTTTTGGGCGCCGCCAGTTGCCTGCTGGCTGGGTCACCGGGATCCCGGGGTGGGAGCAAGAGGGGAGTCAGGGCCTCTGGGCTGGGTGTTCAGGGACAGCACCCCTCTGAGCCTCTGGGCCTGCTCCCAGGTTGAAGAAGCCACAGAAGAGGTATGGCCTCCTGGCCAACAGCGAGGACGCCGTGGACATGGACAGCGGCGAGGAGGAGACGGTGTTTGAGACTCGGACTCTGAGATGGTAGTGTGACCCTTCCTGCACTTGGGCTGAGGGGGGTCGGGCTGAAGTGGAGAGTAGAGTGGGGGACCTCTGACCCGTCAGGTCACTGCTTAGCGCACAGCGTGTGCTGCCTGCCGCAGTTTGGGCTCAGGCAGGCAGCGCGTCACCGTCCTAACCTGTTTCCCGTTTATTTATTTTTCTTTTTTAAGATTTATTTTTACTTATTCACACGTACAGGAACTGGGGTGTAGACCAAGAGATGCAGAGTGGGAGGATTCACCAGAGGCAGAGTGTGAGCAGAACAGGCAGATCCACTGAAATCCACTGCTGAGGGGAGCAGCGGGAGACAGGAGCTGTGCCACGGGGTCGCTCCCTGGCCGGGATCAAACTCCTGCCTCAGTGGCTGCGGCCAGCTTCACAGTGCCGACTCTCCTGCTAGCTCCTGCACCACCCACTTTCCCATCTCCTTAAGGTGGGGTGGGGCTACAGCGCATCAGTTGGCAGGACCCCAAGGACAAGATCAGTGTCAAAGATGCAGACTTACCTATAGGGTTGGGGTGGGGAGGGCAGGGAAGGCCCCCACTAACCCCGACCCCATGAAGAGTATTTGGGGGAGGGGGAAAGGCCAGGACCCAAACTCAGGAGGCCTGACCTGAGGTGAGCCGGGGTGTGGAGCTAGCGAGGGGCCTGAGCAGACAGTGCCGGCCTGTCCAGCCCCAGCGTTGCAGGGCCGGGGACCAGGGCTTGGCTTTCACTTCTCAGACGTGGAAGGAAGAGTTGGTGAGGTCTGGGAGCCCAGCGGCTTCCTCCATCCCGGGACTGGGAGACGCCTTCCTCGGGAGCTAGCGCTCCTGCCCACCCTCCGCCTGGGCCTTGGAGCCCTGTTTGCCATTAGGGGGCGACAGCTGTGCCTTCTCTGCACAGCCTTTTGGGTTTTGTTTGTAATATGTGTAAATGTCTTTTTTTTTTAACTTTATTTTTTTAAAGATTTATTTATGTATACAGAACTGGGGCACAGACCAGAGGTACAGGGGTTGATAAGAGTCACCAGAGACAGAGTGGGGAGCTCAACCGTACTGAACACACTGCTGAGGAGGTCAGGAGAGGTCTGCTGCGCCCTGTGGGTCAGTCCCAACCAGGGATTGAACTCGTGCTGCAGTGGCTGCGATAGCTTCATGCTGTGCTTTCACCCGTTGGGCTTCCAGGGAGGACCCCTATTGACTTTAGTTTTAAAGGTTTGTTTCAGTTACTTATGCGTGGAAGAACCTGGGGTACAGGCCAGATGCGTGGGGCGGGGGGGAGTTGAGAGGATTCACCAGCGACAGAGTAGGGAGCAGAATAGGTAGATGTATCGGAATCCACTGCTGAGGGGCAGCGGGGAGACAGGAGGGGTCTGCTGCACCCTGTGGGTCACTCCCTGGCCAGGATTCAAACTCAGGCCGTGGTGGTAGCGCTGAGACTAACCCCTAGGCCACCAGGGAGGCCCTGCCCAGCCTTTGGGAGTTAAACAGGAAGGACTCCTCCCTCCACGCTCCTCATCCCTCTCCCCATCCAGATGCTGACATCTGGGAGGAGGGATTTGCAGCTGCCCTGGCAGAGGACAGAGCCAGTGCCAATTCTCCTAGCTTCGGTGCCAGCCCTGAGAGCGCCTGTGGGACTTACCCAGCCTGCCTGAAGCCGTCTCAGCCCTCACCTGGACATGACTGCCCTGGATGCTGTGTGGAATCCGAGGGGCCTGATAGCGCCCACACAGGGCTCTGAGCCCTGACAGAACTGTGGCGCGTGTCGCTTGTCGCTTACCTGTCCTTGTGTGGACACAGCACAGCAGCCTTGGCTGAGGCCTGGGAGGTGGGCGGGCCACGGCCTGTCTGAATGGGTCTTCCCTGGCCTGGAGATAATAAAGGCGGCTCCACGTCATCTGGTCCCGGCTCACGGGGTGGGGCGGGCAGCTCAGTGGGCTCACCTGGGCCTCCCCACTCCAGTCTGCCAGTCGGGCTCTTCGGCCTCACGCTCAGGTGCCCCGGTCAGATGAGCATCGGCAGAATGGGGAACTGCCTGGAGCAAGGCCTTGTGGGCCTCTACTCTGGATCTCAGAGAACCCCACCCAGTTGTCCCTAACCAAGGGCTCCTCTCTGCCACCTGCAGCCCGGGGCCCTCGAGGGTCTCATCATCGGCACGTTTGGGGGCATTTCCGGGGGAACGCCGAGGCTGTATTTTATAGGCACTGGAGCGTCTTACAGCTCAGAGACCTGCTGAGCTCCACCATCAGCCCCTTGTGGAATCCTTGATGAACTTGAGCCATAAGCTGGGTAGCTGGGCCCTCCTTCCAGGACCCCAAGCCCCACCCAGACAGAGCCCTTGAACCCATATCCTAGCGTTGAGCCCCCATTCTGGGCACCTGAGTCTCACTCAGGCCTCAGTCCCCATTTATGATTAGAGGCTCGATGGGTTCTCCGTGGGGCTTGCTTTCCCTTTGCGCCCTGTATTTGGGCACACCAGCTCTGTGGACTCACTCCCAAGTCTGGTCTGCTGCGCTCTTCCTCAGCCATTGCCGGCGCCGGCAGTCCTGTGCGGAGGCTCTGCCACTAGGGGGCAGCCGTGCAACACCAGCACCCTCCCCGCGGGCGCGGGGGGTGGGCTGGAAGCCTGCCCGCCAGCCCCCTGGGCGCAGGAGGGAACTGGGTCTGCCTGGGCGCTCTTCCCCGGCTCCACCTGCCTCAGCGCCCCCTACGGCTGACTCCCCCACCGGGTCCCCTATCCACTTAGTGCTGGGCAGTGCCTCATGCCCCTGGGGGACCCAGTTGATCCCTGGGACCATCCATCCTGAAGCCCTTCCAACTGTCCCTGCCCAGCCTAGTCTGGGTCCCTGCGCCCCTGGGAATGCGGGCTGGACGCCCCAGCACAGCTGGTCATCCCAGTTTCCAGCAGGGGTCCTGCTTTCCTCCGGAGGACGGCTTGGGTGTCTGCTCCCTTCCCATGCACTGTGGACACGCCCTCTTCTGCAGCGTTCAGCTGCCTCCTCCAGGAAGCCCTCCCTGACCGTCGTCCCTCGGGCAACGAGATGTCACACCCCTCCCTCTGGCTGTCCTCTCCCTGTCTGCCCCCCACTCACCTGTCTCTGCATCTTCCTCCTGCTCTGAATCCCTGCCTGTCCGTGTCCGTGTCTCCATCCGCACTGCCTTTCACTCGTCTCCCTGTTTCTGTGAGTCCGTCTCCAGCTCCATCTGAGTCTGACCCACTGGGATACATTTTTAACAGGCTCGCAGACACCATCCTGCCCCCCTCCTCGCCCGTGATCTGCGCCCCTTTCCCACAGCTCTGAGCGATTTCTCCAGCTTCAAAAGGCACATTAATTACTCTAATGAGGTCAGGAGAGACCCCGCGTTCTGCCATCCGGAGCCAGGGACGCGGTGTGTCCCCCCCCAGCCCACAGTCTCCTGCCTGCCCCCGCCGGGCGCCCCGCCCGCTTTCCGGCCCCTGTGCCTGCCAGCGAGCCCGAAGCCGCGGCATTAGTGCCGAGTAATTGGCAGCCCCCGCCAAGGTTAATGCGCGATTAGCAGGAAGTTCTTGGCGGCTAAAAGCTGGGAGAGGGGCCTGTCAGTGCAAGATGAAAGGCCCGTGGCCCGGTTGGCTCCAGGGCCCACATGTGTCCATGTGTGCCGCAGCCAGCGCAGGAGGGGGCTTCCAGCACCTTCTTGGACCTCGCATATTCACAAGTAGACACAAGGCACAAATGGCGGCCGCGAGGACACGCGCAGATAACAGTCACACATAAGGGAGGACACAAGACACGCAAATGCCCACAGCAGGCCCCGAGCCCATGGCCGATGGGCTGTGCAGACCCACTATCTTTGTCCCCCATGGCCCTTGACCAGGGTGCAGGCTGGAGGCTTAGCTCCTGGTCGCCATAGGTCCTGCCCCCCGGCTCGCCTTCCACGTGGGAGGCGGGAGCCACTTCAGCTGACTCAGAATGGCTTGTGGGGGTGGTCACGGGGCGCTCACGGGCCACCGGCACCAGCAGGGCCACTGCACCTGGGGTCTGCAGCCCAGGGGCCTGCCGTGCCCCCTCCTGCTTGGGGCTCAGCTCCAGAGCTCCCCCTTGCCCTCACTGGGAGGCTGAGTGGCCGCCGCCCTCCTCAGGGCTCTCCTGAAGTCCTGGTCCTGGCAGTGCACGGTGGTCCAGGTGTGTGCCTTGGTGGGGCTCACACGTGCCCGGAGAGAGCGCCCAGGTGGCGGCCACACGCGCCACTCACATTCACATTAAAGTAAGAAACTTCGACCCCTGTTCTTCAGTTGCATGTGCCGCATCTCAGTGCCCCGGAACCGCACCGGTGTGGACAGCACCGGTCTGGACTGTGTCCATCACCGTGGCAACACTGGGCAGTAGAGGCCTGTCCAGCAGGCTGGCGGGGGATTGCCATGGAAGGTGGAGTCTGTCCAGGCACTGAGACTGGGTGAGTGTAGACCTGGGGGGGACCAAAGTCGCAGGGAGGAGGGGGAGGAGGAGAGGGGGGAGGCAGAGGGGAAGAGGGAGGGGACGAGGCGGAAAAGCTGGGACATGCCTTTCAGTCTCGCCAGCTGAGGGCGTCACAAAGGCCTAGGTTGGACTGAGACCCTGAGATTTCCAGGGCCTGGCTGGACCCCAGACACGGGGGAGGCAATTTTAATTTGGGAGCAAGCGAAAGGGGTACATTTTCTTTCAGTGGCGGCCACTGGGCAGTGCCCCAGGGCAGTTTCCCCTTGGCTGCCCCGTCCCCCTGCTGCTGCCCGGGCTGACAAGGCCCTGCCTGCCCACATGGGAGCCGGGTCGGAGCCCCGGTGGGCCAAGGCCTCCACCCTCGCTGCTGACCCGTCCTCTGCTCCTGCCCCAGCCTAGCCCAGCTGGAGCTTCTGAAAACTGCTGGAGCCAGACCAGACGGCAGGTTTGGTCCAATTTATTCTGTAATGAGAAATTTCTCCACGTATTTTTAGCTTCCTCCACAGCCCCGGGGCCTTTGAAAACAGAGGGGTGCCAGATGCTGCTCCTGAGCCCTAGGGACTCGCCCTGTGGGGCGGCGGGTGCTGGGTCAGGGCCAGTGGGTGGTCGGCAGTGTCCAGGCCACACTCGGGCACAGGGTCTGGGAGTCAGGGCTGGGCCTGGCTGGGCGAGATGCAGCCAAGTCTAGACTCCCATTAAAGACCCTGTCCAGGCCTGGGGCTGACTGACAGCCAACCCTGGATAATCCCTGACCCCAGCTGACCCTTGAGCCCAAACCTGACCTCTTCCATCCCCACAGTGAGCCTGACTTCCCCCGCCCTGGGCTCCACTTGATGTCAGAGTTACCCCGTCCCTAGTGACTCCTGCTGGCTGCGCCTGGACGCTGGAACGCAACGAGCCCAGGGAGGGGCTCTCCTCGTGGCCCCCACTGGGTAGGGGTCCCCAAGAGCATCTAGGCAGCTATACCCACACCCCACACCCCTCGCCCCAGGCCAGGCCTCCGGAGCTCCCTTCTCCCCTCTCCTGGGCCCCCCCCAGAGCAGCCAGCGGGCACAGGGAGGTTGAATGGGGGACGAGCTCCCTTTGTTCCCGTCCCTGCTCGGGCTCTGACCTTGAGAGAGAGACGAGAACAGAAGGAAAACGGAGCTTCTGCTCGAATCTGTTTGGCGGCAGCGGCGTGGCAGCTCTCGCCTCGGTGGCCCCTGCATGCAAATGAGGCGACCCACCCTGCCTCCTCTCTGCCCTGCCATTCCCTCTGTGCAGGAGCCCTGCTGGGTCCCCAGAAAGAGCCCGGCCCGCCCCATCCCATGAGTAGGTGATGGGTCCTGTGCCCAGGGCCCAGGAAGTGTCCAGAGGCACCCCGGCCAGGGCCAGTGAGGATGCGGCCGGACGGCCACTGCTGCCCCTCTGCCCTCTGCTCAGAGGCGCTCTCTTGGGCAGCAGAACCAGCCAGCCGCAGGGGGTGAGCCAGGGCTGCTGCTGGAACCCCTCCCTCCCTGGGGACCCCCGCACCCCCCCATCTGTTTGGAGGCCCTGCCAGGTGATCTCTTCCTCTCTGGGCCTCTCAGCCCTGCCTGAGGGCAATTTCTTGTCTTTCTCCACCTGAGCCAGCCCTGAGTCCCTGGTCCATCAGCAGACATGACCCAGAAGCCGGAACCCCCACAGTGGCTGGGAAGAGTTCCCCAGACCGGCAACTTCATCCTGGGGCTGAGGAGGCACAGGGTGAGACAGGCCTGGGAAGGGGGACAGAATTTTCACCAGAGAAAAGACCTTCCAGGTGGGGCGGGAGGTGTAGTGGGCAGGGAGGAGGGAGGACGGCGCAGGGGCCTGTCCAGGGGCCGGCAACAGGCCGCAGGTGCGTGCTCGCGGCCCCCTGCCATCCCAGGTTACCTTGCCAATCTCTGACTAGCCCAGAGATTGCCGGGATGGGAAGTTTGATTATCCCTTGAACACACAGGGACCTTCCATTGTAGAGGGCCTGGCCTGGGGGGGCGGAGTCCAGCAGCCTGAATAAGAATAGTGGGGAGCCGCCAGTTCCAGGCCTGCGGGGGGGGCCCCCCCCCCAGGAGGAACTGCCCTGAGTTCCCTGCAGTCCAGCAGCGTGGCCTCTGCTTCTGCTTCCCGCCTCCACTGCTGGAGTGGGCCTGGGCTCACCGACTTGCTGTTCCCTCTCTGGGTGGCTTGACCTCACCCTGAGCAGCTCAGACTTAACATGTATGAGGCACCTACTGTTTGTCCTGCACCCTTAGGGGTGAGGAGGAGACTCCTTCTCCATTTCCCAGGTGAGGAAAGTGCTCAGCAGGCAGCGAGAGCCTGGGGCAGCCCCTAGCCGGAGGGGCCCAGGGAGGGAGCTTGGGACTCTGGTCAGCTCCCAGGCAAGTCTCCGGCCCCCCAGGGAGCCAAGGCGCTGGTGGGCTGGTTGGGGTTTTCAGCCTGGGTTTGCGAGCGGCCTCTTTCCGCCCACTGCTCGCTGGCTGAGGAATGGAGGTGATCGAGCGCCGCGCGGGGGCCCTGGGCTAGGGTGCGCAGCCGGACGCGGGTGCGCACGGCGGCTCCAGAGTTGGGGTAGCTGGGGCGGG
>NW_004567126.1:30543235-30545254 GCF_000260355.1 Condylura cristata | reverse complement strand
GGCGGGCCGGGCAGCAGGCACGCTCGCCCCCAGGGCTCTGGGGAGAGCCCTGACCCGCGGGGAGCCGGGAGCTTCACCCCAGCCCCCAGGTAACACCTCCCCGAGCCCGGGGCCCCCTCGCGCGACCCCTCCGGAGCGGGAACGCCCGGTGCCCGCGGGAGCCCCCAGGGAGTTTCAGCCCCCCGGAGTTTGGGGGACTTGCGCTCCTCGTGCATCCTCCCCCCGGGCGCCCCACTGCCGTGCAGACTTGGGGGACTTGCGCCCTGTGTGCCCCAGAGCGCCCGCGTCCCCCGGAGTTTGAGGAAACCCTCTAGCACCCTCAGAAGCCGCGCCGCCCTGGGCTACCTCCGTGGACTTGGGGAACCCCCGTCCTCAGGCCTCCCCAAGGAGCCGAGCCGGCTTCAGAGTTGTCACAGCTCCTCTGGGACCTTAGCACTGAGGTGTGCCTGGAGGTGGGGGCTGTGGCTCCTGCTGGGAGGGGTCCGTGGGGGTGTCCTGCCAGTGGGTCCCCAGATGAACTTGAGGAAGTTGGAAGACCCCTCCCCACCAACCTTGACTGCAGAAGGCTCCTGGTTGGGCTGTGGAGGAACATGGGGAGGCTGAGGCACTGGAGGGCTGGTGGTGGGTCCGGGAGGTTTTGACCCGTAACGTCTTCCTCTGCCCCCCTGGCACCAATAGGGAAACTGAGGCACAGATGTGGTGTGAGGGCTCAAGGTCACAGGAGAAGAGCAGAGCTGGACAGGGACCCAGCTGGACCCACGCCCGGCCTGCCACGCCTCACGGTGCCCACCCGCCTGCGTGCCCAGCCTCTCCAGTGCCAGCTGCTGAGCAAAACTGGAGATCGGCGGGAGCCCCTGGCAGTGGGAGCAGGGAAAGTTTGCTGGTGACTGACTGCTTGTGGGCAGCAGTAGAAGCCTCTGGACCCCCCTCAGGGTCTCGACGGCCAACGTGGGCTTGGGGGCTGGTAGGGGCGAGGGCGCCAGGTTCCTGTGCCCTGAGGTCAGCCTAGCATTTAGGGTCACGCAGTCTCCCTGAGTCTGGCGAGGCTGCACCCGGGCCAGTCGAGGGGCCAGCCGCCCCACTCCCTGCCCCCTGCCACTGGTCACTCTGTTTTGAAAAGCCAGTTGAGCCATCCTGTGGAGCCCGCTGCCCCCTGCGGTCCCCCCACCGTCCCCTGCTGTCTTCCATCCATGTGCGGCCAGAAAGTTGCATAAAGGGCTGCCTTTGAGGCAGCCTCTGGGACAAGGGCCGCCAGTGTCCTGCGTGGGGGCGGGGAGCGTGTCCAGACCCTCCCTCAATTGCTTGGCTGCGGAGGGACTGCGGGCCACCTTTGCGCCAGGCCACCTTGGAGCGTCCCCCTAGCTGCCTGCCCTGCTGGCCACATGTGGGTTTGATTAAGTCTCTTCCCTGCAGCCGACGGGGGAGCCCAGCGGACAGTGCTTTCCCGGACCAAGTTTTTGGTTTCAGCTCCGGAATCTCTGTCCCCCGTATGGCCTGTCCTTTGTTCTAGCAAATGCCAAAAACACAAGGAGCCTCAGACAGGTAGAGGGGATCTTTGGGGCACCACCTGCCACGGGGCCACCGTGCCGAAGGTCCTGATCGTGAGGAGGTGGCCCCCGGCTCGGGCCAGCTAAGCGGCCACCTCCTGTTGCTCGCCGGACAGGCCTGCTCACACCCGCTGCCTGGGGGCCGGTTTGCTGTCGCCCAGAACTGGCCTCAGAGCCGAGCTCAGGCCTCTCCCCTTCCTCTTGTGGGTGTCACAGGTGAGAGGTGGGCTCCCTGACATCTCGTGACGGGCTGGGGGGCCGCCAGACGGGCTGCATCCCCACCGAGGCGGAGGGGCCCTGCTGAGAGGCCGCAGAGGCCGGACCCCTCTGGGGGCGGCCAGACCCTGGGCCCGGTGACTGGGTGTGTCCAGCCGGGAGCAGGAGCGACAGGTCAGGAGTCCAAAGGCATCGAGGACAGAGGTTTGCCCAAGGCCCCAGTGCAGGGACAGCAGACTGGGAGCGGTACCCGCTC
>NW_004567126.1:30537359-30541870 GCF_000260355.1 Condylura cristata | reverse complement strand
GAGTCGGGAACTGGGGCACGACCTCCGGCAGGTGCTTGATGAGCGGAGCCCCCATGTCGCCTCTGTGATGTGGGGGGCTCGTGAGTCACGGCCCTCGCTGAGTGCCCAGCTGGCTTGAACAGGCAAGGCAGGGCATGGTCCGGGGGCCCCGCCGGAGGGGGAAACCGAGGCAGCGCTGTTAGCGGCGGGAGAGGCTTTCAGCAGTTGGTGTGCCCCAGCCTGGGCCTGGGCCCCCGAATCTGCAGCGGCAGACAGCTACCCTGGCACGCAGGGTGCAGACTGGCAGGCTGGGGGCTGAGCAGCCTGAGCTCCGAGACGCCCCCACCCTCTGTCCAGGTCTGACGCCGGCATCCAGCAGAGCCCAGCGGGTGAGCAGCCCTTCCTGCCGCGGACTCCGGTCCCTCGCCACCACCCACCGCGCACGGCCTCGGCAGCCGCGGGCAGGGTGAGGCGGGCATGCCCCGGGAGGGGCAGGGCACAGCGGACAGCGGGAGGGTGCCCAGCCCTAGCGCCCGCCCCGCCCGCGCCCCCGGCTCTGCAGGGCTCCTTCACCGGCCCCTGGGTGCCAGGTGGGGGTCAGTGACGCCGCTGTTCTGGGGAAGCAGGCACGGTGACGGCGGTGTGGGCGGGGTGCTGGTGGGGCCGTGATTTCCTGAGCGAGGTCCAGTGGGGGTCCAGAGAGGGGGCTTGGCTGTGCCACCCACACGGGGAGCACACGTTGGTTGCAGGAAGGGCAGAGCCGGCTCTGGGCACCCCCCGGCGACACACAGCTGAGAGCTTAGCTCAGGGGCGCGCAGAAGCCTGGGGGCTCGTCTCAACCTCAGCGGCACTGGCCCCGCAGCTGCCACCCGGGCCGGCCACCCTGGCCCCAGCCTGCGCCTGCTCCCCGTCGGCCAGGAGGCTGCCTCCCGGCCCAGGGCGCCGTCAGACCTAGGCCCCGGCTCCTGCACCACACGGCCAGGCTGTTCCCTTGCCCCACCCAGTCATGCACCCTTTGGCCACCCCCCGCCCGCCCCGCCCGTCCCGGACAGACCCTGAGAAGGCGCCTCAGTCGCCGCCACCGGCAAGACGGGCCCCATCGGGACACCGTGTGGCGGGGCCTGGCTGACCAGTGTCAGGGACGCCCACGCGCGTGACCGGTGCAGGGGAGCATGGGGCACGCGCTGCTCCTTCTTGACTCGGGCCCAGCGGGTGGGCTGACCCTTGCGCGTCCCCCCCCACGCCCCAGCCTTTGAGCCTGCCCCCTGCCTCACTTTACCCTCCCGCCAGGCGCAGTTTCCTGTTCCCAGCTGCCGCAGGGCCTTGGCCTAATTGTCCCCGAGTCCTGCCCAGCCCTTTGACAGGGGGAGCAGAGCCGAGCAGACTTCGGGGCCCGGGGTCCCCTGGGCTCTGAGCGGTGGGCTCTGAGCGGTGGGCGCTGAGGCCTCTGCTCTGCCCAGCCTAGGCCCAGAGCCCCTGCTGCCCCCTCGGGCCGACCTGGGCTCTCTCTTTGCCAGGTCTCCTCAGGCATGTGTGGCTCCCTGCGCTGCCCCAGGGAGACGGCAGGGCGGGCACCGGGAGGCACACCCTGCCCGCGGCGTGGGTGCAGGGCCAGCGCCTGGGCCTCAGTTTCCAGTGTGGGTGGTGGCAGGGCCCTCCCCCTGGCCATTTTGGTGAGACTCCTAATTAGTTGCTTTGCTATTAGCATCTAATGACTTGACAATCGCCTGATTGGAGTTAATTAGCTGCGGGCCGGGTGGTTGCCTGGAGGGGGTGGCAGGCGGGTCTGTGGGCTGGCTGGGGAGGGTCGGGGAGCCGGGGAGGGTCCACCTGCGTCTGGAAGGGCTGCCCGGAGGAGTGGACCTGGGCAGGCAGCTGGCCGGTGAGCAAGCTGGGAGGCACAGGTGTGGTGGGCGGGGCGGGGGTGTGAAACCCCCGAAGCCCCCTGTCAGGAGCCGTCCCGTCAGCCATTAGCCCCTTAGCGAGAACCCCTGTCTCTCTCTGCCGCTCTGTGAGTCTGCATAGCGGGCTTGGTGCTCTGGGAGGAAATGAGGGCTTTGTCTTGCTCTCACCAGCCTCAGTTTTGGGGTTGGGCCCCCTCCCCCACACAGGCGCCACCCCAGGCAGGGGCTCGGCACCCGCCCATAGCTCACCCGCCAACTTGGAACAGGGAATGCCAACGCAGCAAGGCTGCCGCTATTTTAGAGCCGGAAAGGGAAAACGGCCTCCTCAGGCAGCCAGAGTTTGGGTGAGGGGTGCTTCTCCTGGGACCTGTCACCACACCTACCCTCGCCGGTCTGCTTTCTGCTCCCCATCACTCCAGCACCCCAAAGACTCCTTGACCTGTGTTCTCTCAAAAACCACGTGTTGAGCGTCACTGTGCTGGTGGTGTGAGGGTCTGTGTGGGCGGGGTGGGGGGCAGGGAGCTGACCGTCTGCCTCGGGGAGCTGTGAAAAGGTATCAAGTAAGGTGATGTCAGAACGGGATACGGAGGTGGCCGAGGTGGGTGCAGCATCCTGGAGTAAGTGCAAAGGCCCCGAGGCAGGCGGGGACAGGAGTGGGGAGAGCGGCAGGTGCCGCAGAGAGAAGTGAGCGCCGAGGCCGGCGTGGAGGCTGTGAGGACGGGACAGGACCTCGGGCCTGCTGGGCCCAGAGTGCTGGGCTCCTCTGGGCTGGGGGTCACAGGGACTGATTTTCGGTCAGAAAAGTAAGCCCTGTATTTGTGGAGGTTGGGGGGCCTGCCAGTCCCCCCAGCTGAGGCCTGGGGGGTCCAAGCCTCCAGCCTCGGAGCCAGCAGCCTTGGTTTCTGACAAGTTATGTAGAACAGTGCTGGCATCTGGCATGGGGAGGGAGCTGCGGGGGAGGGCAAGAGGGGGTCCTGTGGCCCCATCTTTTGGAGTCCTGAGAAAGCTCCTGCAAGGAGCCAAGTTCTCTTCCAGGCCGAGTGTGTAACCCTACGCACAGTGCAGGGACAGGAGGGAAACTGAGGCCCAGAGGGGGGCGGGGAGCCAGGTGGTGGCCCCTCCCCTCCGGTAAGCCCCTCTAACAGCCCCCCCCCCCACTGTCTAGGTCTCCACTTGGGTGCTGGGCCAAGGCTGCCTTGCATCACCCAGTGGGGCTTTTAGTGGGGCAGGGAAGGAGTGAAAGTGACTTGGAAAAGCCTGGAGCCACAGTGGCGGGAGGATGTGATGTGACGGAGGGAGAGCGCAGAGGGAGGGTCAGGTGCCTGCCGGGTCCAGCCTGGCCCAGTCTGAGCAGTGCCTGCCTGGTGCCCACTGCCGCGGCTGGGGCCTGGTCTGAGGAAGGAAGAAAAACCCAGCTGGGCTCAAACCCAACCTGAGCCCACAACTAGGTGCTTTCCAGCCCCGACTGACCCCCCTCTTCCTGAGTCTTCCTGCCAGACAAACCCCCTCCCACCTCTGTGCCGGATCCCTAGGAGTGATAATAGCCGTGGGTGGGGTAAGTTCCCCTTTCCTGGCCTCAGCCCCAGCCAGCCTCCAGGAATGGTGCTGATGGTGGGGGTACAGGGCACCTCTGGGGCCCCCTGGGGCAGGCTGGGGGGGGCAGTGGGGGAGGCCAACCCATGCCATCTGATGGCCCGGTGCCTTGTTGGGTGCCCGCTGTGAACCGGCACAGGGGCTGTGGCTCGTGCCCCCCCACAGATGGAGCCCCCCCCACAGATGGGGCCCCTGGCACAGTGGGCCGCAAGCAGCTGCCTGGATGCTTGCCGGGCCTCAGTTTCCCTCTTGCCTGTGCAGAGATGAAGGAGGCAGCTGGAGCCTGCCCCCAACCCTAGGCTGCTCCGGCCTTTTATATGCTAATAAGTCCCACTCGGGAGGCCCCCCCAGTCCCCCCTTGGTCCAGGCCGCCTTTACATGACAGGGACCCGGGAGACCACGTCTGGGAGATCTAAGGGCCCCTGGCACTTTGTAGCCTGAGGCGGTGATGGAAGGGGAGCTGCCGGTCCCTCGCTCAGCTGACCTCTATCCTCACAAAGGAGGTTGGGCCCGGGAGCCCCGGGGAGGAGGGGGGCCCAGACCTTAGGGCAAAGGCTGGAGCCAGGGCTGGGGGAGGAGCTGCCAGGAACCAGAGCCTGGGGGGGGGAGGTGACCTGGAGGTTGGGGGGCAGTTGTGAGATTCCAGAGCCCAATGAGGTCACATAAAGTAGAAGGAGGGATGCTGGGGTGCAACTCAGGGCAGCCCTGAGGTGGGAAGCCTGAGGCAGCTTCACTGCAGCGCCCCCCTGAAGGGACACCGGGTAGCAGTGGGCACAACACCGAGCCGACCCCCTCGGGCACCCTCCCCCTCGGCACCCAGGCCTGCGGGTAGTGAAGAGGCAGAACGCCGGCCGGAGGCAGGATGGCGGGCTGCGCGGAGGAGGGGACGAGGCCGTCAGTCAGCTGCGGAGAGGCGCCGGTGGGGGGGTCGGATTTGTAGGACCCGCGGGGCCGCGCATCCGCCCGGGGTGCGTTTTGGGCGCGCGCAGCCCTGCATTTGCCGGCAGTTTCCCCCTGCGCGGGCGGCGCCTCCCC
>NW_004567126.1:30534848-30536670 GCF_000260355.1 Condylura cristata | reverse complement strand
CAGGGCAGTGGGCGCCCGCGTGGCCCCGGGGCCGGGCACCCTCCTTTGGAGGGGAGGAGGAGGCTGAGGCCTCGCGCCCGGCCAGCGCGGGGAGGGGCCAGCCTGGCTGTGAGCGACGGGACGGACTGGTGTTCTGCCCTGCGGATGGACGGGTTCCCGCCCTCCCCCACCTGCCCCAACACCTGCCCACTCACTCATCGCCCAGGTGAGGTCAGTGCAAGGTTCTGTTCAAGGTGGCAGCCTTGGGGACTGGCGGGCAGCGTCCATGGTGGGGCAGCCTGGGGCCGGCGCCTCGCTCCGCTGCTTCTTCCTCGCTCGCTGCGCCCAGGTGGGGTCCGGGAGGTGGGGAGCAGGGGGCAGGGGGCTGGCCCCGCTTGGCGCGGTCGGTCGGTCGGTCGGTGTGAACCTCAGCCAGGAGTGTGGGATCTGGGTTTTACCCTGGCAGCAGACTGCCAGCACCAGGGGACAGCGGGATCCCCGGGTGTCGGCATCCTGGACTGATGGGGACCTCACTGGGTAGAAGGGAGCCTGCGTCTCCCCACCCTGCCTCCTGCTGCGTCAAACTCTACAAGGCCCCATTTCCTCCTTTCTCGGCTATATTTGGATTTTTTCCTTTTAGTTCAGGGGAGAAGGCAGTGGGGGAGGAAAGGAGAAGGTGTTTAAATTAAGTCCTTGTAATATAAGAAAAATTACATTTTTCTTTCCAAGACGGGAGTTTCATAAAGATAATTATTGTAATTATTCGTCCTATCTCTGTCGAATATGATTTTTCTTGCATGCTTTTTATCTTCATCTCCCAGCATGAGGGGCGGGGGCCGGGAGGATGCACAGGCAGAGGTGGTGGCCCAGAGCGGACAGGCCGGGGCCATCATGTGCCAGGATGTGCTGGACTGCTGGGTGCCCACCCGACGTTCTGTTCATCACTTGGAAACGAGGGGTTTTTACTCCTGAAAGCCGAGCCGAGCCTGTTCCGCCCTGAGTTGAGATGGGGCCGTCACAGATGCAGCCTCTGGGGTTAGGATTGGGATGAGGCATAGGACATGTGTGGGCTGCAGAGAAGCGGAGCTTTGTGTCTGGGGCTTTAATGTGTGATCAGGAGTTGTTTTGTTTTGTTTTTTTTTTTAAGATTTATGCATATAAGAACTGGGGTATCGGCCAGAGGTTCAGGGGTGAAAGGATTCACCAGAGGCAGAGTGGGGAGCAGAACAGGCAGGTCTACTGAAATACACTGCCGAGGGGAGCAGGCGGGAGATGGGAAGGGCCTGCTGCCCCTGGGGGTCCCTCCCTGGCCCGGATCGAACTCTGGCTGCAGCGGCTGTGGACAGCTTCATAGATAGTGCTGAGACTTAACCCCTGGGCCACCAGGGAGGGCCTGAATGGGAGTTTTGTGGGTGCATCCTTCCCACCTGGGTAGTGCTGGGTCACTCACCGCAGGGTACAGCCCCATCTGTCTCCGGCACGGGGATCCCTCTGCCCCGCTAACCCCACGCTTCTCTTCCAGCTGCTACACCACCCAATGCTGTGGACCGACCCTGCCTGCGGCTAAAGGTGTATGTGCGCCCAACCAGTAAGTGCTGGGGGTTGGTCAGGTGCAGGCACCCCCGGGTCCTCAACCCAGAAGCCCCCTTAAGTGGCTGGCAGGGTTAGTTGCTGGGGGTCCCACAACCACAGTAATGCTGGGGCATGTCTCATCCCGGAGCCTCATCTGCAAAAGGGACATTCCAGATCTTCAAGACTGAAGGTTGAAGTCTATGGTCACCCCCAGGCCAAGCCCTAGCCTCCCTCACCTGATGCGCGGTGTCAGGGGCTTCCTGAGCCGTGT
>NW_004567126.1:30525433-30534055 GCF_000260355.1 Condylura cristata | reverse complement strand
GGGGATCCTGAGCTGAGTCGGGGGGCCCCTGAGCTGTGTCGGGTGCTCCTGAGCTGTGTCGGGGGCTCCTGAGCTGTGCCGGGGGCTCCTGAGCTGTGTTGGGGTTTCTGAGCTGTGTTGGGGCTCCCGAGCTGGACCACAGGCCTCTTGTCCATAGCTCTTGGTCTCTGAGGGTCAGACACGGGGTTGGGGGGTGCTCTGTAGCCTGAGACACCCGGCACCCGGTTCCGGGGGCTGCTCTCATGCTGCTCTGCACTGGGGGCGCAGGAGGCAGAGCGGGGCGCGGGCAGGCCGCCTGCTGACCGTCTGCTGTTGTGTTCCCGCAGACGAGAGCCTGTACGAAGCTCCGGAGCCCATCTTCACCAGCAACAACTCGTGCGGCAGCCCGGGCAGCTGCCCGCTCTTCCTCAGCACTGTCCCGGTGCTCTGGACTCTCTTGGGCTCCTAGTGCTGACCCCGCTGGACGCTGGCCCTGCTGGACAGCCGCCTCCGAGACCAAATAGAGACGCCGCTTCTCCCACTGGTGCTGCCCCTGCCAGGCAGGGGGCCTTCAACCCACCCGCCCCAGGACCGGCCTCGGGCGGGGCGCAGCCGAGGGCCCCCCTCCCCGTGCCGGGGGGTGGGTGTCAGCTCGGCCCCCGGCCAAGGCATGTTGTCGGGACATGGAGAACCTGAGAACCTCTTGGAGATGTGTGAGAGGGAGAGAGAGAGTGTGTGTGTGTTTAGTGTATTTTTCATGGCTGGATTGAAAGACTTGAATTTTAAATTTAATTTATTTCTTGCTATCACCAGTGACTTTGGGAAGGAAACAGAATGGACAAGGCTGGGGGCCCTTGCCCCCCAGGGAGGGACAGGCTGGTCTGAGGTGGGACGGACAGGTGGTGACACCCCGACCCCGGCTCGGGGTCCTTGGGTCCCTCCGCCGAGCCCCACCCTCACGCTCGCTCGCTCGCTGTCTCCTGGAGGGGAGACCCACGGCAGTTCCCCAGAGAGCCTGGCCCTCCGGGAACGACAGCACCCGCATCTTGGAAATTGCCTAGCCCCCCAGCCCCTCGATGAGGCTGTCTCCAAGGCTGAGAAGACATTGTTTCTGTAAATAGAGCCAGCAGGTATATACTGTGATTTCTTTTTATCATATTCCTGAGGTTGGACTGGAAAGTTTCTTCGTCTGTTTCCACCCTTCAGAGGGGGCGTTCATGTGGTGGGGGGTGGACTTTTAGAGTAGAAGCTGCACTTCGCAATAAGTTCATTGTCTGTCGGGGGCCCTCCCCCTACCCTGTGACCAGTAATGTTTCTAAGAAAAAGAAAAAAAGACAAAGGGGGGGACCACCATCCCAAACGAAGAACCCCTCCCAAAGACACTTTAAGGAAGCAAACTGCGCATTTATACAAGATTTACTATTTCTACCCCTTTCCTGATCTGTGTTTTATATATATTAGATATAAAATATATTGTGCACGGCTGCCGGGAGGTGGCCCAGGCACACGGGGCGGGGGCTTTTGTAGGGTTGGCTTGGGCGGGCAGCGTTGCCAGGCCTGGAGCTGGCAGCGGGGCTCCCCCCCCCTTCACAATCAACTTTGGATTCTGTATTTTTTTATAATAAAATGAGTGGCAACCTCAGGGTGAGCATCTCTGCTTGGGGCCTTGACCCGGTTGGGGAGCACTCTGACCTAACTGGAATCTGGAATATTCCAGGAAGGGGTGTCGTTTAGGAATGCGGGGGGCAGATCTGATTCTCTGGCGTTGTGTCTCATGGGGCCTGACCCTCTCCACTGCACCCATGGCCTCCATTGCCCCTTCTCAGAAGAGGGAACAAACGCCCTCCCCCTGGAGCCCCTGGGAGGATGGAGGCGGTGGTGGGGCTGGGGTGCGTGCGTCCATGTGGTGGGGGGACCCTGGAGCCCAGCACCTCTCCATTCTGGGGAGTCCAGGACAGTTCTCTTAGGGTCCAGCCAAATCCAGTGACATCTCCATGGCCAACTCCGCCACCCTGTGGCTCAGTTTCCCCAGCTGCACCAGGCCAGGGTGGGGATCTGTCATCTCTTGGTCACATCCTGACTGCAAAGAGCATGTATCAGTGGGGTCCGGCGCCCCGAACCAGGGCTGCCCGCGGGACAGAGATGGGTCCCTGCTGTCTACTCTTGTCTTGCTGCCACCCGCTGGGGCTGCAAGGTCTTGGGCACAACTAGCAACAAGGACAGGCTCTCCGCTAATTAATTCAGCCGCGCCGGGCCCAGCGACAGGCACCGCCTCTTAATGAGGCCGGAGCGGCACAAAGACGCCTGTGTGTGCCCCGCCCGCCCCTGTTCGCCAGCGGGGCAGGCTGCTGCGCCTGGACTGAACACGCAGAGGGGTCGCCTGCCCACGGTGGGGGACCCGCGGCCTAGCGAGGGCGCCGCCATCTCCCGCACCCACTGCCGGCCACGTCGCGCCAGGAGCAGAGGGACACAAGTCAGCAGGGGTCATAGGGCAGAATCCTGGCAGCTGACTTTGATTTTGTTATTTCTGAAAACGTGTTGCCATACAGTTCACATGCTGCACCCACCGCTACGGTGCAGTCCTGCGCTTGTCTGGACATGCACAGAGTTGTGCGATTATGACCCCTAAGCCCAGAACACTCCATCACCCCTGAAGGAAACTGCATCCTCTCCACCCGCGCCACACACCCGCACCCCCTCTCTGAGGCTGCACTGCACGGGCGATTCTCGCCCGTGGACCCAGCGGCGTGGCCCGTGGGTCTGGGTCTCGCCCTGGGCCTCGTGTGCTCAGGGTCCCTCCCCGTGGTGGCGAGTGTCCCCCTTTCTTGGCCGGTGTGGGGACGACACACCGCATCCCTCCGTCTGGCTGGACACGGGTCGTGGCCACCGTTTGGCTATTCTGAGGATGTTTGCTGTCATCATCGTGATCTTTAGTTTCCTTTTTGTAATAAAGGGACAGTTGACATGTAACATGGCATAAATTTAAGGTGGACAACATGTTGGCCTGGTACACTTATGTACTGCAGTATGATTACCACTTATTATTTTTCAGACAGAGCTTGAATACCGAGGGTCACCTTGGGCGAGTAAACACAGAAACGGCTTTCTCCCACCCCAGGGCCTCTCCCCGGCCTGGAAGCCTCTGCGCAGACCCTGCTCAGCTCTCCCCGCCTCCCAGCGGGTCAGATGTCACCTTCCCACCCATGCTCATGCCCCTTGCTAGAGAGCCTCTGACTCTCCTACCCCCTGCACCCCACATGGACTGGGAACCCCCCGGGACAGAGGCAGGTCTGGCCGGTCATCGCTGGGCCGGTGCCTGGCAGGGCTCCCCTCAGGCTTGCTGCCCGCAGGGCCACCACGTGGCGGGCGCTGCTTCCCACGGGGTGGCTGGAGGGCGCTGCACGGTGCTGCCTCTGCGAAACGAGGGCCCCGGAGACAGCCCCTCCGCAGCGGGGAGCCCTCCACCCTCGGCCCTGGTGGCCATCGGTTTGTGGGCCCCGCCCACGACGGCCAGTCCGCTGCCCCAGCGCACGGGGGCTGTGAAGGTAAGTGTCCTGACGCCCCTGCAGCTGCCTGGGCCTGGAGCCAGGCCCCTGCTCTGTCTGGGAGACTAGTGGTGGTTCAGTCACAGGATGGGGCCCCCCAGCCCTTGTCCTCTGGGGTTCCGTGTCCCACCTGCACCCCCATTTCAGGAAGAGCCCCAGGCAGGGCCACCTCTGGTTACTGATGGGACTCAGTCCCCTCCCTCAGGACCGACAGGGACCGCCCTGACTTAGGGGTCCCCTGACCACAGTGGCACAGCTGGAAACCCCGTAGCTTCCCCCGTAGCGAGGGAAAAATCTGAGCCCCCAGTGGCCCCAATCACCCCCTCCACTTTCTAAACCTCATCTCCCTCCAGGCCTCCGCCCTGACTGCACCCTCTGCCGGGGGCAGAGCGCCCCAGAGCGCCCCCCAAGGCTCTCCCCCAACAGCTCCCCAGAGCCGCTGTGGTCCCTTCCGGTAGGTTCCGGCCGCACCTCGCAGCCTTTCTGGTGGTGTTTGCTCCTCGCCTGCAGCGTGCCCCCCTGTTTCTTGCCTCCCTGAGGGTGGGATAAATGCGCAATAAAGAGTAAATGCTGTGGAGACATTTATTCATGTGAAAGCAACGTGCTTCGGCTGCGCTGGTGTGAGTGCGGCCGACGTGGTGGCGCTGGGCCCCCTGGCTGTGAGGTGGCAGCCTCGCCAGTGGCCTCCCGGGGCCCTATCTGGGGGGCTTGTGGGTCACAGGAGGCGGCCGCGGTGTTGGGGACCACGAGCCAGCTGGTCATTGATGAGCAAATTAAAAGTGAGCTCACAGCCCCGGAGGCCCCAGGCGCCATAAATCACCATGAGATGACACATGAGCCAGAAATGAAGCGGCTGGTGGGGCAGGCTGCCGGGACGGGCCGGCTGGCCATCGCGGGTACTCGCGCAATACTGGTGATGACCACTGGGGCGGCGGTTGGGTGTGGCCAGCCCAGGAGGGGCCTTGACTGCCCAGCACAGAGCAGGTAGCCGGCTGGGCACAGGCCCAGGCCCAGAAGCCAGGCCCAGAGAGGAACCAGTCGTTTTGGGGGCCCATCTTTAGTAGAGGCTGCCCGGGGAGAGGGCAGGGGCCACAGGCGTGGCCTTGACTTTTAGGGGGCCCCTGACCACAGTAACAGCTGGAGACCCCAGGGCTTCCCCCGTGCCCCCTGCCAGGAGAAGCCCACAAAGGTGGTGGGCAGGGGAGCCAGAGTGCCCTTTTGGGGCAGAGCCAGGGCTCGAGAGGGGTGGACCTGCGCTGAGCCGAGGGAGCACACCTGCTCCCAGAGGTGCCAGGGGCTGCCCGGCCTCCGAGCCCACTGTCAGCTCTACCGTCTGATGGGGCAGAAACCCCAACAGCGGCACCCCGTGCCCCTCCACACAGTGGGCTCACTGGGAGCCAGGGAGGGGCCTTGGGTCGCACATTTTCTGGTTGAGGAAGGAATGTCTGGAGCAAGGCCCCTCCCTCGGGGCCGGAGTGAGGGAGCTCAGCCCTAGGGAGCCGGCCACTAGTAGCGCTGACCGGTACCCGCTGACCCAGAATGGAGGGAAAGTCCCCGAGTGAACCACAGCCCTGCTGGAGATGCATCCGGGGGCTCCGCTCGGGTCTGCTGCTGGGTTTCAGCCTCCGCCCTGCCCAACCTGCCACCATTCTGTGCAGATGGAGGGACGAGGCCCAGGAGTCGGGTCGGGCCTCCGTGGATCAGGACTCGGGAGTCCAGGGTAGGTGCCTAGCTTCTGCGGAGTCAGGCACTGGGTCTGACCTGGGTCTAGGGCAGCCCCAAGTGGGTGACACTGGGACCCCCCTCGTAAGCCAGGGGGGCTTACCTACTCTGCACGCCCCTCCCCCCAAAATAGTCCTTCACTCCTCCAGGCAGCGTTAGGGACCCGGATCTTTCATTTGTTTGCGTGAGTTTGGGGTGTTGCACTCTGATGCAACTTCAAGGCAGGTTCCCCCACCATGGCTCTGCAGCCTCTGGGCCTGGCGCCCACAGCACCCAGCCCAGAGGGAGAGAGAAGCTTCCAGAAACCCACTCATGAAAGGCCCTTCCCTTCGCTTCTGCTGCTCTGAACTGAGTCCCCAAGGGCTCGCTGGTGGGGGCAGAGGGTGGGGGCAGGAGGGGGCCGGCAAGGACAGTGGGGCCTCATTCCTCGGGCCCCTCCCGTTGCGAAAGAGCAGCACCCCGGCCCTCAGCTATACTCCACGCTCGGGGCCTCAGTTTCCCTACCTGCACAACGAGGTTATGAGCTCTGGTCTCCGAGTAGGCCGGAGCGGAGACTTCAGAGCGTTTCGCTGAACTGCACCCCCCGAGTGGGTCTCCCCATTTGTGCATGCTGCGAAGTCTGCATCACGGTGGGCTTAGCTTTTCCCCATTGGAACCGCCTGGGGAAGGGAAGCCTCAGTTTACCCGTTGCGACACAGATGGGACCCATTTCACGGATGACAGAGTAGAGGAGGGCACACCCAGCACGTGGGGGAGCCACACAGCGCCCCACACTCCAGCCAATCCGAAGGAACCCAGCCTCTCTCCCCCACCTGCCCACGTAAGCGGCACGGGCAGGTCTGGGATGCTTATTCGCAGCAGCCCAGGGGGCGAGGGCGCCGGAGCCGCTGGGCGACTGGACTGTCCTGGTGCCGCAGCAAGAGGCAAGTCTGTTTCTACCCTGCCTTGGGGAGCGCCTGGGAAAGGCCCTCGGACAGATCTGCTCAGCGGCACCAGCCTCCCCGAAAGGGACCTGCCTCCGCGCCCCCAGGCGCTCCAGAATTATGATTTGCAATATCTTGCTCCGCTCCAGGCCACAGTGTTAATGACGACAGCGCCCGCCGGCGTCCCGCACTCGGGGAGGGGCAGTGATCAGCCTCGTTCATCTTGTGCAGCCAGCTCGGGCGCTGGGTGCCCCGTGGGCAGGGGGGAGACTGAGGCACAGAGAGGTTAATTGCCTCCCTGGCTGAGGCACAGTTGAGGAAAGGGAAGAGCCCGGTTTCCTCGCTGCCTCTCTCAGCCGGAGTGAATTCTGTGCTGGAAACTCAGTTTAGCTATCTGAAAAATGGTGTTCCCTGGCCCAGCACGGGACACGGCCTGGGTTCTTAATGCATGCATGTTCAGGGGGGGCCCAGGGTAAGGGGCAGGGCTTCATTCTGCCCCTTTACCCTCTCGGGCCCTGCGTCTGGCAGTGAGCCGCCCTCAGTGAAGGTCACTCGTGTCCTGTCTGGAAGGTCCACGAGCCGCTGGATGTGTTTCGCCGAGGTCTCCAAATCAAGCGCTTTCTCATCCGCTGGGCAAGGCTAAGGCGCTGGCCTTCTCCAGTGTCCACTCCTTGGGGAAAGCGTGGAGGGAGGGAGGCAGGAACAGGCTCTCTCAGACGAGGGGGGCAGTGGGGGAGCGGCAGGAGCTGGCTGGCAGATCTTTAAATTAAAATACATATATACGCCAGATAAATAAACCCAGCCCACAGCCTGGTGACAAGCAGAATTAAGTAGCCCAGTTGGGGACCCGGCAACAGCAGCAAGGGGCTGGGGGTGGGGACACACGTCTCTGAATCTGTCCACGAACATTCAAACACCTCCGTGGCCTCCTGTGGGGACCTGGGAGGCCATTACGGGGCTGGGGAGTAAGAGCTGGGCCTGGGACCGCAGTTCTGATCTCCTGGGTGGGGCGCTGACACCCGCTTCTGTTTGGCCTGGCCCCACTCATGCTGGGGACCCTGCTGAGCCCCCATTTGGCCTGGCCCCACTCAGGCTGGGGACCCTGCGAGCCCCCTCAGACTGCAGGCCGCGGTGGCAGTGGGCACTGGTCCAAGTCTTGGCCCTGGCCCCAGGGGCTGGAGCTGGCTGGGGGTCATCCTGGTGAAGTCCTGCTGGGCGCCCTCCCTTGGATGCCAGGGAGACCCCATTCCAGAACACAGGAGGCCACAGCAGGGGGCCCCATCCTGGCTCCCTCCCTCCCTCCTCAACCCGGAAGACTAGGCAGAGGGGCAGAAAGGGGCTTTCAATTAAGGAAGCGCTAATTGCCCAGAGAGGGCCTTTCTGGGGCTGAGTAAATCTATTATGAAAAGCCTGTAAATGTATGTAAAATGGGCTCTAATAACTCGACAATGCAGGATTAGGTCACCGGAGGGGCAGCAGAGGAGAAGGCAATCAGGTGGATTAACTGGGCAGGGCCCCTGGTGGTTGGACAGGAGCGGTCCCTGGGTGGGGGTAGAGGCCCCGCCCCGTTTTATAGGGGGGACTGAGGCCCAGCTAGGCCCAGATCCAGGAGGAAGGGCCGCCTTGCCTTCCAGGGTACCTGCTACAGCTTGCCCCGCAGGGCACCCCGTCCAGAAGTGGCCGTGGCCCTTCCACGGCTGGCCCTTCCATCAGGGCTCACCGGGTGCTTTTCCCACTAGGGCGTTGGCAGAGGTGCCAAAGAGCCCAGCCCGTACCTGCTTTCGCGGTGTCCTTGTTGAACATCTGTGCCCTGCTCGGCCTGCGTCGAGGGGGCGGGGGGCTGGGCTTGTGCAGGTCGGGAGTCTGGAGATGCACAGAAGGGAACTGGTGGGCCGGTGAGTGGTCCCCAGACTGGGGCTGGCAGGTGAGAAGGTGCAGGCAGAGTGGGAGGGGCCTGGGCAGGGGCCTTCTAGCCTGGAGGACTCAGCACAAAGCCTTGAGAAGGGGGTGGGTGAGAGGCTGGCCAAGGGGCTGTCATCTTTCCTGCTTTTATATTTCTTAAAGATGTATTTATTTATGCATACAGGACCTGGGGTGCAGGCTGGCGGTGTGGGGGGGGTGAGAGGATTCGCAAGAGACAGAGTGGGGAGTAGAACAGGCAGATCCACTGAAATACACTGTCGAGGGGAGCAGCGGGGAGACAGGAGGGGTCTGCTGCGCCCTGGGGTCCCTCCCTGGCCGGGGATTGAGCTTGCACTGCAGGAGCTGCAGATTGCTTCACAGCGCTGTGCTTTAACCTGTTGTGCCACCAGGGAGGGCCCTGTCCTCTTTCCTTCTGAGGAGCACAGGAGCCCTGGGCCCTGGCTTCTCTCCCAGAATCTGGGGTTCAAAGCCCCCTCTTTCCCCACACCACCCCAGGTCCCATCCAACTCCTGTGACACACAGTCTGCTCC
>NW_004567126.1:30523084-30524133 GCF_000260355.1 Condylura cristata | reverse complement strand
CCACAGGAGAAACTGAGAGCAGGTTGGGCCTGGAAGCCTCCTGCCCTGGTGGGCACAGGCCTTGCCACTTCCGGGCTGGGAAACACGGGCCAGGCAGCCGCCCGCTACTGGGCCTTCAAGTGGGAGAGTCTGGCTTGGAAGTCAGCCGGACATATGGCTTCCCGCTGGCTGTGCCTCAGTGTACCCCCGGGGAGGGCACTAGCCCTGGGACCTCTCTGGCAGACCCTGGCACGGGGTGTGGGAGGGGCTTCCTACCCGACCACCCTTCCTGCTCTGGGCTTCCCCATGGCTCCCCCTGTCTTGGAGATAGTTTTCTCCACATGGATAAGGACCAGAGAAATGGGGCAAAAGCTGTGGCATCAGCTTCATCACCCGGGCAGATCTTAGCGCCCTCTCTGTGCGTGGAGTTGGGCAGGCCCCCTTGCCGCCCCAGGGGTCCCAAGGACATCAACACCAGGGCTGTTGGGAAGGAAAATGCCAAACTGCACCGATCAGGCTGTGCCCAGGCCAGGCGTACGGCAGGCGCTCAACACATGCCCGGGGCGGTGCGGGATCTCAGCCCCGACTCTGGCCCTGACCTTGCGCAGGCCTGGAGGAGGCTTCGCCCCTCTGCTTCCACCAGCGTGGCTGAGACAGCCGAGACACTTACCGCCTGGGTTGGCGTTGCTCAGGAGCGTGCTACAGAGGAAGCCTGAGGGACTGGGTGGGGGTCACTTCTGCTGGCCGCGGAGACTTAGCCCCTTGCCTCCTGGTTCCTTGGAGGCCCCGTCTGGGAGTTTCCACAGAAGATTCAGTGATCCTCCTTTGCTGGCCAGGATGCGCCCGAGTGCTCGGGCACCGCTGTGCTCCCAGGAGGCCTTGTGTCTGTTCCACCCGGCTGAACTGTTCCCCATGATCAGTTCCAATTTGGCCTGGGCCCTGTCTCTGCTTTTGACCCTCCGGGGGCTGGGCTGGGTGGTGGCCTCTTCAGCCTGCCCAATAGCTCTCACACATCCACTGACCCGAGGCCCCTGTCTGAGACCTCAGTTTCCCCGGAGCTGGGCATGAGG
>NW_004567126.1:30520213-30521803 GCF_000260355.1 Condylura cristata | reverse complement strand
GCGTGGCCGAGGCTGGGCGGCCCGGGACCCTCTGTCCACCCACAAAGGACCCCACGGCGGGCTTCTCGATGAGGTGATGTGCGGCTGAACACCCAAGTGTGAGAAATAGTGGGGTGGGAGCATTCTGCAGAGGGGCCGGTTTTGCCACAGCCCCAAGCTGGCGTCCGGAGTAGGTGGGCACCAGGTGACCAGCCTCCATGGGGGCGGAAGGCGAGGGCAGGAGGCCCGGTGGGTGGGAGCCGGAAAGGGCGTTCTCAGTTGCCCACAAGCTGAGCTGCTGGGCAGCGCTGGAGGTCAGTGGGGCCCAGGTGCGGCCTGTGAAGGCCTCTGGACCCGGAGCTGTGAGCGGCCTCGGTAGTTCAGGGCTGCGCAGGCCAGCCCCATGCTGCCTCTGCCTCCCAGAGCCTCACAGGGGGACCCCACCTTGCACGGCGCCCTCTCCTCCAAACCACTTGGGGCTCCCCCCCGCCTCTGCCTCACCCAGGCCTGATGAATGACTTCCCCAAAACTTTGGGAGACCCATTTTCTAGAGAAGGAAACTGAGGCACCGTGGGTTTGCCTGCGCCCGCCGCACATCCGGGGCCCTGTTCTGCATCCTTAGTGCATCGGGGTTCCTCTTTTGAGTCATTAGCACACTGGCTCCGCCCAGCCCGAGTGGTCAGCACATCTGGACCCTCTGCGTGTTAGCACATCCGCCTTCTGCGAATCAGCGCACCAGGGGCTCTGTTCCGTGTCCTAGATCACAAAAAGGCCACAGCTCCCTGCAACCCGTGTTTTCGTGGTGGGGAGCGACCCCCTGAAGACCCCGGTGTGGGCCTGCTCGACATAGCCTTACGGCGCTGTAGGGAGCCCTCAGGACTGGGGTGCTAGTCGGGAGCCCCAACCGGGTCAAACAGAGGCGGCCACTTGTCTGCTGTGTCTTTTGTACTTGCTGTGGGCGGGGAGGGGCTGCTGAGGGCCCTGCGTGGTCCCGCCTGGCCCCCAACTCTGAGGCACGCTTCAGTTTTTACCCCCCGAAGCTAAACCTAGCTCAGAAGCTCTGGGAGGCGGGGGCCCACTTGGGGCTGGGAGCCCAGTAGCCAGCCTCCCTGCCCGGCTCCAGAGCCACGGTCCTGGCTGCCTGTGCCCTGTGGGTTCACAGCACCAAGAATCAAATCTCTGGCCTCATCCCTTCCCTCCCTGCCTGCCCCCTCCCGCCCGGACCCACCAAGCCTGGCCCTGCCCCAGGGCCTTTGCACCAGCCGCACCCTCCCTCCCCCTGTGTGTGACCCTCAAGCAGTGGGCAGAGAACACTCCCTGCCCATCCACAGCGGCTGCTCTCCCCCCTGCTGACGTCCATTTTCTTTTTCCATTCTGCAGTTTTTTAAGGAACTTTAAAAAAGATATACATATATATTTAAAATTGATTTACGCATAGAGAACTGGGGTACAGGCCAGGTGTGGGGGGAGTGGGGAGAGGCAGAGTGGGGAGCAGAACAGGCAGAGTGATGAAATCCACTGCTGAGGGGAGCCCTGGGGGGACAGGAGACGTCTGCTGCGCCCTGTGGGTCAGCTCCGGGGCCGGGGGTTGAACTCGTGCTGCAGGGGCGG
>NW_004567126.1:30501371-30520113 GCF_000260355.1 Condylura cristata | reverse complement strand
GCTGCTCCCCTCAGCAGTGTACTTCGTCGATCTGCCTGTTCTGCTCCCCACTCTGTCTCTGGTGAATCCTCTCACCCTCTGCATCTCTAGCCTGTACCCCAACTCTATATGCATAAATAAATAAAATCTTTAAAAAAAAAAGATATACATATATATTTAAAATTGATTTACGCATAGAGAACTGGGGTACAGGCCAGGTGTGGGGGGTAAGAGGATTCACCAGAGGCAGAGTGGGGAGCAGAACAGGCAGAGTGATGAAATACACTGCTGAGGGGAGCCCTGGGGGGACAGGAGACGTCTGCTGCGCCCTGTGGGTCAGCTCCGGGGCCGGGGGTTGAACTCGTGCTGCAGGGGCGGCCGAGAGCTTCTTAGTGCTGCACTCTGACCCCTGCGCCACCGGGAGGCCCATTCCGCAGTATTCCTTACACACCCCAGGCTCGCGCCCAGACGTGCGGTGCATGCTGTTTTCCCTCCAGAAGGCTCCAGTTGTATCCAGGAGGATAAACTGATAAGAAGCGGCTGCGTCACCACAAATAGAGTCGACAAACCCATTTTTACCAGGGAGAGGGAATGAGTCCTGCTCCGTTTCAGAACACTCTGTCACCCCAAAAAGAACCCACCCTCACTAGCAGCCCCCCCACCCTCCCCGGCCCCTGCGTTCCTCTGCGCCTCGCTGGGCGGCGTTCCTGCCAGTGGGCTCCCACCGCGCGGCCTCTCCCGGCGCCTCCGCCCAGCGGTGTGTTCGGGTCCCTCCATGCGGTGGTGGGGGTCAGGCTGCTCCTCTGCAAGGCCGGGCGGCGTTCCCCTGTGTGGGGGACACGTGGTGCACGTCCTGACCTTGTCTGACCAGGTCAGTCGGCCCTGATGACTCACCCGAGGGCTGAGTGGCCAGGCAGCTGCGGGTGGCCCTCGCTCCAGGCCAGCGCCGGCTGGGGTCCCTCCGGCCCACCTGACCTTCTGATCAGGCTCTAGGGCACCCCGGCGTGGGTCCTCTTCCTTGTCCCAGGCCCTGTCTGGGCCAGGCCCCCTGCCTACCTGCACCGCCTCCTCTCGGTGACCAGGCTCTTTAGAACCAGAAATCAGCCCTGCCTCTGCTGCCTCAGCCCCCCTCGACCCCCCTTCCCCCCATCGCACTCAGGGTTAACCACATTCTGAGGTAGGGGCACCCCTGCGAATTACATGGGGCGGTTGGAAGCCTTTCGGGTGAGTCCCATTTGGGTGAGGAAGGGGAGTGCTTCCTTCCATGGAAGTGGGGTTGTCCCACTTTCTACTGTTCCCCTGCCCCGAAGGGAAGGCCCACACTCAGGGCTGGGGGGAGGCAGGGAGGGTGGTTATCGGAGACCCTCTGAGGCCTGCGGGAGCACACTGATCTAATGAGGGTCCCCAGGCGTACCCCCACCCCGGCCCAGGCGGGGCGGGATAAAGGCTGCTTCTCCCATTCCCGTTTCTCCACCCCCCGCCGTAATAGGATTGGGACTTTTGAAGTTAATGGGAACTGAGGGGGTTCCCGCGTAGTGAACAGGGACGCCAAGGGCTTAGGGAAGGCTTTGTGAGCCGGCCGGCCACCTCCCCTGCCAGCCGGCGTGATGAAAGCACCATGAAATCCGTGGTGTCACCCTGCCCTGTGACCGTGACAGGCCCCATTACTGGAGAAAAGTGGGGGTGAAACCCCCCAACAGTGCATGTGTGCCTGTGAACACACGTGTGGGTGTATGAGGGCTCTGGCCTCACAGGGAGGGGCTGTGCCCCCGAGGTGCCTTCTCAGCGGGTGCCCATCCAAGGCCCCCCTTCCACCAGGCAGGGGTATCTGAGGAGCTGGGCAGCTCTAGTAACCAGGAGTTTCTGCCTTTTTGACACTAGTTGTGGGGTCACCCAGGGGAGGGTGTCCCGCCTGCGCCTCGTGACTTGCTGCTTGCTCACCCCTAGAGGCGGGGAGCTCACTACCTGTAAGACTTCCAGACAGGTCTCCTGGCCTGGCCCAGGTGAAGTTTCACATCCTCTGGTCATGAACACGGGAGGAGTGGAGCACAGGACAGGAGAGAATGTCGCTCTCTGGTAATATCGAGATATTCACATACTTTACTGCTCATTTATTATTATTTTTAAATCATTAAAGATGTATGTATTTATGCATAGAAGAATGGTGTAAGCCAGAAGTGTGGGGTGGGGGGAAGTGAAAGGACCAGAGACAGAGTGGGGAGCAGAACAGGCAGATGGACTGAAGCACACTGCTGGGGGGAGCAGGAGAGGCCTGCTGCGCCCTGGGGGTCCCTCCCAGTCGAACTCCTGTGGCAGTGGCTGCAGACGGCCCCCTAGTGCTGCACCTTAACCCCTTGTACGACCCTTATTGCTCATTTAAAAAATATATTTATTTATGCACACAGAATTGGGGTACGAGCCAGAAGGGGAGGGGCCGTGAAGTAAGGGGCTTCACCAGACAAAGCAGAGGGCAGAACAGGCAGATGGCCAAAGTACAGTCCCTTGTTCAAGTATACCGCTGAGGGGCGCACTGGGGAGACCGGAGAGGTCTGCTGCACCGTGTGCCGCCGCTGGGGGTGGGGCGGGTCCACACGCAGCCTGGAGCCGCCGCAGAGCTGAGCGTTGCACCACCGGGGAGGGCCCTACTGCTCATTTATCTAAAACCTGTCATTCGTTTGTTTCGCAGCGCTGTATTTCTGTCACCATTATAGTTCTAGAACATTCTATCACTCCCAAAAGAAACCCCACCCCATCCGCAGTCACCCCTCTTTGGGCGCATCTGTAGGCAGCCTTATTCTCTAAACCCTTTAATCGGCCCTTGTCTTGGACACAAGGTCAAGGCCCAGTGAGGGCAAAAGCAAAGGGCAGTTTCCCTGAAGGGACCAGCCTGGGGTATCTGGGTTTCTTTGGTGCTGTCAGGGTGAAGGGTCAATGCTTCTTCGCACATTCTCAGTTGCTGTGTCTGGCCTGTGGCTTCGCCTCACAGTGGTTCTGTCACCAGTTGGGAAAAGCCAGGAAGGCTCCTGATTCTGTGGCCTGGGGGTGGTCCAGGGACCCCACTGCCTCCTGTGCCTGTCCCTCCCGCACTGGGCCCTTGCAGAGCCAGACCCTGCAGGTGGGGCCAGGGAGGCTGTCTTGGGTCAGCATTCGAGGTGCCCGCTGATTCCTAGGCCTCCCCACCCTGGATGTGCCTTCCAGCCCCCTCCTGGGATGCTGGCCCTGCCTCAAGTTAGGAAGGGCCCAGCTGCCTGGATTGAAATTCTCAGGCCGTGCTGGCAGCAGAGAAATCCATAATGCATTGTTTAGACAGATGCCTTTAAACTGCTCCTGGCGGGAGGGGCAGGGAGGGTAAGCGTTGGGAAGGTCTTCCTTTTTTCTGCACAAAGGTCAGTTGCAGACTGTTGCCAAGGCAACGGCCAGCTTAAAGATGGAGGCTTAATGAGAGCAGACAAAGCCCCTCCTTGAGATACCCCAGAGGGCCCTGGCTGCAGCGTGGCACCGGTCGGTCCCGGGACAGGGGACGGTGGGCACTGGAGGAACGTGGGGGCGGGGCAGACCTCGCCCTGCCCGTGGGGCCTGGGCTCCTGCTGAGAGCCCTTGGGGTCCCTGCCATGCCTTGGTGCTCATGTCTGTGTAATGGGAACACCGTGCACCCGCAGGCTGGACGTCACCGGCACAGCCCTGAGCGCGGGGCTCACACTCGGCAGGGAGGGGGCCGTTGCTGGTGTCCCAGGGTCGCCCCCACCTCAGCTGCTTAAGCCAGGCTGTGTGAGGCTCTGTGGGGGTGGACTGGCGTGGGCAGGACCCAGACCTGGGAGGGTGGGGGAGCAGGGCCCGAGACCCAGGGCCCTGCACTTCTCCTTCTGGGGGGCCAGAGCCCCCTCACAGCGGCCCGACAGCTGCAAACCGTTGCGCTCACTGCTGTTGGGCAACATAGAAAGTGGCGTCACCGGAGCGGCTCCCTGCTAGCGCCTCAGCATGCAGGCGCCTTCTCCTGCAGGCCTGCCTGTTCCCTCTAACAGGGGCCGCGCTGCACTTCTGCAGTGAAACAAAAATTGGGGAACTTAAAGTCTTTCTTTGCTTTTTTAAAATTTATTTATTTATGCACACAAGAACTGGGGTGTAGGTCAGAGGTATGGAGGGAGGACTCACCAGCCACAGGGCGGGGAGCAGAACAGGCGGATCCACCCACCGAAACCCACTGCTGAGGGGCGCAGCGGAAGACAGGACGGACGGGTCTGCTGCGCCCTGGGGGTCCCTCCCTGGCCGGGGATGGAACTCAGGCTGCAGGGGCTGGCGATGGCTTGATAGCGCTGAGACTCACGCCCTCGGCCACCAGGGAGCCCCTTTGAGTGCTATTTTTATAATAAACGATGGCGCTGGGTACCAGTGCATGGGGGCGTCTTCCCGCACCGGAGAGCCACTTGGGAGAGCGACCCTTGAGGGGTTCCTTGTTGGGGGTGCTCAGAAGCAGCCGGTTGGCTGAGCCCCAGCCAATGGCCCTCCTGGGATCAGCACCCAGATCTGTTCCTAGTGATGGGGTGTGTGGCTTTCCTGGGGTGTCCATAGCAAATGGTCACTGATAAGTGGCTCAAACCTCAGAAATGTGTCGCCTGACACCTCAAAATCAGAGTGTCACGTGGTCACAGGTCTTTTGAAATCGCCACGAGGCCCTAGCCAGCGTCTGGAGCGCAGCACCGTGGGTCCCTCGGAGAAGCTTGGCTGCACCTTTGCCTGCCTCGCGGTGCCTTCCTGTGAGCCTGTGTCCAAGATGCCCGCTTAGCGGAACCAGGTGGAGAGCCACCGTCCGGTGAGCCGTTTAGCTGGGCACGTCCTTAGCGCTGTGACTGCTAAACACGACCCCGTTCCCAGGCTGCAGGACAAGAAGCCACGGACCAACCACGATGCTGAAAGGCGAAAGCCCGCCCTGAAGACCAGACACAATGCCTCGAAGCCACTGGGAAAACTTTGTCACGCAATCCTTTGTCCAGGATCCTTAAACAACGAGTTCTCTTCAGAGGAGCCTGGGGAAAGTGAAAAGTAAATGCAACATGAAATCCTGGATGGGACCCAGGGAGGGGAAGAAGAGGTTGGAGGAGAAAGGGGTGAAGGCAAGCAAGGGGGGCTCTCGGCCGTCAGCTGTTGATTAGAGCCGTGCTGGGAGTCCTCTGTGGCAACTTTGCCCCGATTGTAAATTTATCCCCAAATTAAAATTCGCTTAAAACGTATGCTTCCGGGTTATTCATAGCACCATAAAGCCCTAAGAGAAATTTTGGATAAATATATATATTTTTAATAGTGGGGTGAGGGAATCCTTTCCACGCGTGCTTTAAGAGCCAAACACACAAGGAAAAAAACCTTCAGAAATTTGAACACCGGGGGGCCCCGCCCCCCCCAGTGGTGCACCCAGGGGTTGAAGTGCCGCACTATGGCCTGTCACAGCCCCTGCAGCAGGCTCTCCGGCCAGGGAGGGACCCCCAGGGCCAGCAGACCCCTCCTGTCTCCAGCTGCTCCCCTCAGTAGAAATTTCAGTGGATCCGCCTGTTCTGCTCCCCACTCTGTCTCTGGTGAATCCTTTCACCCCCTGCTCCTCTGGCCTGTACCCCAGTTCTTGCATGCATAAACAAATAATTCTTTAAAATGCTTTAACAAAAAAAGAAAATTGACCACTGAGAAGTTTAAAATGAATCATCAAAATGTAGCAGTTGGGACTCATAATTAATAGCCTCAATATAAAAATATCTCTTATGAATCAACAAGGCTCAACAACTGAGAAACATTGGTGCAGTTGCAGTTTACTTTGTACCAGCAGCTGCATGAAAATCACCCAAAAGGAGGTGCTTTGTGTCTAGATATTTAAATTGTGCTGAAGTATCATCGCTTTCCGTCCTTGCGTGTTTGGGCAGTTCAGGGTTCCCCTCCCAGGCGCAGGCACCTTGCCCCCACCCACAGTCCACTACAGTCCACTGTGCCCCCCAACGCCACCCCATTTCTCCCTCAGCCCCGACTTCTCCCCTGTGCCCCTCTGAAAGCCCAGATCTACAATCAGCTTTCAAAGGTTGGTGCCGAAGTTTGTCTTTGGCTGAGAAAACAAAGTCAGACGGAAGTGCCAGTGACGTTTTCACCTGCGATGCCAGCCCAGATTTGAAAGGACCATGGCGTATGGATCCTTCTGCAGGGACCCGAACCAGCTATAGTGACGTAGCTTTCGTTTCTTTTACTTTTTTAAAGATTTATTTATTTATATATATGCATACAAGAACTGGGGTACAGGCCAGAGGTGTGGGCGGTGAGAACATTCCCCAGAGACAGAGTGGGGAGCAGAACAGGCAGATCCACTGAAACCCACTGCTGAGGGGGGCAGCGGGGAGACAGGAGAGGTCTGCTGCGCCCTGGGGGTCCCTCCCTGGCCGGGGATCGGACTCGTGCTGCAGGGGCTTGTGGTAGCTTCATAGTGCTGAGACTTAGTTCCTGCGCCACCAGGGAGGCCCCAATGATGTATCTTTCATATTAACACGTATGTGCCAGGTATTGGTAAAAGAGATATAATTTACCAATGATTATGCCACCTACATTTTAGAGTTTAATATTATGCTCAGATAAATAAATCAAAGGAATCTTGTATGATCTCACATATAGGTGGAATCTAAGCAAGCAAACCCAGACACAGAACACATGAGTGTTTGCCAGAGGTGGGGCGGGAGGTGGGTAAAGGGAATCACCCAGTTATAACAATGAAGCCTGGGAGGTGCCAGGCGGCCTGGCCAGGATGGTCAGCCCTATTGGGCTGGGCATTTGAAGGCTGCTGAGACAGTAGATCTTAAAAGCCTTCATTACCAGGGCCCTCCGTGGTGGCAGAACATCGCAAGCGAGCCAGCTGCTTCAGTGTGAGTTCGATCCCTGCCCAGAGGTGACCACAGGGTGCGGCAGACCTCTCCTGACCCTCCCGCTGCTCCCCTCAGCAGTGTCCTTCGTCGATCTGCACCTCTGGCCTGCACCCCAGTTCTGCATGTATAAATAAATAAATCTTAAAAAAAAAGTTTTCATTACTGGAAGAAAAACCATTGTAACTATATGGTGCTGGAAGTTAATTATGCCAAGTTCCATCAGGTCACTCACCACGAGCAGGTATCCAACAGGCATGCGGCCTCACATGTCCGTCATCTCTCACACGAGGCGACATCACAGCACGCGTGACCCTGTACAACAGGTGCACACCCGTGTCCAGGACCCTTTCATCCCTGGTGCGCAAACACTTCAGGGGGGTGGCGGGACCAGCGCTGTGGTTACAGAGTTGCGCCCCGTCTGCAGCCAGAACAGCTGCACACGCCTCTCCAGGGTGAATGGGGAAATGCTTCCTTCGCAGGAATCCTGTGGTCTAGACCCGAGCGCTGGTTCCTTTCCAGGAATAAGGACCCTGTTCCTCGACCTCGGTGCTGGAGAGAAGTCAGCTCACTAGCAGCTCGTGGGCCCGAGGAGGACAACAGCCCAGGACGGTCTTTGGAGCTAATCCCAGAGAAAAGAAAACCCGCACTGCACAGAGCCTCAGCACGGGCTCAGGCACCTGCCCTCAGTAGGGGGCAGTCAAGGGCGGGTGGGGCAGTGTGGACTGTCCCTCGGCCAGCCCAGGGGTGGCACAGTGGATGTGTGAAGTGAGGACATTCTTTGTAGGACGTAGAGTGTCCTTTAGAGGACATTCTCAAAATGACAGAATGACAGGGATGAGGGCAGCTTTGTGCTTGCTGGGGGTGAGGGGTGGCGGCGAGGGGGCACCGTCCAGGGAGATGGAACAGATGTTTGTGGGATGGACACGACCTCTTTCGCTATTGCTGGGGGCTGGGCGACCTCCACAAGAGGCCCCCTGCACTCTCTGCAAGCGCCTTCAAATCTGTTACGACTTCCAAAAATAAAAGTAAGAATCAGCTACATATAAAAGAGGGCCCCCACCCTCCCCACTGTGTTTCCGGCTGCTGCGTTTGCCGGGGTCCCACGCAGGCTGCTGGCCTGTTCCTCTGCCCGGTCCTGGGCTGCGTTCTCTGGGCCCAGGGCTCTTTTCTCCTCCAGCTCCGACCGGGGAGCTGGGCACCCGGCTTTGTGTGTGGGTGTGTTTGGGGGGCTGATGGGAGTCGTGGAGAGCACCTTTTATCACTGAAGTCCCTGGACAACGCTTTCTCTGTGGCCCTGGGACGGCCTTAGACCTTTACCTGGAGGTGGAGGGGGTGACCTGGCCCCCCGCCCGGCCCAGCCAGCCCTGCCCAGCCCCCGGCCCCCTGCCCACGGCCCACTCCCCTTCCTCTCTCTGACTCCGAAAGACACGCTGCGTCCTTTGGCCTTTTGGAAACCTTCCCTCACGTGCTCTGTTAAGGCCTCAGAGAACTGCTCAGACGGGGACCTCAGGAAGCAGCCGGGGCTGGGGCCCCGGGAGGGAGTGCCCGTGGGCGCGGGCCTGGCGCCAGGTGGGCCCAGTGAACGGCTTGGGGACCCGCGGGGCTGCTGGAATGGTGGCGACAGGCCAGGGCTCCACACTCACTGAAGGGCACTCACTGTGGGGTCTCCCTCTATACCCCAAGAAGCCTTGGGCCCCAGGTCTGACTCCATCCCATCTGTGGGACCAACACTCTGGGGGAACTTTCCCAGGAAGCTGATGGGCTGAACTGAGCCCTAGGCCAGGAGGCCTAGGGAAACTGGGGTCTGCGGTGGGGGCGCAGCGGGCCCTGAGGCACCCTGTGGCGCTGGCCACCCCCATTCGGGGGGACGGGCACGCAGTGCCGCCCGTCAGCCATGCTCCACCGTCCACCTCTGTGGTCAGCTGGCCCCAGCCCTGTGGAGCCGGGCCGGGCTCCCCCAGGCAGGCCGCCTTTGTTGCTGTTTTGCGCCCCTGTAGGAGACAATAGAGGACACTGTCCTTTTCGTACAAGCCTGGGTGCGGCACGACGCGGCCGGTGGAGGGGCATGCCCCATTCCCGTCTGTGCACGTGGGCTCCCTGCAGAGGTGGGCAGGAGGCCGCACTGGTCTGTTCCCTCGCGCCTGCTCTGGGGGCACCCGGCCCCTCTGGAAACCCTGCACTGGGCCTGGTGTTCCTTTCCCTGGGGGGACCGGGCCCCTCCGCCCCCAGCTAGGGAGGGCTCGCTGGAGGGACGTCTCAGGCTGACCGGTGGGTGGGAGAGGACAGCCTCCAAGGACGTGTCCTGAGGGGAGGCCCAGGAGAAAAGGGCTCGGGGTCACCCCTTCAGAGCTGAATGTTGCACCGCCATGCAGTATCCGGCCAACTGCAAAGCAGAAGGGCAGACGCCACGTTTACAGCCGCCCCCGGCGGAGACACCGACCAGCCGCCCCTTGGAAGCCAGTGTCCAGAAACGGAAGGTGTTTCCCGGTTCTCAACCAGCTTGTTCTGGGGACAGAACCTGGTGTTGGACGCAGAAGGTGACGGTGTCAGGAACTGGCTCTCTGCCCCCCACCCCTGAAAGGCACCTGGGAGCCCGTGACCTCAGGTCACCAGCGCCTGCCGCTCCTCTGGGGGCCCAGCTTCCTGCTGAAGCCTGTCATGGTTTTGAAGAAGCCAGGCCCATGAATAAAACAGGAGCCTCTCCTGGCTCCTCCCTCCTCCGAGGCAGGGGACGCATAGTCGGAGCTGAGCGCTGAGCGGAGCTGAGCGGATGTGAGCGGATGTGCTGACTTAGGAGGCCACCGGCAAGGCTGCAAGGCGACACCCCAGCAACAGCGAGGGGCTCTGACTCACAAGCCGGTTGCCTCTCGCCAGGGTCCAAGACTGTGTTAGGTCCCTCACTGCCCTGGGGCCCCCAGGGGCGAAACTGCCTCCCTGTTCCTCTGGGGCCATCTGTTATTTTTACCCAACTGGGGATGCAGGGTGGGGGCGGAGGTGCTCTGACTCCCGGGCCAGTTTCTGAGCCGAGAGGTGGCTGCGGTGCCAGCACCAGCAGAGGGCACGTTCCAGCCTGGGAGAGTAACTGGTGTCCTAATAATGGAGGTGGTCCGGCTTCCGGGACAAAGCCCCCCTAAAGTGGAAGCCTGACACTGCCTAGCAGAGGAACCATTTTCAGTGACACATTCAGTGGTTTTTAGCACATTCTCGCTTCCCGTCTCCTTCGCTGTGCCTGTGCGGGACACGTCACGTCAGTGGACACACCCCCGCTGCGGCTGAGCGGCCCGAGTGGTCGTGGGCGCCTCCTGGCACACTCACCCGGAACGTCTGTTGCTTCTCTGAAGTTCACATTCTGCCGGTTGCCCTTGACTTTGACTCCCCACATCCTACAGCTTAATCTGTGCACTTACCTGTGCCGCAGGGGGCGGGGTGGTTCTAGAGGACTCAGGGAGGACAGGAGGACCTTCCTGAATCCCGGGGGCCCACCTGAGACATGTGGGCATGGGCCACGTCCACGGCCTGCTAAGACTGGCGCATTCTTGTTCTCAGCTGGTCCTGGCTGTGGGGTGTGACCTCTGTGCTAGGTGGGGCCATGGTGCAAGGCTCCTAAGGATGGGACCCGGCGTGTCCACTCCAAGTGGCGCTGGCCAGGGCAGCTTGAGTATAAACCAGGATGTGGGACCTCCCTGGGGGTGCAAGGGGCTAAGTCTCAGCACTGTGAAGCTGTCCGCAGCCGCTGCAGCGCATGTTCGATCCCCGGCCAGGGAGTGACCCCCAGGGCGCAGCAGACCTCTCCTGTCTCCCGCTGCTCCCTCAGCAGTGTGTTTCTGCTCCCCACTCTGTCTCTGGTGAAGCCTCTTACCCCTGCACCTCTGGCCTGTACCCGAGTTCTTGTATGCATAAATAAATAAAACATAGATCCTTTAAAAATACATATTCTTTTTTTTCTAGTCTGATTTTTGTTTAAGGTTTACTTATTCATGCATATAAGAACTGGGGTGTAGGCTAGAGGTGTGGAGGTGAGAGGATTCAATAGAGTCAGAGTGGGGAGCAAAACAGGCAGAGAGACTGGAATCCACTGCTGAGGGGAGCAGCGGGGAGACAGGAGAGGTCTGCTGCGCCCTGTGGTCACTCCCTCGCCGGGAGATGGAACTGGCCCTGCAGTGGCCGCGGACAGCTTCACAGTGTTGAGACTTAACGCCTGAGCCCCGGGGAGGCCCTGAGTGTTCCTCTTCTAGGGACGGTATCCGGTATCGACTGATCAGGGCGGCCTGCCGTGGCGTGACCTCCTCTTGACTGATCTCTCCTGCAAAGATCCTATCTCCAACTGGACCCTAATCTGAGGCCCCGGTTAGGATCCCCGCGATGGAGGGGGGCGGTCCGCGGAACCCTTCACGTGCACCTTCCTCTCTGTCCCTCCAACCCCCGCACTGCGTGTTGCTGCAGTGCTCCCCAAGCCCACTGGGATGCCGGCCCCATGCTCAGCGCGTCTTCGAGTCAGCCGCGGCTTCGGCTGGCCGGCGAGCCAGCCCTGAGCCGGCCGATGGGCTTTAGGGGCAGGGCAGGACTTTCAGCTAGGGGGCACTGTCCTGCTGGGCACCCCCGAAGTCCAGGCCTTCGATCTCCACCCAGGAGCTCGGAGTTCCTGTGAGTTTCAAAAGGGTCCTCAAACCAGACTCTGGAGACTGTCTGAAGGGACAACCTCCCCCAATCCTAGATATGCATGGGGGTGTGGCTGCAACTTCATCTTAATGTGCTGCCCCTTCAGGGGGCACTGCAGCTCCTTCTGCCGGATTCCTGCTGTGTCCATGGTGTCTGCATTTTCTACTGGGCGTCATCTGTTTGCTTCTGGACCCTTTACCAATTTTATTATTATTATTATTATTATTTAAAGATTTATTTATGTATGCATACAGAACTGGGGTACAGGCCAGAGGTGCAGGGGCAGTGAGAGGACTCACTAGAGACAGAGTGGGGAGCAGAACAGGCCGACTAACGAAGTGCACTGCTGAGGATAGCAGCCGGTGGGTCAGGAGAGGTCTGCTGTGCCCTGTGGTCAGCTCCGGGCAGGGCTCGAACTCGTGCAGAAGTGGCTTTAGCTTCTTAGTACTGCGTTTTAACCTGCTGCGCCACCAGGGAGGGCCCCAATTTTATTATTATTTTTTTAAAGAAAAAATTTTAAAGGTTTATTTATTTATGCATGCAAGAACTGGGGTGCAGGCCAGAGATGCAGGTGGAGGTCCTGGAGGAGAGCCCCGATCCTGGAGCAGCCAGGCATTGGTGCGACCAGGCGGTGATGCCACGGCACAGGGCACCTGGCTGGCAGAGTGTCAGGCTGCACACTGTGCTGGTCCAACCCAGGGTTCCTCGGGCCCTGCTAGCTTTCCCGCCTGCATTGCGGAGGCGTCTCCGTTCCCGCTGGGCGACGCTCCGCGGTCAGGCTTTCAGTGGCTGCACCTCCATCCGCACCAGGAAGCCCGCCTGGGCCTGTGAGGCCAGGACTGCTTCCCGCCACCGGCGACAAGGTTGGTGCTGAATGAGGGACGTGTCAGTCAGCACACCTGTGATCTGGGGTACAACAGACGCGCATCATGGCCCCCAACGTTTGTTTTTATTATTTTCCTTTGTCTCCCTCCTTTATATGCTGATACATTTGCTGTCAGAGCCTAAGACTGTCAGGCAATGAGGAAGAAAGGAAGTGTTTATGGAGAAGTTACAGCTCTCTGGACCAAAGAAAAGCAGCTTCCCCGGCAGAGCAAGGACGTTTGATGTGCTAAACCCCTTCCCACGCTGCATCCCTAATGATGGGAAGATGCTCCACAAGCAGATCAGGCAGGCGAGATGGTGCCGGCGCCCGGACAGGGCTTCTCTTCCTGACACCCTCATTGTCGTCTCGGGAAAGGGACCATCTCTTCAGCTTTTATCGCTCTGACATGCAGTTGTGAGTTCCAGTGCGTATTGATCTGTTTCCCAGCCGCAGAATGAAATCCTAGACAACCGGGGGACCAACATTTTCTACCGTGTGGTCTGCTTCATTTAGCCAGATTACATGTGAATTCATCTGGTCTTTATTAAAATAATTAAAACTGCTAAGTACGCCATGGTTTGGATCACGCACTCACTGCACGGTCCTATACAAGGAGCCACTAAAATAAACGCTTGTGTTGTCGATTCCTCACCCAGGGCTGAGATGGCTTGGTGGCAGGTGACCCTTCCCCAGAGAGAGCAGGAGCGGGCGCGCTGATTTTTAATACATATGTTGTTTTATCATGACTTTTAAAATTAAAGTAACATTCCTAGAGAACCCGAGTTTGAAGACCTCCCTGCGGATGGGGGTTAGAGCTGGAAGCTAGAGAAACTTTTCCCCGAGAGCGAGGCCGGGCTGGTGGGTGGGACGAGGCGGGCCTTGGTGCCTCGAGCTGGGCACTTCACCATGGCTAACTGGTCCGCAGTGTTCCTGAGTGTGTATTTCCCACTTTTTTTTTTTTTTTAAACTGTGCCTCTGTGAGAATTAACAGCGGTAAGCAAGGTTCCATGGAGTGTGCTTTGACTCCATCGTGCAGAATGAGCTTCTGTCCGGGTGAGATAGAGGTGACAACGTGTTCAGGAGAAGGAATGTGGGAAGGAGAGCACCCCAGGACCCCCCGCTGGCGCAGCTTGCCCTGAAAGTGTTTTCCAGGGGATCCCTAGGGAGCTCTTTGGCCCCTTGGGTGCCAAGTTTGGGGAACTTAAAAGGCCTCTCAGCGTGTCTATGTGAGGCCCTGAGAAATTTGAAGTCCGGTGCCAGGTGGCCAGCGCATCGGCGGGGGCCGGTGGTATGTGTGTGGGGGAGCTGGGAGGTTGGGGGGTGTGGGGGAGGCGGGGGTCGGCAGAGGCAGCTGCGCCCTGGCCCTGCACAGGAGTCGCAGACAAAGAAGAAAGTTAGTGCCTGGGAAGAATGTGCGATAATACGATAGAGGACCTTGAAGAAAACAAATAAAAGACGGTTGTAGATTATGGACGTCTGGGAGAAGAACAAGGAAACAGAAAAGAAAGAAAGAAAGAAAGAAAACAAATCCGCGCAGCGGCGCTTTTTTGAAATGCAGATGGCACTGTGCGGGCTGCCCGGCAATGCCCAGTAGCGCAAATGAAAGCTTTTTACAAAAAAATCAAAGGCAAACAGGATGGAGACTCAACAGGGCTTAATCCTTGGCGCTTTGAAGGGGCTGCGGTGCGTTGCCCGGCCGGTCGGGTCGCTGGGCCCCAGGAGCCAGGACGCGAGACGGGGCGCAGCCGCCGTCGGGCGGGGTCTGTCGCACCCGACCCTGACGACCCTGACGGAGGCTGGGCAGGAGACTTCCCACATGGTATGGGAAATGCTTGGCTTTCTGCGGTGGACCAAAAAAAAATATGTTTTTATGTGGTAAAGTATATTTAAAAAGACATGTTTAACATAAAAATGTACCATCTTAACTGCTTTTAAGAGTACAGCTAAGTGGCATTAAATGCATTCGTACTGGGGGTCCTTGGTGGCGCAGGGCGAAGTCTCAGCACTTATGAAGCTGTCGCAGCCCCTGCAGCACGATTTTGATCCCCAGACAGGGACTGAGCCCGTGGCCTGGCAGACCTCTCCTGTCTCCCCGCTGCTCCCCTCCACAGTGTACTTTGTCAGTCTGCCTTTTCTGCTCCCCACTGTGTTTGATGAATCCTCTTAACCCACCCCTGCGCCTCTGTCCTGTACCCCAATTCTGTATACACAAATAAATCCGTAAAAAAAAAAAAGTCTGACCCCCATCCCTGCTTCCAAACAAGGGTGTCATTTCGTTCCCACAGCCCGCGCATGTCTCCTGCAGTCATGCTGCCAGAACCTGTCCTTTCCCGGAGCAAGTTCAACAGTGTGGGCTCTGGGACTAGAGTGGCCACTCACTCACTAGAGAACCCAGGGAGAGAGCTCCTAGTAGAAGCTCCTAGGATCTCAGAGCAACTGCTGAAGGATGCCCCGCAAGCAGGAGCCCTCCTGTGGAAGGTCACTGGAGAGGGCAAGTCCCCAGTAAGGGGCACCCAGGCTCCAGCTGACCTGCCAGCTGAATATAAGCACAGGTGACCACAGCAGTAGCAGGCAGTGGAACTCACCAGACTGGACAACTGTGAGCTGATAAAATTAGCATTGGTGCAATCTTACAACAACTAGCAACAACAAATGTTGGTGAGGGTGTGGAGAAAAAGGAACTCTCCTGCACTGCTGGTGGGAATGCAAACTGGTACAACCACTATGGAAAACTGTTTGGAGGTTTCTCAAACTGCTAAACATGGAGCTTCCATAGGACCCAGCAATCCCATTCCCAGGCATCTACCCAAAAGACACAAAAAGACACCTGCACCCCCATGTTTATTGCTGCTTTATTGACAATAGGAAAGACATGGAATCAACCCGAATGCCCAAAAGTAGATAACTGGATTAAAAAGATGTGGTCCATATACACCATGGACTATTACTCAGCAACCAAAATAATAATAATAATAAACTTATGCCTTTTTCAGTAACATGGATGGAGCTGGAAAAGATCATGCTTAGTGAAATAAGCCAGAGAGAAAAGGAAAAATACCGGATGGTTTCACTCACAGCAGGAGCATAAGGGACCAGGGAGGGAAAAAAAAAAAGAACAACTATATACCAGAGACATTTTACGGGGTGGAGTGGGGAATGGGATAAAAAATGGGGAGGGGGGGGAAGTGCACGGGACTACGGTGATGGCACACGGTGAATGGGTGATGGGAAGTTCACGGGGATTACAACTGAGGTGGAAAAAGGCACAACTGATGTGAAAATAAACTATTATAATAAAAAAAAATCTAAGAAAAGAAATTAGCGTTGGTGCAGCGTCCATAATGACAGCCAAACTACCCGGCCGCTCAGTTTCTCGCAGTAAACTCATGCTGGGACCAGGTGGCAACAGCAGTTACCACTTTGCCAAATATTCTCCAGGCGGTTTCCAGGCGGATCCTTGGCTGTTATGTTCCTCACCATCGTGTGCTCAGTCTCGGTCACTGAGTCACTCAACTATCTTTTGAAAGAATCAATGCACGTCCTGAATCAGCACAATTCACAGCGCCCTGGAAGGTCTCTTCCGAAGCCACCCCAGCAGAGGCTCTGAGAGAACATCCTTTAGCTAGAGTTAGCCTTCTTGGAGATCAGTTACTGCTCCAATTAAAAAATTTCCCCTTTGTAACAGCGTGGTGCCCAGGAAAAGGGGAGGTTCTGGGTCCCTGCCCCACCCAAGGGACAGTGGAGCTGAGCTGCGAGAAGCTGGAGAGGAGTCTAGGGAAGGGAGGCAGCAGGAAGCAGAGTCGGAAGGAGCCCTGAAGGAGGCCCTTGGAGCAGGGACGTGCGAAGAAGCTGCTCTGCTACTTGGTCCTGGGTGGGGGGGGACACAGGTGCTGGCCAGAGACCGCGGTGGGGGACAGTGGCAGCGCTTATCTAGGTACTGATTTTGCTCTTTTTTTCCACAGACTTCTCTGGCCGTTTCTGACCCTTTACCGGGTCCCCCCCAGAATGTGCTTTGGACTTGTGGCTGGGATTTGGGCCTCAGAGGCCCTGCTCTGGACTGACTGGCTGGGCATTGACCCACGAGGGAATGGGTAACTTTGGGTGCTTGATTTGGAAACTATATTGTCTTTTCTTATAACTTACTAGAGTTGGGGTATAGGCCAGAGGTGGGGGGGGGGCAGGGAGCGGGGGTGAGAGGATTCACCAGAGACAGAGTGGGGAGCAGAACAGGCGGATCCATTGAGATCCACTGCTGAGGGGAGCAGAAGGGAGAGGTCTGCCACACGCTGGGGGTCACTCCCTGGCCAGGGATTGAACTCGGTTTGCAGTGGCTGGTGGTAGCTTCATAGCGCTGAGACTTAGCCCCTGCGCCACCAGGGTGCAGGGTGCACCTGCCTTCATCCTCTAAAGGGATCCCCATACCATAGTGGCATAGTGGATCCCATACCAGTTTCTATAGTGGCAGCACCGGGTTGCATTCCCACTCACAGTAGGAGAGAGTTTCCGTCTCTCCACAGCCTCACGGGTTGTTTCCAGTCTTTTTTATCTACACAGCGCCCTCACTGGGGTGAGGTGATGTCTTACTGCGGTTTTGATTCGTGCTGCCCTTCTACAAAGCGAAGCTGAGCATTTTGTCACGTGCCTGGGGCCCATCTGAGTGTCTTCTTTGGAAAAGTATCTATTTATATCTTCTGTCCATTGGGTGCTTTATTTTTTGTTGTTGGACATTTAAATGACTCCTGATTTGTAACATGATATGAATAAAGCAGCAGAAACGTGACAACACATATACCTCTATACACATCTGATTACACCCTTATGACAAATCCCAGCAAGTGCAAATTGCAGGGTTGGAGGGCCTGAACATTTTTAAGGCATTTGACAGATCACGCCATGTTGCTTTTCGGAAAGGTACCAATTCACGTTTCCAGCAGCCCCATCTCCCGGCTGCCTAACACTCTGTGTTGGGGCCAAGAGTGATTATTTGGTTCATCTCTGTTAATTTGATGATGGGTGAAAAATGTATTAAGTTTGTTACTGAACCATGAACGAAATCAAAGATTAAAACATACACATATACTTTTGCCTAGTGAGCCAGGGGAGCTGGGACAAAAATCTATCGTTTCTCAAACGATTGAACTGGTAACATCAAAATAGTCTCTGAGCTGAGACTCAACCTGTTCAGTCCATTCTGATCCCAATTAGGCCAGAAGCCGACTACACTGGAAACCTTGACCTGGCTAATGAGGTCTACAACGCCAAGCCCCAGAGAGGGGCTTACAGATGCGCAGTTACAATCACCCCTTCCCCCAGCCAGGACAGGTGGGCGCAGGAAATGCAGAAAACAGGAGGAAGATCCCAGGAAGATGCTGCACAGCCAGGCGGCCAGCACCCTGGCCCACCACACCGCACCTGTCAGTCCACCGGCCACACGTGGACCCTCACAAGACATAAACCAAGCTGTGATGAGAAAAACTTTTTTTTTAAAGATTTATTTATTTATGCATACAAGAACTGGGGTGTAGGCCCCAGGTGGTGGGGTGAAAGGGTTCACCAGAGACAGAGCAGGGAGCAGGAGAGGCGGATGTACTGAGGGGAGCAGTTGAGGGGAGCAGCGCGAGACAGGAGCCTTCTGCTGGGTCCTGGGGGTCACTCCCTGGCGGGGTCGGCCCTCGAGATGGGGGCAGCTTCACAGCGCTGTTTCCCCTTGCGCCACCAGGGAGGCCCTTGCTGTGGACCGAGGGACCCTGCAGTTGCGGGTCAAGCGCTGACAGTGCCCGGTACACCAGCGCGGCACAGTCCCTGGCCAGTCTAACTAGCCCTTAGCGCCTGCATCGCTGCCTCTGAGCAAACGCTCGCTCGCTATCAAGGGGCCAAAAGGGAGTCAAGGAGGCAAACTGGTTTTTCTTTCACAGTTTCCAAGGACCTTTCAAGTACACACGTCAGGAGACACAAATACCTAAAGCACCCGAAATGAGCCCCATCCTTGATTACAGCAATACAACGGGCATAATGGACGGGCTCGCTAGAACGCAGGAGGGGCCTGTGTCCTCTTGTCACCGGCCCAGGCGGGTTATTTACAAACTGGGACCGACCGCACCATACAGGTGCACGTGCCCACTGGGGTTCGCAGTCCCTCGGCCTCCTAACGGCCTCTGCACCCTGGCGCCTCCGGAACAGAAGGTTCTGGAAGGGTCTCTCAAGGGGCGCCGCCTTCGTTTGCGGAAATGCGCCTCAGCCACAGCCCGCGCGCGTCCGCCCGGAGGCGGAGGAGCGCGGCAGGCTCACAAAGGAGGCCAGGCTGAAGCCTCACGGCCCTCGGCGCCACCGGGTCGCGCGAACATGGACGCCG
>NW_004567126.1:30467719-30501024 GCF_000260355.1 Condylura cristata | reverse complement strand
GGCGGCGGGCCGGGCCCGGGCCTAGGGGGAGGGGCAAACCTCGGAGGAAGCTCCCCGGGGGCGTTGACCCGCCCTGCGTGTGGACCCCCGCCCCTGCTGCGTGAGCGCCCCTCTGCTGCCTGAAATCACCCTCTGCTGCCGCAAGTCCTTGCTCCTCGCTCAGGCCCCTCTGCCCACGGAGCCCTCTCCTCCGTCTGCTAGCCCCTGTACGCCCAAACCCCCTCTTCTGCGTGGCGCCCGCCCCCTCGGCCGCCAGAACCCTTCCTCTGCCCCGAATGCCCCCTTTGCTGCCCTGCTCCCCCGCTGCATGAAGCCCTCTCTGCTGGTCCTTGACCGCTCTGCTCCGTTCACGGTTCCCCTCTCTGCTCCAGGGACGCCGGTGCTGTGCGGACCCCCTTCTCTGCTACCTGCACCCTCCACCGCCGCAGTGAAATTCGCCCATAGCACAAACGACCCCCCCCCCTTTTGTCTCGTCAACAGCCAAACCAGTGTTGCCCATTGATGTAGCGAACGGTCTGCAGCTGTCCCTGTCCTTTCGCGGACTTGGCAGCCAGAAAGGCGCTTGCCTTCCTGATTTATTTTTTGTGCTGTGGTCGACTGCTAACTCCCCAAATGGGGGGTTGTGAGCCTTGGTGAGGACGCCTCTCCGGAGGTCAGGCCTGCCTTCAGTACGGAGGTGATTTATTCAGGAGCCTTTTAGGAATAATCTGGACGCACCTCTGGAGGGAATCCGGCTGCTTACGGCCGTGGCCGCAGTACAGGTGCCGCCCTAAGCCGGCGGTCACTTCTGAAGTCATCTCTTGACTTCTCTACGCCAGCTCGCCGCCAGCTCCCTGCAACCCATCCTGAGGTTGAGCCCAGCCCACCTTTGCCCCCCAGAGTCTGTGGTAAAATGGCAAACCAGTGGGTTTTATAAACTACAGCGCAGATTTTGTTGCAGGGCACATCCGCGGCGTCAGACCTTCAAGTACTTTGTGCCAAATCATTACCACTTGCCACATGATTCTAAATAATGATGGATGCCAAGTATGTCCTCTGCCGATGGAAAAAGCGATTATGGCCTGCAAAGGTGACAGCCATTATTCTATAATTTAAGGAATTAGACATGACTTTCTGGTGACAAGTAAAATCTTTATCAGGAGACGCCTCGGCGTAGCTCCAGTGAAAGAATTGAGCCTGAACAGTTGGCGCTTGGATCTGTTGGCCCTGGCTCCCTGGCTCCCTTCCTCATTTAATGGGGTTTTGGTTGATTGCTTACAAGGTTACACTTCTGGAAGTGTCTTTCATAGTGAAAAAAACTTTTAAGAGCTATAAAAAGGCACGTAAGACTAGCTGGGAGCAGCTGGCACGGAGCCTGCACACAGTAAATACTGGCGGGTCTCGGGAGGCCCGGCAGGGCGGCGGGCGGCGTCTGTGCTTGGAGGCAGGACGCAGGTCCTCAGCTGGCCTCTTGTGCCTCAGTTGCTCACCTGTAAAGTCTTGGTATTAGGTAGAATATTTTGGAAGCCCCTGGATGTATACTTCAGAATTTTCTGCTCCTTTCGTGTTTCTCTGTTGCTGCTGCGGCTTTGCATTCACTTTTGTGACTTAATAAGGATTTTTTTTTTCCTCCCTGACATAGGTTTTGACCAGAACTGAGACATCAACAAAACATAAGAGAAAAAAGGAATTTTTTCTAAATGTTCAGATATTCTCCTTAGACAAAAAGTTAAGTGTTGTGTTCTTTTATTTTTTTCTCGGTGGGATTTTGATAAGTAAGCTGCCCTCTCCCCCTACCTCGGGGTGGGGTGGGGTGGGGAGGGGTGGGGAGGGTAGTGAAGGCCCTTCTTAAGCACTTATTGACAACTCTTTAGTTAATTTAACTAGTGCTTGAGAGGAAAACGGGTGAATTAGTTTTATGTCCTTTTGGGAATTGAAGAACTACATTAAGGCATTCTGAGTCCCCAGAGAGATCACGACTGAAAATTGAATAAATATGAATTATACAGAGATACACTTTCTGGGGTTCAGATAGGAAAATTTTCTTTGCAAGATTTATATCTTCTTTTTGGAAACTATGGCAAGCTCACCCATTGTGACATATTTGAGTCTGTGCCTGTCCTTCTAGTAAGAAATTTATTCAGAATTCATAAAGCAAATAACTGGCCAGGGTGTGTGGGTAGGGCATTCCTGTCTGCTCTTGCTTATCTAATCAGGGAAGGACATTCGAAAACGCCCAGCTCTTGCTTGCCTGTGCTCTGGGTTCGTCTAATGGAAGAATTCCCAGTTCTAAATAGAGAATAAAACTCAGTCCGGTCCAGTTACAAGTTCCTGGGCCCCAGCCTCTTTCTTCACAGCCGCCTCCTAAGCTGGCTTAGACTCCAGCTCACACTCTGCTCACACTTCCTGGGGGCTGCCAGGCTGCCGCGGTAATTGAATACTCCCTATTGAAAGGAAAGGCGTCCTTTTAAACTAAAACATACCTGCTGGGCTGTAAACAGCTTTTAGTGACATTATCATCTTCCCCTGAAAATCTAACAAAGGAGTTATTTGTGCAATTGAAAGTAGGATTTACCTCATAAAAGTCACCATTTGTATTCATTTTTACTCTCAAATCTCAAACCCTTTTCTGTCCTAAAAGAAAAAGAAGAAGCCTGCACACCCACCAGGGTCCTTGCTGCCGCTAACCTCAGGCGCTTGAATTCCTAGTTGACTGCGACTTTTGGCTTTAAATGGGAGGCTGAGAAGGAAGACAGTGAATTTAATTATCCTGTCATTTGAAGAAAAACACGTTTGAAAAGTCTTGGTGACATCGGTTGGTAGCTCATACGGGTTGTTTCTGTCCCTGCAGAATTAAGGTGAAGAGCACAGAAGTGGAGACCCTGAAGAAGTCCAGGATTGAAGACATTGCCTCTTTACTGGGTAGGAGCCTGTTTCTAGGCAGCCGTTGCTTCCCGCAAAAACTAACCCCGGGTACCCTTTTTCTCTTCATGCCTGAATGTAGGGAGAGGGATAGAAGGATCTATTTTTGCGAGCCTTTGTAGAATTTGCTAGTTTTGACTCCCAGGGTGGTGTGCAGCGAGTGTCCAGACCTGCCCATCACTCTTGCACCACACCAGGCTGCTTCCCTGGAGACGGGAGACGGGAGAGAGACTCGTCCTAAAAATTTGTTTTGGCTTCTTTTGCGCATTGTTAGTAGGACTGTGAAATGGTCCCATTGCTGGTCTGTGCTCTGGCCTGGGGCTGAGAAGCAGCTGCTGGGGCCCAGAGTGCAGAGCCGAAAAGCTGCTCAGAGGTCCCCACCCCTGGGCTTGTCATGGGTGCAAGGACTGCCTGGGTTTCCCCTTCGGGGACCGAGGACACGCCTGGGAAAAGTGGGCAGTGCACGTACCTGGTTGCCGTTCCACAAACCCAGACGTAACGGTGTTTATCTGTCTTCCACGTAAGAGTGCGCATTCCAAGTGCAAAGCACAGTCCGTCCTCTAAAAAGAGTGACCTCAGTTCCTTCCCACGATGTCTGCTCAGTAGACCCAGTTCCTGTGTTTCCGGAGGAACAGCTTTTGTCAGCGTCTCCGTGCCTTACCTGAGGCGCGTTGACCGTCGCCCTCCACAGCACACACCTCACCTCTGGTTCCGGCTGTGCGGGTGCTGGCCGTTGTAGTGGCTTTAATATCGTAGGTGTTGATGGAGGTGTTACGCCTGCTGCTGCAGTACTGTATCCGTTACCTTGTTGGAGTAAAGAGCTGTCTGTCAGGATGAACACAGAGAATAGTGGCAGTGAGGAGTCGGCCGGAATCTTGGCCCAGGATGCTCTTTTCTGGCTTAGCCGTGCACAAAAGCATGGACAGCTGAGCAGCCACAATGAGCCTTTTTGCCGGCTCGCCCGTGCCCTTGCCCCACCCAACACACCCAGTGACGAGTTCTTTATTATTTTATCTGGTGGCGTGGGTTTTCAGTGGCCCTGATTCAATTTGAAAGTGTAAGGCCTGGGGAGGATTTGCAGGAAGTCTGAATACATTCTGCTGGAAGAATTTATCTTTGTAACCTAATCAGGTTAAGGTCAGTAAATTTGTGTTTTGTTTTGTTTTAAATGAGGCCTGGCAGCCCTGCGTGAACAGCTGGTGTTTTGTACTTTGTCTCTGGTTTGGGAAGATGTAGGTGAGAAATGTTCGTTGGCCCTTTTGTACAAAAACCAGCGCTGAGAATCAGCCGGACAAGCTTTCCAGGCGCTGCTCCAGTCTGAGCGCTCGGCTTTGTTTGCTTTCTCCCTTTGCAGCCTCACAGGATGAGGTTCCTGCCGCGCCTGTGGAGGAGCTGACCTACAGGCGGTCACTTCGGGTGGCTCTGGATGTTTTGAATGAGAGAACCTGTTCACGTCAGGAAAGTTCTCCCAAGGAAGAAAGCGCTGCCCTGTCTCCCAGTGAGAAGCCCCCAGAGCTGGCCTCCTCGCCTTGTGAGCCAGACTCCTCAGCTCCTCTCCACGGAGATGGGGCGGGCAGCCTGGGGCTTGGGAGAAGAGAACACCAGCGACCTTTGGGACCGTCCGCTGGGGGAAGGGACCCCACGTGCAGAACGGATCGAGAAAAGGGGCGTGGGAAAAGCGGGATCCCGAGAGCCCTGCCTGTCTCTCCGGCTGAAGATGGGTCTCGGGATGGCAGTGGGTCGAGAACACACCGGAAAAACTGGACAGCCCCAAGTAAAAGGGGAAGAACTTCCGTGCAGGAGCCCGACTTGTGCCAGACCGGCCCTCCGCTGCCCGAGGGAGGTGGCAAGGCAGAGCGAGAGAGAAGGGCAGGCAGGTCTGCAGCCCCGCGCCAGCCTTCCAGGGCCGAGGCCGAGGACGGGGAGGAGGACTTGGGAAGCAAAGGCGAAGGCTTTGGCCTGGCTTTGCCGTCAGATGGCTCCACTGTGCCCATGGCCTGTCCAGAGGCCAGATGCCACCCAGCCAAGCGGCTGTGCCCGAATGGCAGACAGAGGCCGCGTAAGCCATTGAAGCTGAGGCCAGCAACGTTCCCCACGCAGGGGCCCACGGGACATCTGTCTGCTCACCACAACCCTGCAGATGGAAAAAACCCTAGCCTTCCGGACCCCAAGAAGGCGGGCGAAGGTAAAGAGTGTGGCTCACGCTGGGCGGCGCTGGGGCTGGGGCCCCATGGGGTCGCCGGGCGGAGCTGGAGAGGGGCTTCCTGATTCCTCTTTGTCTCTCTCCCACGGGGCTCTGGCTACTTCCCTTGCTCGCAGATACTTGGGATTTTATTTTTGTTTTGAAGTGGAGGTTGTGGAGCAGGGAGCCTGCGGCTGGGGGTGGGCAGCTGTGCACGCGGTGGGCACCGGCGCTGCATCTGCTCCCTGAGGGCGAGCTCACGCCCGCTGCCGAGAAGCCGCGAGGCACGCCTCACGCACTGGGCTTCCGAGTTCCTGTGCAGATCGGTCTTGTGTGGTGGCGGTCGTGCCCCGTGGATGTTTTCACGTGAACACTGACATCCCGCTTGCTTTTGGATGCTACTTCAGACATCGTGAACGCTGGGCCCTGACCCGTAACGTCCTCCTTGAGCCCCACTCCTTGGCGTGGCCTTGTCAGACTTCGGGGACCAGCCAGACCTCCTGGCCCACATCCTTGCTGCCTCGTGGTCCCCTCTCCCCGTACGTGCACCGTGAGGTGCAGGTTGGATCCGCGGAGGCGACGCAAAGAGGACTCAATCCAGAGTCCATGGCTAGGTCGTTCGATTGTCGGGCTGTGCTAGGGGAAAGGCCTGCCGGTTTCCTTGCACCACTCGTGTCTCCTGTAAATGTACCGACGTGCGCTGGTCTGAATGTGGCAGTGTGAGCGTCTCTGTGACCTGGGCTCGGTTCTTTTTTATGGATGAGGGTGTATCCTGAAGTGTGTTTCTGGGATGAGCCAGGCTCGACCATGACAGTCTGCCCTAACGTTGTCATCAGCAGGCCCTCAGTGCTCGGGAGAGTCAGCAGAGTCTAACTCCATTAATTCGATCCTGGAGGAAGATGAGGAAGATGAGGAGCCACCACGCATCCTTTTATATCATGGTAAGGAATGAGAAGAACAAGCTTGCTTTCAGTCAGTGGCCCCAGGGAGGTGCTGCTGGCACCCAGCCCGAAGGACCTGCGTGCGACTTCCTTGTGCTGGGCCACGACTGGGAAAGCCCACGAGTGCCCACCTGTGGCCCTGTCTAGAGTGCAGCGCGGAGGGATGGCCCTGGCCAGCCCCTTGAACCAGAGACATCAAAGGTGACTAGGTGGGTCAGTTGCAGTCGTGGGGTGTGGCCTTCCCGCTCAGGCTAGGCCGCGCGGCTTTCAGTCGCCAGTGTTTGCTGTCCTGTCCGGAGAGGCGGGCACAGGCGCCGTCTGCTGCAGAGCAGAGCCGATGGCATGTGTGGCGGGACCAGAAATAGAGACCAGAGTTCCCACCACCACCGAATAGGAAGTTGGTTTGCTTCAAAACCAGCTAGAACCATTATCATTTTAAACTCCCCCTCTCCTCCTAGGGTCGTGTTGTCGCCCAGCTCTTGCCACAGTCACGGATGCTTTGTGCTTCGGCGTCAGGTCCCTTGAGGCTTGCATTTTCCCTTTTTAGCTCAGCGGTAACTCGGATGTTTATTACGTCCCCACATGTTGTTGTGTGTATTTACTAGGCTCGAGGACTGACCCCCGACCACCCTCCTCTGCCCGTTGGGTCCGAGCGTTCCCACTCATAAGCGCTCCCACCGTGTGGGAGCTTCCTGAGTAAGCCAGAGCAGGGCTCAGCTGGCCCAGAGGGATCGGCCTTCTTCCGAGGGGGCACATTTGTTTGCCCCCTAACTGCCAGCCGGGGCTCAGGCCACCATTGCCCCCGAAAACCGGGCGTTGCTCTTTTCTGTGGTTTTGCTCCCATTTGGTTTTATTTTCACCTGTAGCGGGGTGTGGGGTGGGGGGTGTCTCTCTAGGTGTTTTCAGTCAGTCCCTGAGGTGGCCGTTGGCACTCAGGACCTGTTTGTCCTTGTGGGACGCTTGCAGAGGCGACTGCTCCCCGTGGAGAGGCCTCAAGCCCGCGCTGGCCTGCCTCTGTGCTGCGCCCCTGCCTTGCTGTCACTGTCTGGCCCTTACCTGTCCGCTCAGATGCTGCGGCTCCCTTTCTCTGCAGGGGTCTTTATGACTAGGGACAGGCTAGTGAGTCCTGTCCTGTGAGTTTTGTTACCTGGTTTTTAAAAATTCGCGCTATTTACTTAGCTGGAGTATTTTTGGTTGAAAATACAGTTTTGCCCAGGTAATTTTGGAGTTAAAATTCTCTTCCTTTTAAGAGACCATTTTCTCCTCCAGCTCAGGTTTTTAACAATGAAGTTCTCATGCTTTGTGTGCCACTGTCTCCTCTTTTTGTACCACACCATTTCAAAAGGTCTTATTTTGGAATAATCTGAGATTTCCAGAGCACTTACAAAAGTGGCAGAGTCCTGCCCACCCACTCCCCTCTGACACCCCTCCAGGACACCGCACAGGGTCTCAAGTAAGAAGCCTGCCTGTGCCCGCCCTCAGCCCCGCCCCACACAGGGGAGATGGCACTTGCATGCCAGTGAGGGGGATGAGTCCACTCCGAATTCTCTGAGCTTGTAAAAGTGGACTGTGTTAGCCCAGGTGGAAACAGTTTCACAGTAATTGTGTTGTTTCAGGCTGTGGATTTGGTGTGTGATGTGGATCTGACTTGTCTGTTCTATCTTTTTGTTTCTCTTTTTTTTCTTTCTTTTTTAATTCTAGAACCACGTTCGTTTGAAGTAGGAATGCTAGTCTGGCTTAAATACCAAAAATACCCCTTCTGGCCAGCGGTGGTAAGAGCGACCCTCGTCCCCTGAGAGCAGTTAGTCCACCCGGGTTACGCCTCAGGCCCCAGCCCAGTGACCTTGGGCAGGCGTTCTCACTAGTCATGGTTACTGGGAGAAGCAATGACATTCAGAAGCAGGGTTTCTGGAGACATGTTCCGTACACAAAGGGAACGGAATCATGTTGGCACAATCGAGTATGAGGTTTATCGGTCACATTTTTACTTACGAAGGCTTAGAAAGAGCCACCTGGAATAAAGTTCTCTGCTCACTTTAAATACTGTGCACTGCAGACTTTTTCCCCGTTGGAGCTTTCTCATTTTTTACATTTTATGGTAGAGAACAATTGTGCATGCAAAAACAGGCACTTGAAACCCTGCCCGAGCCCACTGTGGAGGACGAGTCTAAGTGCAGCTCAGTTGTGTTTCCCCTGTTTGCCGGTAAGTGGCACCTTGCGGGCAGGGCAGCCATCCAGCCCCTTCGCTCGCTGACCCCTTCTCCCTCAGGCACAGGACGCTGAGGGGTCCAGCTGCAGCTCTTTAATTTTTATTAAGAGACAATGATGTTTAAGCCCAGCAGGTATTCTGGAGAGGCCAGAGAAGCTTTTGTTATCTCCAGTCTGCTGTCGTCAGAGTCTGCTTGGCCTCTGTTAGCACTGCACGGGAATCGTGTAGGAGGCCTGACAGACGGGGCTGAGGGCTTCCTCGCGGCTCTGGGCTCAGTGTGGGCCCTGCTGGTCACCACTTGACAGGTTCTGGGGGTGGAGAAACCCGAATCGACCTTCCCAGCCAGCTGCTGGTTTACACCATACTGCAGAACAGGAGTCCAGGCCATTTTCAGGACCTGGGGCTCCGAGCGGGGGTTAAGTTAGTTCACTTGGGTCATCCAGAAAGACGAACCATCAGGGAACCAGCTACAGCCAGTATATGGAGAGCCCGCACCAGCACGTGTGGTTGCTCCCTAAACACCAAGCTAATGGAAGCCTGCGGAATTCCTCCGTAGAGTGAAGCCCAGGGCCAGGTGGTGGCGTCCTGGGCGCATGGCTGCTGCCAGCCTTGCCTTGTGGTGTGCCAGTGGTCCACCTTGCCCTCGGTGAGATGATTTCAACTGAGTCTTCACAGCCCTGGACCTCGCTTCGGCTCCTCATGTGTTCTTTCCTGGATTTGCCAACAGGTTAAAAGCATCAGGCGAAGAGATAAGAAAGCGAGTGTGCTTTTTATCGAAGGGAACATGAATCCGAAAGGGAGAGGGTAAAACATTGTTGTTTGCTTTTCACGAACAGTCCAGGTGAAAGCTAGAAGGCTCTGGGGTGGCAGAGTGGGGGTTGGGGGCAGGGTGAGGCCCTAGGGGGCCGGGGCCTTCGGTGATCGGGTTCCCCAGCAGAGGGTCAGAGACCGAGAGCTCATCAGACAGTTCGTTTCAGGGCGGTGCTGGCGGCAGAAGGTAGCCAGCCCAGCCTCTTGGTGTGGTCTCCCCTCCTGTCGCCCCACAAACGCAGCAGAGCAGTGACGGTGGGGCCGCGAAGGCAGCAACGGCCGCAGTGCGAGTTTGGCCTTGGGTGGGTGGGCTGCCGGGTCTGCCATCTGGCGTCGTGGGGTGCCGATGTGCGACGAACCAGCTGCGCGGCGCGCACACGGCCGAGCGGCACGGTGCGGTGCCACCCCTTCCTGCTGCTGGCTGCGCCCAGAGGGTGCAGGGCCTGGCGCAGGGACCTTCCCCAGGCAGCTGGACCGAGCAGCAGCCCCCATATACAGGCCAGGCCCCCCCAGTGTGTTAGCGGAGGGAAAGCTTTTTATGTCCCGAGCGTGAGTTCATCAGTGCTAACCTTTGCCTCTGTCAGCATCACCGTGTCTCTGAGAAGATTAAAGCATTTCGACTGCAAAGAGAAACAAGCGCTTCTGGTAGGTGGAGCCCTGTCTGTGTCGGGAGCGCGGCGTGTGGGTGAGTGACGGCGAGGGCCGTTGCCCTGAGTTCTCGTGCCGCCGGGGGCTGTTTGCCTGAGTGCGGTGAGGAGACCGGGGCCAGGGCTGTGTGTGAGGTGGCAGCGCGTGAACATCGCGGGCCCCGGGTGTGTGGGATGTCCCTGACGGTGTTAGCAGGAATCCTGGGCTGTCTTCACTGTCCCTGTGGCTGTGCCCCCTTTTCTATGCACAGGAGCTGGTCCCTTCAAAGATGCTGACTGGGAAATACTACTCTTTGGTGTTACAGCAATAAGAATGTGGGTAGGGTGTCAGCCACCGGGGCACTCGCCACGGCATTGGCTCAGGGTGGGCCATCTCGTTGAGGCCTGATATTGGGGCGCTGTCTGTGCCCGGATTGAGGGTGGGATGTAGACCCAGAGGCTGCAGGGGACAGTGCAGCTTTCTAAGGTCAGAGAGTGGACTTGGGATTGTAGCGGGGTATTTTTGACTTGAGTGTTGAACTCTGGAAGGTTGTTGATTGGAGTCCCTGGCTGAGCCTCTTCACATCTGTCTGACTTTATTCCCTGCAACTCCAGCCCGTATCTGTCCCAGACGCTCAGGCTCTAAGACGCACAGCAGGACCCTGTTCTACACGGTCCTCCCCAGGCCGCTGCAGCCCTGAGTGCAGGCCCACACGTTCTCGGGGGCTGAGTGCTCCCCACCTGCTTCCTCAGAACCTGGGTTACGAGGAGAGGCACGTGGGCCTCACACGACCCAGATGCCTGAGGCTGTCGCGGCGTCTTCTGCCCCGGGCCTGCCTGTGAGGGCATTGCCCCGTGGGGCACCAGTGGCTCAGCTCAGGGTCGCTGTGAGCTCCCATTTTCTGGTGCCTCTGTGGCCTTCAGCGTGCCGTTCTGAGACGCTGTCGCCAGGGTCTTCTACACTAGCCCATGCTCCCATCGCTGAGCACAGGCGCGGCCGAGGCCGGGCAGGCTGGGCCGGGCAGGCTGGGCCGGGCAGGCTGGGCCGGGCATGGAGCAGTCGTCTCTGCTGCTGCTGTGCCTGTGAGTGCCCCTAGGACTCACTCGGCTCGTGGTACTCCCCCTGCTTAGAGTTTGGGGGTGCAGACTAGGGCCTGAGTGGACCTGCCCTGGTGTCCAGGTGCCCTCTGTGCCCACTCTGCCCGGGCTAGGTTGTTGGCAAAGACCGCCTGGGGTTACTCGCCCGCAGATGGCATGTCTTACCCCTTGGGGTATCCCGCTTCCCTGCTTGGGTCCACAGAGTGGTCAGTGGCCATTTCCTGAGCAGCACAGCGCTGTCCTGGGCCTCTGTACATTTCCACCCAACCCTTGGGGTTCCCTTTATGAACAAGAAGCAGGAGGCGGCAGGAATGTGGTAGAAGCCCCAGTGATGGGCTAATTCCCACTGCCTGGGTTTCACAGAATGAAGCCAAGGAAGCCTTCGACCAGGCCATCGGCTGGTGCATCTCCCTGATCACTGACTACAGGGTACGGCTAGGTATGTGGCGCTTCTGCTGCCGATAGCAGCAGGCCTGGCATCTGTGCAGTGACCGGGCCCAGGACCATGTTTGGGGTGGTCAAAAGGCTTGGGTGGGGACAGTGGGCACCTTTGGTGGGGGTCTGACCTGCCTCCAGAAAAAGCTTCTGGAGCAAAGGCAGGTGGGCAGGCTCCTGGGCAGAGCCCAAACCCGGGGTCTGAGCAGCAGGTGGATTTCCTGTGACCCCAGCTGGTATTCTGCCCATCCCAGTCTGGCCTGTGGAGCCTTTCGACTGCGGCATCATTAGTAAAAATGCCCTGGACTTCCAGGTGCCCCTGGTATCACCTTGCAGTGCTGGTGGGCTGACCACCCATGTCCCACGGACCTGCCACAGGGGGGTCTGTGGGGACTTTCTGGGCCTCTCCTGTGCCCCCTCTAAAGTTTGACTTTCCTCCTTTGTAGGCTGCGGCTCCTTCTCTGGCTCTTTCCTGGAGTACTATGCTGCTGACATCAGTAAGCCTGCTGGCACCTCTCTAGAGGTGCCCTCGACGTGGTCCTTCAGAAGGCAGCTGCTTTGTGCCCCGCGCCCTCGCTGAGTTGCCGCCAGCAAACCCAGCCGCGCAGCTCCCTGGGATGCTGTTAGGCACCGCAGGCCTCCCTTGCCCTGGGGCCTGGTGGTCGTGCCAGTCCGCAGATGTCTCTATCGGTGCCAGTATGTCAGGTGGCTGCCTGAGCACGGAAACGTCCCACTACTTGTCATCTCTTGGTGTTCTGTGTTCTCTTGGCCACTGAGAGTGGGACTAGGAACAGGGGCTTGGCTCTTTTAGATGAAGCCTGGCTGGAGGGCAGAGCTGGGCAGAGAGATGGTCCTGGCAAAGCAGCAGCCCTTTAGGAGGGTGGCGGTGTTTCCTTGCGGGTCTCAGGCTTTCTTGTGTCCCCGGCACTGAAGCCACTCTGCCACGCCTCAGCGTCCTGCAGATCATCAAGGGCCAGCAACGCGGGAGGGAGGGAGGCAGCAGGGACCCCTAACCAGAGGAGCACCCCACGCGTGCGTTTTCTTGCGGCAGGTAATCCCGTCCGCAAGTCCATCCAGCGCGATGTTTTGGGGACCAGGTTCCCTCAGCTGAGCACAGAGGACCCAGAGGAGCCAGCGGAGGGGAGCCCCTGGGGCAGGCGGCAGCCCTGCCGAAAAGTCCTGCCCGATCGGTCTCGAGCAGCGCGAGACCGGGCCAACCAGAAGCTGGTGGAGTACATCGTGAAGAACAGGGGTGCCGAGAGCCACCTGTGCGCCATTCTCAAGAACCGGAAGCCATCCCGGTGGCTGAAGACCTTTCTGAACTCTGGTCAGTACGTGACCTGCGTGGAGACCTACCTGGAGGATGAGGAACAGCTGGACCTGGTGGTAAAGTACCTGCAAGGGATCTACCGGGAGATGGGCAGCAGACTGCTGACACGGGTCAACGGTGACGGGATCCGCTTCATCCTGGACGTCCTTCTGCCCGAGGTGAGTGGCTGGTGGAGGGTCTGTCCACACCGCAGGTGGTGGGCCAGGCCCTGCGGGTGGTCAGCCCAGGTGGTGAGCGCTGCCTGCTTCACTGTGTGGCTCTTCCTGACGGAGAGCCTTGGGAAGAGGGTGTCTCACCTTTTCTCAGCGCTGTTCAGTGGGGCTCGGAGTAGGTGAGCATCCGACATCGCATCAAGTTATTTTGAGGTTCAGAGAGGGCACACAGTGGGGCCGTGCAGGTGCAGAGAAAGAACATGATCAAACTCAAAATTTTTGAAGTTTATATCGTGGGAAATTTTAGCTACATCCGAAATTAGAATAGCCTAGTGAATCCCTTTGCGCCTCTGCCCAAGCAGAATGTAATCTCACTGCGAAGCTCCGGAGGTGTGTTGAGACTTAACGCCTTGCACCGCCGGACATTTTTTATCCATCATTACATTTGTGTTTATGTCTCAGGGATGACCATGTCTCCAGAGGACATTAGGTCACATCTGGCCACATCTGGCTGGCAGTGGGGTTGTTCCTGGTGTCTCATGTGTAGGAGCTCGGAGTGCTGCTTAGCCACACAGTGCCCGAGATGGCTCCCAACAGAATTTTCTTCTCATTTTCTCTCAGCCTTTAGGACTGCAAATTCTCATAGGTCTTTCCCTATGTCTGCAGCACTGGGTTTGAGGAAAACTCTGAGCTAAATCCTAAGATTCTTTTTTTTTTTATATCTGTTATTTATGCCTACAAGAACTGGGGTACAGGCCAGAGGTGCGGAGGGGTGAGAGGATTCACCAGAGGCAGAGTGGGGAGCAGAACAGGCAGATCTACTGAAATCCACTGCTGAGGGAAGCAGGCGGGAGACAGGAGAGGTCTGCTGCGCCCTGGGGGTCACTCCCTGGCCGGGGATGGCCCTCATGCCGCAGACAGCCTCACAGTGCTGAGACTTAACCCCTTGCACCACCAGGGAGGCCTTCATTAAGATTCTTTAAAAAAACTTTTTTAAACAAAACCACAATCCTAGTACTTCACTGAAAAAATTAAGGTGATATCAGACATCTGTTGCACATTCAGATGATCTCTATTGTATCTTTACTTTTTTTCACTGCAGACTTATTTTTAAAAATACACTTGCTGGTTTGGGGTCCTGCTTCTCATTTTCTTGCAGCTTTTAGGGCTGAAAATTCTCAACTGTAGCCCAAAAGATAACATTACCAATTTAATTAAACTTCACTCGAAGCAGCAGTTTCGCGATTATGCACATACTTTTTGGACCATAACCCGGGTGTGTGTGGAGCTGACCCGTGTGAACGTGGATGTCGTGCTGCGTTGCTTGAGCTGTGCCCACCGCTGCGTCTCTGCCCCTTGCAGGCCATCATCTGCGCGATTTCTGCTGTGGACGCAGTGGACTACCAGACAGCTGAGCAGAAGTACATCAAGGGGCCCTCCGTCAGCTACCGGTACGCTGCTCGCACGCGCTGGCCTCGTGTCTGTCTTCAGAGGCAGTTATTTGCATACACACTGGTAGTCCTGACTGATCTGACCGCGGATCCTCCCGTAGTATAAGACCCTTGTCGGTCAGGGAGCTGCGTAGCCCTGAAGCGGCGTGTGCCGGCCCGGGCGGAGGAGCCTCACTGGGGCCAGTGGAGCCGCCAGTGGCTCCCGTGCGCTGACATGTGGGCAGAGCTGTCTCCAGGACCAGGGGCTGGCCCTTGCGTGTACGCTGGGCCTGCCACGCCCGACCTCCTGGGGTGGGGCTGAGCATTTAGGACTCAGCCTTTGTTCCCTCGTGCTGCAGCCCCGTCTGCCTGATGGCAGCAAGATTAAGAGGCAGCAACACTCGCACACCTCCTTGCTGGTCAGAGGGGGGCTGTGATCAAGATGTCACTTTTGCTCGAGCATTTAGCTGCCCTTGCATCTCTGGCCCCCGGAGGCTCTAATTCTGTCTCTGGGCATGCTGCCAGGCCGCACCAGGAGCAGGCCAGCCCACAGAGTAATGACAGAGTTAAAGATTCAGCTGGAGGCACAGGCCAGGGTCTCTGTTCAGAGCTGACTGGGTGGACTGTCACAGCATATGGGGCCAGGTTGTTCCTGGGGCACCTGGGTGTGTGCCAGGCTCAGTGGACAGGAAGTCCACAGCTGCCCACAGAAGGCCACCCTGGTTCTGTGTGCAGGATATTGACTCAGCTAAACTGACAGAGCGGGAGGGCCTTTGGAAACAGAAACATGGTATTTTTGTCACTGGATCTTAGCGATCTAGTCTAGCACCCTATTTTTCTGCATAGAAGAACTAGGGTATAGGCCAGAGGCAGTGGGTGTAAGAGAGGACCCACCAGAGACAGGTGGGGGAGCAGAACAGACATATGTTGCTGAGGGAGCAGCGGGCAAAACAGGAGAGATCTGTCACCCCTACGGGTAACTCCCTGACTGGGGGTCGAATGCTGGCTGGGTGCTGAGACTCAGTCCCCAGGCCACAAGGGAGGCCTTAGCCCAGTACCCACGAGAAAGGAACAAACAAGCATCTTGGGAGCCAGCACGTGTCTGCTCCATCCTCCCTCAGTTCCAGGAGCTGAGCCCTTTGACCCGATGATCACGTCTCCATCTTCCTAGTTCCTCTGTGAGGAGTCCTTCGGGGCACTTGTGTCCAAAGGGTTACTTCAAGGGATTCCTTGACCTGCCATGGAAACCCCAGTGGGGTCCGATGGACACACCGGCCTCAGATGGGCTGTGATAACAGGAGCGTTCTTGCCCTCTGGCCATCAGTCTTGGCTGCGTGAACTTTGGATTGTGCACTCTGACGTTGGAAGTCACTTGTTCACTTCCCTCGGCATCTCTTGTTTAAGTGATTCAAATAGCTGTGCAGACCCTACTGAGCTCACCTCCCTCCACAGAAGCGTCCTGTTAACGTCTGTGCTGGTCTCACTGCTGCTGTGCCATGGTTCTTGAATAATATTTGATGTCAGTGTCAAAAAGAATCCTGGCCAACAGCGGCCAAAAAATCATTTGAAGACCTGCTTTCCTTAAAGCTGCATCTGCAGGATCATTGATGGTACTGAAGATGAGCGACGTCACATTCTCGTTTGAGCTCTGACCTCTCTCCTGCGTGTGTCTGGGCTGTCTGCAGGACCGGTGCGCCTGGTGTCTGGCCTGGAGGGCGGCAGCGTGTGATTAGTTGGGGTGACAGCGTTCATGCTCTTCCTGGGAGGCCTTGAGCCTTCCTATTCTCGTTACTAAGGAAAAATTTTAATGTGGTGAAATATACACATTATAAAACGTGTGTCTGAACCAGGGGAGGTGCTCACCTCAGCGGCATCAAGCACATTCGCGCTGCACAGCTGTCCCCACCCTCCAGCTCCAGAACTTTCTCCACTTCCCCAACTGAACCCTGCCCCTGGTAAGCACTGTTCTGCCTCACGCTCTTTAAAACACAGTGGTCTCTAACATGGCACTTTCTGCTTCTGTTTTCCTGAAGGGAAAAGGAGATTTTTGACAACCAGCTCCTGGAAGAGAGAAGCCGGAGGTGCTGATGTGGACGCGGCTCGCGTGTCCGCTTTGGGTTGTCTTTGTCCTTCTCACCGCATCTTCAGCTCCCGCTTGCTGGGCTCCGAGGAGCTGTTTCCTCAACTCCCTGAGAGCCAGTTCCCTTTTCCTCACTTGCTTCGGGAAGGTATAGTTCCTGGGAGGCTTTTAAAGGACAGAAAGGCATTCGTTTATTTCATATTTTTCTATCACTACTTGTAACTGTACTGTATGGTTTATTATAAAGTATGCTCTTTTTTTTTTAACATTGAAAAGCATTGTACACAATATTAAACGGGAGTTTGGAAAAGAACGTGATGGGAACATTGGGGTGCTTCTGGTCCCGTTTGCGTGGCTTGCTCCTGAGGTGACATCCACGTGTGCTGTGCTGCTTCCTCTCTGCCACTTTGGGCAATCTAATCCAAAAACAAACGGAAGACCAGCTGCTTCCCCACTCCTCAGCCCTGCTGTGGCTGCCTGGGCGGCTGCTGCTCGGTTCCCTGTGGCCGGAGTCAGCTCCCCACCCCCAGGCGCCTTCGCCTGACTTCGCCTGATCCACGCTGGGTGCCGAGCCTGCTGAGAGCTGTGTAAAGGCCGTGACTCAGCCTCACGGCCTGTTCTCAGACCACAGTCGTGGAAATTCTGTCAAAGCCACGCCCCAGTTGGGCTAGCTGGTGTGGAAATAACGTTTTGTGGAAGTATATGTTTAAGTTCATCTTAAGACACTGCCCCTTCACTTCTGCTGTGACTGCACGGTGACGTTTGGGTGGGTTAGCGCGCCCCGCCATGACTGGACAAGTCGTTACGGGGACGAGCGCTTTCATGTCCCCTCACCGACTGCAGCCTCCACAGAGGGAGATTACCATGGACTACAGGTGAATTGAAGAGCAGGGCAGGCTGGCAGGCTGCTGACGCATGGCTCCCAGAGCCCGGTGTTCCTGCGTTGATTGCGCTGAGCGCCAGGGACGGGCAGCCCAGACCCTGCCTGGCCCAGCTGTTTGCCTTGCCCTGCTGCCGTCCTTCCCAGGCGTCCCCTCTGGGTTTCTGGGTTGGGCTCCAGGGGAGGGGCCGCACTTGCTGCAATGGCTGCCCGCTGCGCCCAGAGAGCAGTGGCACTTCAGAGGGCAGTGGCGCCATGTCTGGTGGAGCAGCTGGCCTGTGAGGGCCATTCTCCCCGGGACAGAGAGTACCTCCTCCCGAGGACAGGCCTGCCCCAGGGGTCCCTGAGGCTGGTTCCCACCAGCGCGCTGCATCTGAGCGAGCTTGCGCACCCAGGCTTTCTCTTGGGTGAGGAGATTCGGCCGGCCCCATGGCCTGTGGGAATGACTCTTCCTGTGAATGGGGTATTTCTATGTCTGTTTCTTTGCTGTTCTTTCCCGTTCTCCAGCTTGGACTGTGGCATTGAACTCTACAGACTGGAATTAAATGTCGTTTTAGAGCTCTAGCTGTGCTTTCTGAACCCCGCCTGCCCCCTCCAAGGCGACATGCCTGCACAGGATGCCCTGTCCGGGTGCCTGTTTAAGGTGTTACCTCATGGGCCATTGCAGAGCGGACCTCTGTCAGCTGTGTGGCTCCTACCCCACACCTGTCTGGCACCCTGCTCTGTGTTAGCCTGGCTGTGTGATGTTTTTGTGGGTTCTGAAGATTTGTCTTAAAACTCTGGCCGGAGGCCACTGGGGCAATTTGGCGGGGAAGGGAGGGTGGTCTGTTGACACTCCAAGGTGTCAGCTGGCCTTACAGCTGGGTTACAGTCGGAGCCTGGCTGCCTGCCAGATGAGGAGTTACCTGCAAGTGCCCGGGAGGAGTCCAAGCCCCCTGGGAAGCTGCTGGCTGCTTGTGAAGCTCCCAGGACACAGATTTCACCCAGCCCCTGTGGGGTGGCCTGGGCACATGTCATAGAGAAGGCTGCCCTGATCATCCCCCCTGGCTACCGACCCTGTGTCCCTGAAACAGGGCCCCCTCAGCGCAGCTGGCATTGACATTGACGCCTGGTTTCCTGGGGTGTACGCTGGGCTCTGTGGGGACTGAGTAGCATTCCTGAGGTCCCACTCCCTTGATGCAGAGCCTCCCATTCAGAAGCAGCAGCTGTCACCTGCCCTGCAGGAAGGTGGGCTCGCTTCTAGCCGGTGTCCTCTGGCAGCCTCTCCACTGCCTCTTGTCCTGTCCCTCACTGACCTCTGCCCATTCAACCCCTGACCTCAGGGGTGTTTTCCCTAGTCTGAGCCCTCTGGCGCCCAGAACAATCAAACCCCCCTAACTGAAGCAGTATCTGTCAGCAGAACTTCTTCCTGGAAGGGGGGTTCCGGTGCATGCTGGCTGCTCCCCACCTGCCCTTTCCTCCTCTTTGCGGTGTGTGCAGCTTTTCTCTGAAACTGATAAGGAAAAATATTACTGGACAAATAAATACAATAAAGGTCCCCCCAGAGGGGTGCCTTCAGGCCTGGTGCAGTTAAACATTTCAGTGTAGGCGCAACTCGCAAACTTGCTTACAGGCAGAGATCCCTGGCCAGTCTGAGGACTGGAGTTAAATTTCCAAGTCAGGTAACGTCGGATGGGCCTGTCTCCTTCGAGTAATCCGAGGGAGGGTTCAGTCCTCCCACTGTTCGCTCCCCTTCCCAGCCCACCAACGGTTTTGGCTGTTGTAAGACAATACCAGTCTGTGCAACCAACGTTGGCCAGTATGTGTAAAAGTGGCCTGTCTTTGGTCTGGGCCCAGGCTTCGACCTGGGTCTGTGCCTGCGCCTGCGAGCACAGCGCTGTACCTGACGTCACCATTCCTAAGCCAGCTTGTCTTTTCCATGCCCCAGAGTAAATCCAGATTTCTGCTACAAGACTATTCAAAAATGCAAAGTTTATTTAAGTTAAAAAGAAAAACGCCAGCTGTTGAGCAGGGGTTTCTGATTACTGTCCAACATGCTGTAAGTTTGCTCTCCTGTGTGTGGCCCCCTTGTCACCTGGGTGACATGTCCTGTGGTGGCCCCAAAGCCTTTGGCTCCTCAGGTACCAGGCCTGGCTTTCAGCGCTTGGTGAAGACTGGACAGTTGAGTGCATACTTACTCTGCCTGTGAGCCTCAGTTTCCTCTTGGGTAAATGGACAAAGCCGATACCAGGATGGTTGTCAAGGTTAAATGACGCACAGTGGAAAGTACTTTCGCAAACGCTTGCTAGTTTTGGTGTTCACTTAGCACTGCTTCCATCCAATCCAGCTGCTTAAAAGGAACCAGAAATGGGGCAGAAAGGAAAAGGCCAGGTTTGGGCTGGAATCCTACGGGCTTCGGGGCTAGGAATGTGAGCTGCTTCTGCCTGAGCCCTCCAAAATGCCGAGAACCAGCAGTCCCGCTCATCTGCAGGAGAGGGTGACATCTTGGGGCTGAGCTGTGAAAACACCGTATACCTGTGGCCGGAGATGAGAAGCTGGGCCAGTCCAAGGTGCCGAGACCAGGGTCAAACGCGGAGTCCGCAGTCGTCAGTTTGAGGCTCCCTTAGCTGAGCTATTTCGGGTTGTCAGAGAGCGGTCCTCAGCCCGAGCCACGCGGTGCGTCTGTTGCTCCACCAACCGGCTTGTGTAACGTGCTCGGCGGGGGCAGGCCAACTATGTAGGTCTGCGCTGGGGCTGCAGCCACAGCGTCGTCTCTGTGGCGCAATCGGTTAGCGCGTTCGGCTGTTAACCGAAAGGTTGGTGGTTCGAGCCCACCCAGGGACGCGGATGGTTTTTATTCCCCGGGAAGAGGAAGCAGGGCTTCTGCTTTTGCTGACGCGCTTCCCACGCGTCCCCGAGCCGCCGAGTCCTTTACGGCGCTGCGCGGCGGCGCAGAGACGGGTCCTCGTCTGGAGGACAGTCACGGAAGCGGAACGGCCTGGCGGGCGGTTTCTGCGCCCCAGCCGAGCCGCTTTGGGCGACGGCCCCGGGAGCCGGGCGCTAAAGCGGACGGACCTCAGAGGTTGTCTGAAGGCCGAGGCCAAGATGGCGGCGCTGGCGGGTGAGCGGTCGGGGACCCCGGGGGGGCTCTCTCGGGCTCTGCGCGGTCTGCGGCGCTCGGGTTCCGCGTTCTGCGTGCTGCAGAGATACGGGGGCCCGGCAGTACGAGCGCCCGGCGGGGTCCGGGGTGCGGCCGCCAATGCACCTGGGGGACAGCGCGGGCGCTGTGCCCTCGGCGGGCGAGAAAAATGTCCTGAGGGGCGAGGTCCGCCGGCCACGCGGCGCGGGCGCGCTCGCCCCCTCGCAGGATACGGCCCCTCGCAGGGCAGGTGCCCCAGCCCGGCCCGCCCCGCGATCTTTCTCCTTGGGTTAGGCGATTTGAGACTCAGAGTACAACGCAGAGATTGTAAAGAAAATTGGCTTGTAGACAGGGGCAGCTGTCGAAGTGTTTGAAAATCGCGTCGCTGAGTCAGTCACCCAGGTGTTTCACTGTCAGGACGCCGCGATATGCCCAGTTCCAGTTGCTACTGTCATTTTGAATGAAGGAGGAACGGACATTTTGCTTTCCTTCGAAATGTCTGCAGCTTCTGACTGGGCTAAGAGACACCGTAATTCCTGTTGGTAAGAAGCCACCGGTCCTGTTAATACTGCTAGTTGTTGGCTCCACGCAGAATTGAAGGAAAAGTAAAATTTCCTAGAATCTGTTGCTGACAACAGAGAAAGAGCAACTTTCTCTCCCATGCCAGTTCCACCGGGTTACTAATTCTCACCTGCAGCCTGTTAAGAATGCATGAACCTGAGGCCTTTGAATCCCCTTCACCTCAGAGGTGAGGGACATTTATTTTGCTGTGAGTTTATCCAAAGACCTAAATTTCAGGTGGGGACACAGGCTGAGAGAGGGACAGCTCAGATGGGAGACTGAAGTTTGCTTGTGTGCCCAGCCTAGAACATGCCAAAAAGGAGGTGTCAAGATTAGGTGCAGGGCCTCCCTGGTGGCCCAGGGGTCAAACTCAGTGCTTTCACCAGCCACTGAGTTCGATCCCTGGCCAGGGAGGGACCCACAAGTCTCAACAGACCTCTCCTGTCTCCTGGCTGCTCCCCTCAGGGGTGGATTTCAGTAGATCCACCTGTTCTGCTCCCACTCTCCCTCTGGTGAATTCTTACCCCGCCCCCGCCAAATCTCTGGCTTATACCCCAATTCTTGTATGTATAAATAAATACATCTTTTTAAAAGATATATAAATAAATGCATCTATACATACAAGAACTAGGGTACAGGCCAGAAGTGCAGGGGGTGAGAGGGCTCATCAGAGACAGTGGGGAGCAGAACAGGCAGATTGACAAAAACACAGTGCTGAGGGGAGCAGCTGGGAGTCAGGAGGGGTCTGCTCTGCCGTGTGGGTCACTCCCTGGCCGGGGATCAAACTGCTGCAGGGGCTGCAGCCAGCTTCACAGTGCTGCACTTCAACCCCCTTGTGCACCAGGGAGACCCCAGAAAAATAAATCTTGAAAAAAAAAAGATCTGGTGTATTGGATGAGGCCCTAGGAGACAGGTTCTGCTTCCAAGTGCAGTCACTCTCTGAGGTGATAGGGTTAGGGTTTTGGGCCACCACATTCAGCTTCTAGCAGTTCCATTATGGCCTGTTTCCCCCTTTACACAGGACTCTCACGCCCCCAGACCTTTTCCCCACCCCTTGACCCCTGTGCCTGGCAGTGCTTTGCTTGTGCGTCCTCTGGGAAAGGATCTCCAAGGAGGCCTCTCAAAGCCTTGTCTTCTGTGCTTCCCTTTCTGAGGTGCTTTGCTATGTACAATTCTGTGGACAGAATCAAGAGAGTTCAACCAGAGAGTCCTCAGAGGCAGGCTGTGTGACTGTGTCTGAAACCCAGGCTCTTCCAACTCAGTGCCTGGAGCCTTGCTGGGTTTGCTTACTTGTTGCGCACCTGTCAGGCTTGGCCAAGCCCAAGATGGACACTGGGAAATCCAGGAAGGCCCCAGTGTTACAGGGACTAGTGCAAGCCAGGTAACCCAGACACTTGAGCCAAAACTGCCCCAAGAGGATGACTGATGGTCTGCAAGTGGGGAGCAGGTACTGCAGGCAGACGTGGTGAGGGCCGGAGGGTGGCCCTGTGTGGTCTGACTTATTCCAGGGGTCATGGGGTTTTAAGCGGGGCAGCGACATTAGCTCATATTCAGAAAGACTGCTCTTTACCAAGTGTTTATTAAGTAGAATTTGAAATAGGTCAGGTGAGGACCCTGGTGGACAAACATGTAGGGAGTGGACCGTGACGGTGCAGGCCAGTCCAGGAATCCCGGCTTCTAACCCCTGCAACTCAGTTCCCACCCCTGTGGTTCTCTCTGCAGCTCCAGGCCTGCTCCGCCCGATCCTTGCGCTGCGGTGAGTGCCGGCCTCTGGGAGATACAGCTTGCAACTGGGAGGGTCCTTGAGCAGCACTCAGGGACGGAGGGCGGGCGTGGGAGATGCAGCGGAACAGGCGGACTGTCGCCCCGCAGTGGGGACAGTCTGGAAGTGGAGCCCCCAGGACCGTGTTGACGTGGACACGGCAGATCGAGTCTCCCTAGCGTGGGGTCTGGACGCTTGGAGGAGGGCTTGGGCCCGGGCTGACTTTTCGCTTTGTTTTGATGACTTTTTCCAACGTGTACAAAACCTGTTCACTGCGAAACTAGGGGAAATGGGGCGCGTGAGAGTAGTATGACACGAGAGCGGGCGCCTCTAGAGCGGGGTGCAGGCTTTCTGTGCAGGCCAGGTGGGGTGCGCGTTTGGCTTTGCAGGCCCGAAGTCAGCTGCGATTCCTTGACTGGCGCAGGTAGTGTGACGTGGCCACGTGGGGAGAAAACGGGTTGGCCCGAGCCAACAGATGCTCACGTACCGGGCAGCAGAGTGGGGCTGGCTTGTGGGCTCAGTGTCCCCACCCTGTCTTGACACCTTGGGGTACAGGGGCTCCTCTTCACGTGTGCTCTTTTTCTTTGCAGCTCGGGCCTGTGTGCAGCTCTGCAGGTGCATGGTGTGCATCAGAGTGCCACTGCCGATAGCCCCAGCAGGTGAGGCCACCTGCCGGGGAGCCCACACCCCCAGATGCCACCTTGGCACATCAGCCATGTCACTCCAGGTCCCCGCCCCCGCCACCCAGCGGAGCATTGCAGTGGGGTCCCCCCAGGAACCCTGCCCAGTCCCCTCCTGCACGTCCAGGCCCAGGCTACACATCTCTAAACCAGAAGGCCCTGCCTAGAGAGCAGCGGGGAGACCAGGGCGTGGGTGCGGGCCGAGCGGCGGCGTCCCCACCTTCCCGGCTCCCTGCCTAGCTGATGCCTGCCTGTAATGTGTCCTGTGCCAGCAGCCAGCCCGCCCTGCCCAAGACTGGAACCGTGGTCCCCAAGCCCACCACACTTCCCAGCAGCCGGGGCGAGTATGTGGTGGCCAAGCTGGATGATCTCGTCAACTGGGCCCGCCGGGTGAGTGCTGCGGCCCCCCGCCTGCAGGCCCCCCGCGCCCCCTGCCTGTGGAGCCGCGTGGAGTCACCCCTTCTGCGCAGCTCCTCGTCCTCGGCGGAGACGAGCCCCTTCGTTCTGTTCTCCCCGTTTTCTGTGCACGCCTCCTGACCACAATGATGTTTGTAGACGTAATGGCGCTGACAACAGTGGCTGTTTTCCGGCAGAAATGCCGTGACCCTCCCACCTCCAAGTCAGCCGCAGGTCGGCTCACTGCCTCCCCCTCCTCTGGCGTCCGCCCGCCTCCCTCCTCGTCATGCAGCGGCTCATCGCTGCTGCTCTGGCTCCATTTTGCTCTTCTGGGGGGCGCTGTTGCCTGGGTGCGCTGACTAATTCCTGTTGTCAGCCCCCGGCCTCAGCACCGGCTGGCTACAAGCGTCCGGGGATGCCTGCCAGGCCTGGGGATCTCAGGGTGGGCTGGGGGGCGGCGTCTAGTGTGATGTTTCTCATGAGACTGGAAATTGAGATTTTTCTGTTACATCACCTTGGCCGAGGCCCCGACCCCGGCCCCCCCCCAGCCGGGCTGACTGCTGCGTGCCCCCCAGAGCTCCATGTGGCCCATGACCTTCGGCCTGGCCTGCTGTGCCGTGGAGATGATGCACATGGCGGCGCCCCGCTACGACATGGACCGCTTCGGTGTGGTCTTCCGTGCCAGCCCCCGCCAGTCGGACGTGATGATCGTGGCCGGGACGCTCACCAACAAGATGGCGCCCGCCCTCCGCAAGGTGCGCCTGACTCCCGAGCCCCGCCTGCCCGCCTGTGCCAGGCCCGCTCGGCACACAGACCCGCCCTCTCTTCCAGGTGTATGACCAGATGCCAGAGCCGCGCTACGTGGTGTCCATGGGGAGGTGAGTGCCAGGTGAGGGCCGGTGGCCCCGCTGTCCGGGGGCTGGCACGCCTGCCGCGCACCAGCTCGGGTCCTGCAGCCCTGTTGCTTGGTTTCTCTCTGATCGCTTTTACCCGGGCCTGGCTCACACCAGTGGAGTCACACGCCGCCGGGGCATCACGAGTCCTTCGGCTGTGTCCATGCACGCGGCCCTCCCCCAAGCGTCCCCCGCCTGGTCCTCGCCGTCCCCCTCCTGTCCAGGCTGCCTGTGCTTTCGCTCTCGCTCGCTCTCAGCATGTCGCCGCGTCTCGCCCTGTGGGCCTGCGCTCTCACCTAGCTGGCCCAGACTGAGTCGTTGCCACACGTAGCTCAAGGCTGTTCAGTTGCTGGGATTGTTTAAGATGAACTTCACACTCCATAAAACTCACCCTTTTAAAGTATGTGATTTCTGCGGACGTCAGTGCATCACATGAGCTGAGAAGAAAACATACCTCGCTCCTAACCCTAGAGCACTCCCTCCCCGTCTGCAGCCCGGGCTCCGGGATCGCATCTGTCCGGCTCCGGCGGTCTTGCTGCCTGGCCGCGAAGGACCCGCGCGCGGACTTCCGCTTCCGCTTCCGCTGCAGCGTCTCCCCGCAGGAGCTTGCGGGCGCGAGCTGCCGGCGTCCCGCCTGCACCCACGGGGTCCCGGGTGGCTGCTGTCTTGCCTGTGGCTTGAGCGCAGGTTCTTGCCCTCTCTCACAGCCCGGCATGTGTTTACAGCTGGAGGCTGGGGCAAGCTAGGGGTGGCCCCGTGGGGGAGAGGGACGGGTGACGGGAGCTGCCCTCCTGTGCTGCCCTTCCAGCTGTGCCAACGGAGGCGGCTACTACCACTACTCCTACTCGGTCGTGCGGGGCTGCGACCGGATCGTGCCCGTGGACATCTACGTCCCAGGTAAGGTCCACGCCGGGCACAAGGCAGGCGGGCCTGCCTCACTCGTCCCTGTGGCACGGAGTGCCCGTGTGCCCCCCCGCCCCGCCCGGAAGGTGGGTTTCTAGGCTATGGACAAGTGAACTAGGCCAGGGGAAGAGTGACGCCCAGGCCTGGCCGGTCCAGGGCTGCGATCTCGCCCCGATGGGGCAGTCCCGCCAGAGGCCAGCTGGACCCTGTGGACCCGCTGGTTTCGGTCATTGTTAAGCTACGGTTTCATGTATTTGCACTTGACAGAAATAAAGCCCCGAAAGTGATGTAGAGACAGAAAATGGTTCCTGGGAACCAAGAATATTGTCCTTGACTTCGCATCCTCAGAACTGGTGGTGAGACTCCCTCAGACCTTGGCCTTGCCAGGGCACCAGATTTAGCAAGTGACAAGGCAGGGCCTGCAGTTCATTGTCCTTTTCTGAGCAAGACGTGTGCCGTTGGCATAATGTGTCCTGTGTGGCATTCGCACTCACTCCTGAAAGGCATCGGCGTGTGCCTAAAGTTCACCTCTGCTGGGCAGTCTTTTATGTGGCCTCCCTGTAAGATGACAGCCCCCACCGGGTGCACAGCCAGCCATCGACACTGGCCACCCAGGCATCACCCGGCTTGGGGTCAGGCAGGGGACGAGGCCCCAGTTCCGGCTGCCCTGGACTGCACTCTTACTGCAAGAGTAGAGAGCGTCACCCTGTGTCTCTGATTCCAAGACGTCCAAAACACTGTTGGCATCTCTCAAAAGGTGGAAAAATAGGTTTTCACTTTGGATTACAGAAGGTTGGAAAATGATTTTTAGCAGATATTCTGCAAATATCTGTTGTGTACCTTTTGCAGCCAGACCTGTCTCAGGTAGTTTAGCGAAGGATGCGTCATATGTTGGGAGCGGCCCCACAGGAGTGGGGAGACAGTCCTGGCACAGACATGCCCTTTCCTGCCTGGTGTGGGGTGAGGAGAGGCAGGAGCACCCCTTGATTACCCAGCCACTGTAGCAGCCCTTGCCGTCAGGCCCTGGGCACGTCGCTTGTGCAGGTGGCGTGGCCTCTGCTTCTCCAGCTGGGCTACTGGGAACAGGGGCGACGGGGGGGTCATTCCTCCTGGGAGGTTCCCTGCTCAGTCTCCACATCCACCCTGGCCACTCTGTTCCCTCGTCTCCCCCGTCTCCCTCCTTTCCAAGGGCTCATTCCACAGGCCAGTGTGGCCTCTGGGGTCAGCCTCAGCTTCTCCCAGCACTTCCCAGGTCACTATGGGGGCTGGGGGACGGTGGACAAAGCAGCTCAGACCCGGGGCAGCCTGGGCCTCTCCGCCGCCCACATTTTGTGTAAGAGGTCAGTCCTGAGGTCACCCGCCAGGGCCCCACGGGGAGGGTGGGGTGTCGGTTTCGGAATCCAGTCGCTGCTGGATGAGTCCCAGGGCTATGGACTTGCGTCCCCATGGGCCTGGAGACCCGGAGACTGAGGCGACCCCACCCACAGGCTGCCCGCCCACAGCCGAGGCCCTGCTCTATGGCATCCTGCAGCTACAGAAGAAGATCAAGCGCGAGAAGAGGCTGAAGATCTGGTATCGCAGGTAGTGCCTTCAGCCGGCCACCCCACGAGCGTGTCGTCATTTCAACATGGTCAATAAACCTAGCAGACCCAGCCTGGCGCTGCCCGCCTGTATGTGGGAGGGCCCGGCGGGAGAGGGGCCTGTCGAGGGGGCGCGGACTAGTCAGCTGGGTCATTCTTCCCGGTGCGTGGAGCTCAGGCCCCGACGGCAGCCACGTAGCACGGGCCAGTGTGACGCCACCGAAGGGGCAGCAGGTGGAGCGCCAGCAGAGGGCGGGGAGTGGGCTACCTGGGGCAGATGGAACCAGGTTTTTCCAGGTCAGAGGGGGCGAGGCTGCCGCTGCCCGGCGCTGTGTCAGCAGCAGGCAGACCTGGCAGTGTGGCTGTGGACCTGACACTTCCAGGGGTCGAGAGGGTCCTGGGGAGGCCAGGCTCCTAAAGAGGGGTGACCGATAGAAAGATTTGGCTTTCATTTTGTGGTTCTGCCTGCTGGGCAAGCCCAGAGATACCCCACCACCTGGGGATCTGGACTTGGGGCCCCAACTCTGTGTGGGCCCAACCTAGAGGGAGCCAGGGTGGGTCGTTCCCATGGACCCAATGGGCAGGTCCTGGCTGCCTGGCAGGAAGGGGGTCCCGGCAGGCTCAGCAACACCCCAGCAGGCTTGGCGTGTCTTTTTTTCTTGGTGTTCAGAAGACCAGGAAGAGTAAATAAAGTTGGCAACGAGCCCAGTATTAGCGTTTATTTCATCCTCTAGAATCCAGACGGGAGCTGTAGAGGTTAGGGGGCTCTGCCCACACAGTGGCGGACCCGCGTTGGACACGGGGTACGGTGGCCGGAGGCTCACTCCAGCCGCAAAGGCACTTAGTGGGGGGCGGGGGCTCCCGAAGCCTGAGGGAGGCCGGGCGCTGAACTGAGGCCGGGCTCAGTGCTTGGTGACCAGGGGAGTGATCATCCACGGGCAGGAGTAGTAGCGGCAGTCAGCCGGAGGCTCCAGCTCCATCACCTGCTGGCCGATGTCCTCCCGCCTGAAGCCCGCCTCCAGCAGGGCCGGCACCTGTGTCTCCTGGGGAGGGCCGCGCCTGTCAGTGCTGGGGCCCTGGCGTGGGCAGGACCTGCAGCAGCCCCCACCGGGTCCATCTGCCCACGGAGAATGGAAGCCCAAGCTTCTGGGAGTCTCGAGGTGCTGGCACCTTCCCGGCTGTCACCACATGTCACTAAGGTGAGAGGTCAAGCCCACACCTTGCCAGCGTGGCCAGCGCGGAATCGGGGCAGGAAAAGTGTGGCTGTGGATTCACACGTCGGAAAGGAAGCTCTCACTTAGTCCCTTCCCGGCCGTACCTCAAACATGGTGGTGATGTCAGAGTACTTGGCCTTCATCAGCTCGCCCCAGGAGGTGAGGTTACAGTAGGTGAGGATGCCCCCTGGCTTCAGCAGGCGGAAGGCGTGGCCCTGGGCGGGACAGCAGGCCGAGGGAGGGTGACGGAGAAGGAAAGAGGCCTGGGTGGGAGGCAGACGCCCCGCTTGCTCGCCCCGGCCCCACCTGGCCTGCTCCTACCTTGATGAAGTCGAACTGGTGCGTGTGCCAGGTCTCCTCAGACAGCGGGTATGTGTCGTACAGGATACCTGCACAGGAGCACAGACGCCATACTCGGGCAGGGCTCACTGCCCGTGGGGACGGGGACCCCGGGGGCGGCCCTTGCGTTCCTTGAGCTGCACTGGCCCAGGGTCTTGTGCAGTCCATGTAGTCGGGGTGTGCTGCCCCCTGCTGCGCGCCAGCCTGTGTGTGTGTCCCCTGCCCCAAGGCTGTCACCCAGGTGGCACTACAGGCCTTCGTTCTTCCACAAGGCAGAGGCCTCCCTTTTCCGCTCCCATCATCTCCTCACCGTCAAAGTGCCCATCTGGCAGGGTGGGTGCCACCTCTTCCCACAGGCCCTTCAAGGGAACCACCTTGGGATGGGAGAACAGAGAAGGCTAAGTGTCAGAGGGGCCCCGGGGCTCCCCACCTGCTGCGAGGGAGGAGACAGGCCATCCCAAGGGAGAAAACCCTCCCAGAGCTCTGTGGTGGCCCCAGGCAAGCCCTCAGGGGCACGGCTTCTGACCCAGGAGTGGGTTGAGGGGCAGGCGGGCACCTCGTGTGGCTGAACCCGGGCCCAGTCCTGCAGACGCTGGAAGACGCCGTCATTGCACTCGATGATCCAGTGCTCCTCGATGCTTGCCTCCTGCACTTTGGAGGCCGCGATGGCCATGCCAAAGCCCACCTCCAGCACCCGGCCCCCTGGGCAGAGAAAGGGTGGCACTAGGGAGACGCCTGTAGGAGGGGGTGCAGGATAGGGCCTGGACAGAGAACCACTTGCTACAAGGCTGGCAAGGGCACAGTATGCCGCAGGCAGAGGTGGACAGTAGGAGGGAACACAGCAGACTTGAGAGGTCACTGTGGGCCCTGGCTTCTGGCCAGAGAGGGTGGCAGGCTGGAGAGGCCTGGTTGGGGGGGGCTGCCGGGGGTGGGGGTGGGGGACGCAGATCCTTGGACTTTGACCCTGGCCCTTGTTTTTTGCAAGAGAGTAGCTTATCTCATTCAGTTACTTTCCTCCTCTGGCCCTCCCCACAATGAAGTTCTCAGACAGCTAAGGGAGGACTAGGACTCAGGCCAGGGCCTGGAATGATCTGAGGGGAGGAGCTGGTCCCCACTGCACCACAGTTGGAGGCTCAGAGAAAAGCCACAACCCTCAGGGCCCTGCCCTGGCCACTGCCAGGCGGGAACACCAGGGCCCAGAGCACACCGGCCCCCTGGGGTTCCCAGCACCCCCAGGCCACTACCTCCTGCACTCAGGGCCACCCAGCAGCTGCTCCCAGCTTTGGTTTTCCCAGGGCTATTTTTAACCCGCAGAGCACAGCAGGCAGTTGCTTCCCCAAGACACCTCCCACCGTGCAGCACCCAGATGTTCGTTCCTTCTAAGGTCTGGGTCTGAAGACCCATCCCCAACTTAGCGGGAGCCCACCTAACGCCCACCTACGAGGCCAGGGCCTCATTCCCACAGGACGTTTCCATTTCTTAGGGGAACATATGGTGCACAAGTCCCGTGACCGCAGCACCCACCTCCCTGGCCTCACGCCCCAGCCCCTCTACTCTCCAGCTCCCCTCTAGCAGCCCCATTTGCCCGAGGAGGAAAGAGGGCACAGCAGCGGGTGTGGGCCCCCCATCTCCCCCTTCCTGAGCACCCATCCTCAGGCGACCCCCGCCCCGCGAGGGCCGAGGCTACCTTTGGAGGTAGCGGCGGCCGCCAGCGCGTGCATGTACGGAGTCTCCCAGCGCTCCATCACCGGCTTGCCCAGGATCTGCAGGTGCGTGTCGGAGGCATCGTAGGCTGCCGGCGCCGCCCGCCACGCGGAGCTGCAGTTCTCGCCCGGCGCAAAGATGGGGGTCGCGGCGGGGGCGCTCATACTGCGGGCTGGACTGCGCACCGGGGACTCCTCTGGACGCACCGGCTGTGTCCCTGCAGGGACTTGTGGGCCGGGGGGCGGTCGGGAGGCGGGTCCTGCAAGGGGCGGGTGGACCCACGAGATAGCGACTGCCGGGCAGCGGGAGCCGCCTCTAGTGGCCGTGGTGCGAAAAGCAGCCCGACGGGGGACGGGCAGTGGATCCTTGGGCGGCGCCCCCAGGGCCCGCACCTGCCTGTCCCTTGCTCATTCCTGCTATCAGGGCACTCCCCCCTCGCAGGCCTGAGAGCTCAGGGTTTCCCAGGCGCTGTTGGCAGTGCTTCAAGTCCTTAAAATCATGTCATCGTCAGAGAGGCCTCACTGCACCTCTGGGGAGCCTGGGCACCCCCAAGCCTTGTCAGCAGTCTCACCTACAGGAGGGGGCAGCTCAGAACTGTGACAGCACTCACCCAGGCCACCAGGCTAGGCCGCCTCTCCTGTCATAACTCACTCCCCCACCTCCCCAAGCTGGGGATCACCTGAAACCCCAAGATCCCGGTGGAGGGTTCATGCACACAGACTTTGCCCAAAATTGTGGGTGACCTTGATGCTATTTTAACATATTACAATGGCTAAAACAGGGCTCTCCCTGGTGGCACAATGGGTTAGAGCTCAGCACTATGAAGCTATCTGAAGCCACTGCAGCCCAAGTTCCACTCCTGGCCAGGGAGGTCACCCCCATGGCCGGCAGACACAGAACTGGGGTACAGACCAGAGGTGCAGGGGCATTGAGAGAACTCACCGAGACAGAGTGGGGAGCAGAACAGGCAGATGTACTGAAACACACTGCTGAGGGGAGCAGTAGGAAAGACAGGAGAGGTCTGCTGCACCCTGTGGGTCACTCTCGCGGTGAGGAACCGAACTTGTGCTGAAGCCGCTGTGCTAGCTTCTTTGTGGTGCTGTGCTGTAACCCCTTGCACCACCAGGGAGGGCCCCCTTTTTTCATGAAAACAAGGACTGGGGTATAAGCCAGCAGTGGGGATGGAATAGAGGGGGGCGGGGCAGTGAGAGGACTCTCCAGAGACAGAGTGGGAAGCCCACCAGGCAGACCTATTGAAACCCACTGCTGAGGGGAGCAGCAGGGAGACAGGAGGGGGCTGCTGTGCCCTGGGGATCCCTCCCTGGCTGGAGTTCCAACTCATGCGGCAATGGCTGGCCATACTTGATAGCACTGTCTTTAACCCCTGCACCACCAGGAAACTCCCAAATCCATTTTCATCACCTTGCTACCTGGCATGGGAGGGAGGGAGGAAGTGGGGAGGGGGAAAATAACTATCCAGTTATCTTTGGAAAGAGATAAGTGAACACGAAGAGATGCTAATAATGAGGTGGTTTCCCTGGCAGGTGCATGACAATTGTTATTTTATCCCTGGTAGGTGTCGTTTTTTAAAAATAAATTAGTTTAAGCACTTCATGTCTGGCTTCCTACCTTTGACCACATCCTGTGTGTCCTGCGCAGCCGTCACCAAGGATGGACGTGTGGTTTGTCTGACTTTTTCTATCTTATTGTGGGCTGAGGACCCGGGGCGTGTGTTTAGAGCCGTGGGTCAGCATTTGGGGGGCCACATTCCTCAAGGGGGTTGCTGAGCTTCCATCACTGGAAAAGAAACACTGCCCTGTCCCTTTCCCCTGGGCCTGCTCTGCGCATGCCCAACCTTCTCGTCTCCCCTTGCCTTGGAGGTGTTCAACCAGCTCCCCTGGGCCCCACAGGGAGCCGTCCTGCCAGGTGTTACTGATTTCCCTTGACTTGCAAACCTTTACTATGGCAGGGTGTATGAAGAAAGTCCCCAGTGGGAGGACAGGACACCTGCCACCCGTGGCCTCTTGTGGCCTCGAGTTTCCCAACTGCAAGTGGGGATTAGCAAGAAAGCCTCCTCTGTGGCCACGGATGAGGTAGGTGCCAACAGGTTTTGCAAACTCCACAGAGGTTGAAGTATATACACAGTTTTTTTTCTTTTAAAGATTTATTTATTTCCACATACAAGAACAGGGGTATAGGCCAGAGGTGGGGTGAGAGGATTCACTACACAGCCAAGAGCAGAATAGGCAGATCCACTGAAATCCACTGCTGACAGTAGCAGTCGGGAGACAGGAGAGGTCTGCTGTGACATGTGTGGGTCACTCCCTGGGGGGGGGATGGAACTCAGGCCACAGTCGCTGGCGATAGCTTGGAGGTGTTGAGATTTAAACCCCTCTGCCACCAGGGAGACCCTTGAAGTGTATTTTAAATGTTTGATTTTGTGCTTTGTGACCTAGTTCCATTTTTACATTAATTTATGATGATGAATAAATTACCGTATGAAGGGGTTGGGGGTGGGAAGTCACTAAGAAGTTCGGATCACATCACCAACTGACAAAAAAACGATACGAGTCAGCGATTTATTATCATCAGTGTCCACCTGTCCACCTTCTGCGTTGACAAGGGCGGACTATTCTTTGTGTTTGAGGCGGTGGGGGACCCGTACATCGCGACACCCCGGTCCCATTCGCTAGATGCCAGGATCATCCCATCCATAGTGGTGATGACCCAAACCACCCAATGCCCCCGCAGGGCTCACATCTGAGGGCAGAACAATGCGGGGCCCTAACAGGGACCCGGTTTCAAGATGACGGCATCTACCACTAACTGCTGGACTAGACTTCAGTTCCTCCTGAGTGACCTTGGGCAAATGACTGAGTCTGTGGCGCTGTGTCTTCTCGGCACAGAGGACAGCATGGGCGCTGGAGCACAGCGGGCGGCGACGCCTTCCGTGGCCCCCATCGGGGCCGGCTTGGCCTCCACGCACGGCCGACCCGCGCGCCACCACTGCTTGGGATTCAAGGTTGAACCCGGGAGCCTGCAGGCACGCGTGCGCCCGGCGTGCCAGCCCGGCGCGCCGAC
>NW_004567126.1:30444718-30466919 GCF_000260355.1 Condylura cristata | reverse complement strand
AGAGTTTGGGGGTTCCTCGGGCGGGATCTTGCGAGGAGTGGGGGGGGCCCTGCAAAGCGGGAACCTGCCGGATCTAGGGCTCCTGCGCCTACATTTCCGCTCGGGGATCCCCGAACTGCAACTTGGAGGTTCGGAGGTGCTCCAGGAGCCCCGGGCCGGCTTTCTACGGGGTGCTCTCGCTGCTTCCTGGTCGGGGGTGGGACTCCGAATGAGAACCTAGGTGAGTGCGGGGCTCCCCAGCCGCTGCCGCTAGGTTCGAGTTTCCGGCCGAGGAACCCGGAACGGCAATTGGGGGTTCCGGGGCGCCCCCGGTCCGCACACGAACTCTGCTGATAGGCGCGCACGTGGCAGGCTGGGCCCTGAGGTTCTGATTCTACAGCCTCTCGACTTCTCTCAGCGACCCCTTCACCCCCTCCCCATCACCCCCAGGGAAATCAGCAAACCATGGGCCAAGGTCACTGGGTGCCATTCCGGGGTCCATGCCTGCAGTCCTCGCCAGTATCCACCATCTCCGTCCGGGTCGCACCACCCCATGGGGTGCTTGTTTTTATTTTGCTCAAAGCCTCTTACCAGGTCAGCCCTCCCCCACCCCCCACAGTTGTATTTTAAATAAAGGAAAAGGGAAACTCCTGCCAAGGGCAGCAAGATTATTCTAGGAGTTTTTTCCTGGGTGCAGCTGTTAGGAGAGGTTTGCTATAACTGAGTTTCCCCTTTGATTATAGCCTAGTATTTATATCCTTGCCTAATGCTAAAGGAGGGAGGGACCCAGAAAAGTGACCATAAAGAAGGTAGAAAACCCAGTTCTGCACTGGTCAGGGAGGAGTTATGAATGTGTGTCCCTTGCAGAGACCGCTCCTGCAGAGTGCCTCTAAGTTTACGGTCATCTTGTAGCCTGAAGGACCGGCCTTGCAGGCCTCCCTAGACATGCGTAGGTCTGTGTTCTTTTTGTTAAGATTTATTTATTTATGCATACAGAGCCTGGGTGCAGGCCAGAGGCACAGGGGCGGTGAGGATTCACCAGAGACAGTGGGGAGCAGGACAGGCAAATGGACAGAGCACACTGCTGAGGGGAGCAGCGGGTGGGTGCCGAGCCGTCTGCAGCACCATGTGGGTCAGCTCTGGGGCGGGATGGAGCTCTCAGGGAAGCAGCAGCAGCCAGCGTTGCGCGCTGCGCTTCAGGCTGTTGTTGTGTGGAGGCCAGATCTGGGCTCTCAGTGCTTGGATTGGCGGTCGGTGCTTTGCAGGTGGTGTGTGGCTGACTTGACTTCTCCCTTGAGCTGCAGGTTGCATCTGTGGACAGAGTGCGTTTGTGGGCCCCCCATCTCCTCCCTGCAAAACTACAGTACCCAGCCTCACTTAGAGGACCAGGAGGAAAACTCTCAGCTCCCAGCCTCCTTTGTTCTGTGAAGCGTGTTCAGACATTTGAAGGCTTTTTGAGTGCTGGGTCGGTGAATGACGGGACAGGGGCTCAGCTATCACAGGTTTCAGCTGGCGAGCGAGCAGCCTTCCACTGCAGACGGCCGCTGCCGGCTTCGGCTGCGCTTCCTTCTCTCCCACTGGAGGAGGGGAGACCCGGCTTGGCAGGGGCCTACCCTCCTGTGTGACCTGCCAGAGAGACAAACCTGGCACTTTCCCCTACAACCTGGCCCAACTCTCAGGAGTGGCAGAACCAGAGCCCCAGGTTGGTTCTGGGGATCCCAATCCTCAGCACTGCAGATCCAGGCTACTTGAGAAAGCCAAGGAGCAGAACCAAGTTTGGGGATAGGGACCCCCACCAGTTTGCTCTCCCTCCCCATCTTAGCCGGCTCATCCACATTGCCGGGGTTTACACAGGTACATGGGTACCTCAAACCTTTTTATCGTTGTGAAGGTAAGAATCTGTTTCCAGAAAGTATTGACCAGTTTCTGCTGTGTGTAGGAACCTTGTTTCCATGGTATGTGGAAGCCACTTTGACCTGCGCAACGCTGTGTGGCTGAGTTAGAGCCATGCTGTGAGCTTCCTCGGGTCTTCTTTAGACTGTTGCATGGAGACCACAGTGGCGGGACTTGGGGTGGGTATTGGACAGGAGTGTGGATTAAGTGGATTTCTGGTGACACAGGCCCCTCAACTCCTACCTCTTGCTTTGGTGTCTGATCAGTTCCACCAGAGTGACTCCATGGGAGCTCTCCCTCCCTCCCTCACAGGGACATGGGTGTGGACACAAGGTTTTGGCGAGACCACTGTTGTCGGTGTTCTGGTTGTCAGTCAGCCAGAGTAGAGCTAGGGCAGGAGCTTGAGGACAGGTTGGTGGAGCTGTGCGTGGGTGGCCCTGTGCAGCAGATGTGTGGGGACAGGCAGTCACCTTTCTAGATGACCAGGGAATGCCCAGGCAGCTGCTGAGCAGAAGGCCTGAGCCCACCTTTTGCCTCTGCCTTGACCTCGGAAGAGTCACCTTAAAGAAAGGTCCATTGATTCAGATTTCAGAAACAAACGAGACTTTTGGAGTCTCATGGGCCTTTGGGGCACCTGGCATCTTGTTGCTCACTCCCAGGCATCCAGAGGCTGTTCAGGCCACCTCTGGAGCAGCTGACTGTGTCATGGAACTGGAGTGAAGTTCGTGGAAGATTTTATCTGGCACACTCCGTTCTATTTGCGTCAGCCAGGGATATCTGGACATTGCTGAGCGAGAGCTTGGGCATCACCTAGGAAGGAGGGCAGGGAAAGCAGTGTTTGAGCCTCTGAGAAAGCTTTGGGCTTATGGCCTTAGCCCGAGGCTGCTTGAAACCTCAGGCGGTGAAATTAATGACCTCCCCTGCAGTGATGACTCGTTCTGGGCACTCTCCGAGATGGAGTGATCGGAGTGGTCGAAACAGACGTCCAGGTCCTGTGTGGTAGAGTTCTCACGGGGTAGCTTCCCAGAGCAGCTTTGGAAACAGACACTCCCAGTGGAGCCCCCGCCTGGAAGTGTGGGGGCCATGTACCTGTCAGAGGCTTGTTTGTGCTAAGTGCCCAGCAAGGTGGGGGTGGGGGTGTCCTTGTTCGGTTTAGAGGTGTCATAGAGACTGTTTCTTGAAATGTGTGGGGTAGTGGAAACTTGCTGGCGGTGAGAGAGAGCTTGGCCTCTCTGGGGCTCTTGGGAGCTTTCCTGGGGTATGGTCTCTCCCCTTTGACACTGCTGACGGTAGGGTTTGGTTTTCCTAATGAGGCCATCTTGGGCTTTGTGGGGTGCTGAGCAGCAACCCTGGCTCCCATGCCTTCAGTGACAGGAGAACCCCCAAGTCCACACATGTCACCAAGTATCCCCCAAGGGAGGCAGAATTGGCCTGAATGAACTCCCGTCTGGGCACTTCTGCTCTCTCTGCGCCTGGTTGCCAGTGGGCCCCTAGGGAACTGGTGCTTCAGATGACTTCCTTCAGTGCACTTTGACCTGTTCCTTGCTCCCCTGCAGTGAGTCCCAACTCTAATCCTTCCCTCTGCAGCACAGACTGAGGCTGAAAAGGTCACCCCAGAGTGGATGAGCCAGGGCTTGGATTAAGGCTCCTGGTGGCGAGGCTCTTGGAGCCATACGGGAGGAGTAATGTCCTGGGCTGATAAAAAGGAAGCCTGAGCTGCAGTGGGCAGAGTCTGGGACACTTCACAGATGAAAGGAGAGTGCGGGGCGGGGTGGAGTTTGGGGTGAGGCCTGGGTGCCTTCAGCCTCTCAGTGTTGCAGCTGAGGGCCCAGACGTGGGAGGTTCTCCTGGCGTTTTAGCCAGAGCTGCACGTGCCTCCTCCCGGGCCTGCATCCCTCCTTGCAGAGAGACAAAAACATTTTTACGGAGCTAGGGGTCCTAACATGTCCTCAGGAGAAACAGGAAGGTGCCAGTGGGCACTGGGACTGATGGCAGGTTGCCAGGGCTAGGCTGATACTCCGCTTCCTCCCCAGAGGACCTGGTAGCTCAGCTCAGTTCTGCCTTTCTGGTGACTGCCTGCCAGTGTGGGTGGAGTGGCACTTTCTGGAGCCTGCAGTGTTCGGGGGAAGCCACGGAAGAATGCTGTGGCGTAAATACCATGTGGTTGCTCTGAAGCACACACAGCAAAGGAGGCAGTGAGTGACCCGCAGCCAGGTTTCGGTTTCAGCAGGCAGAGGGGGGAATATTAACCAGTGTCATGTCCACAAGGCAGTTGTGCAGAACCCGTCCAGTGGTACCAGAACCAGTGGTACCTGCTGTTGGGGATTCATAAGCCTTGGGAACTGGATAGCGTCTGCCTATCACTGACACCTGTTTCCTGAGTAGGACCTTGACTCTGGATCACCTAGGAGGGCCTCATAAAGCCAGGGGCTTGAGGGGTGCAAAGTTGGGGGTGGGAGGACAGACTTCTAACTCCAGCTGAGCCTTGGCAGGGAAGGGCTAGAAAGGGGGGTGACCCCCCACTTTGTTAATCCTTTAATCTACCTGGTCTCTGTTTAAATACCCCTGGAGCCCTAGAATCAGGAACAGAGTGAGTCTACAAGTGAGTCTGTAGCCAGCCCAAGGCAGGCAGAGCCCGAGCTCACCCATGCTCACCAGGACAGACTTGGGCGCCTCCCTTCTCTCCTTGCTGATGAGGTGGACAGCCTTCTTATTTTATGAATTAAAAGCCTGGTGGGGGGGGCAGTCTCCCTGGTGGTGCAGGGGTTAAAGACACAGCTCTGTCAGGCTCTTCAGCCAGCCAGCAGCAGTGCTGCTGGAGTTCAGTCCCATCCCTGGCCAGGGAGCAGACCTCTCCTGTGTCCTGGCTGTTCCCCTCAGCAGTGTATTTCAGTGGACCCACCTGTTCTGCTCCCCACTCTTGTCTCTGGTGAGTCCTCTCACCCCACCTGCCACACCTCTCACCTACACCACAGTTCTTGTATGCATGAATTTTAGAAAGCCTGAGGCTCCGCAGTTGGTAGAAAGGGTTCTGGAGAGCACCCTTTGGGGCCTTCAGAGACTGGGCTGGGAGGACAAGCCCACGCGGGAGGGAGGAAGCGGAGACAAAAGGCACCTTTTGGAGAGCTGCGAGCAGGGTTTGCATCCAGTCCCCTCTTAAGTGAAACTGCATCCTTGGTGCAACTTGGCGATCCTCCTTGATGAGGCTGTTTCAAAGGAGACATCATTTCCTCTGTAATGAAACGTTTTCGTGACATAATATTATTTCAGACTTACAGAGAATCAAAGAGTCGTGACAAGGCCCCCATGTGCTCTGCCCAGTCAGATGTGCTTGACTGCCCTTGGCCCCCTTGCCCACTGCCTGTGTCTTTTGTGCTGACCTGAGTACACTGAAGCCTGGCCACGTGTTGTGGACACTTTGTGTAAACTGTTTCCAGAGAAGAAATCCTTCTCTTAAATGAGCAGCCAGTGATCAGTGGGGAAGCCCGGGGTTTGCACCCTGTAGGTCCTGCTTTTGTCATTTGCTTAGAGAGTGGCATTTGTAGTCTTCTCCCTTTGAAATTCAAATGAGGACTGGAGCCTGGACTGGTCAGACTAGTTCCTTCCTTCTGGGTGGGAGGCCAGAGGCTGGGTTGTGGGGGGGGGGGACACCTTCCTGCTGTGACTAGACATACTGCTGCTTGGCGGCTGGGAGTTAACTTGGAGTCTGGTTTTGATTGTGTTTTTGAGGCTGCTTGATCTCTCTCCTGCACAAACAGCTTTTCCACAGCAAACCCCCGGTGTCAGTGCCTGTGCCCTGCTGGGCCAGTGGGCAGTTTCTCCACCATGCCTGCTGGGCTTCATTTGCCCTGCGCCCCCTGCCGGATGCCAGGCCAGGGACAGCCCAGAATCGATCCTGAGTCATACCTTGCCCTTTGGAGAGAGGAGCACAGACAGGCCTCTGCCTCAGAGATTGTGGGGAGGGAGGAGACGCCTGGGCTTGCTCCTGCAGGGCGTTTACCGACAGAGGCCTCAGTCTCAGCCTCCCTGCTGCTGCTGTTGGATCAGCAGGTTTCTCTGAAACTTGACCTCAGTTCTCCCTTTTGAGGGACTGGAAGCCCAGACTTCTGTCCTGACTCCACAGCCTGCCTCTGCTGTGAACGCACTGGGACCTGTTGTTTGTTGATTTTAGAGTGCATTGGGGGGGCCTTCCTGGTGCCACAAAAGGGTTAAGTGTCAGCACTATGAAGTTACCCTCAGCCAGTGCAGCACCGGTTTGATCCTCTATCCCTGCCCAGGGAGCTACTCACAGGGTGGCTCAGCACACCGCTCCTGTCTCCCTGCTGCTCCCCTCAGCAGTGTATTTCAGTCCATCTGCCTGTTCTGCTCCCCGCTCTGTCTCTGGTGAGTCCTTTCACCTACCCACCCCACCCCTGCACCTCTGGCCTACACCCCAGTTCTCGTATGCATACATAAGTAAATCTTTTTTTTTTTTTTTTTAATAAAAAATGCATTGGGGCCTCCCTGGTGGCCTCGGGGTTGAGTCTCAGCCCAATGGCCTGAGTTGGTCCCTGGCCAGGGAGTGAACCCCCCCAGGGCGCAGCAGACCTCTCCTCTCCTGTCTCCTGGCTGCCCCCCTTCAGCAGTGTAATTCAGTAGACCTGCCTGTTCTGCTCTGCTTGTTCTGCTCCCACCATCTCTGGTGAATCCCCTCACACATACCCCAACCCTTGTACCTCTGGCCTGCACCCCAGTTCTCCTGTGCAAAAAAGGATGCATTGGGTACCTCTCTGGTGCTGGGGAAACTGTTTTTCTTCCTTTTAAAGATTTATTTATGCATACAGAACTGGGGTACAGGCCAGAAGTCCAGGGGCAGTGAGAGGATTCACCAGAGACAGAGCGGGGAGCAGATCAGGCAGATCTACGAAGTACACTGCTGAGGGGAGCAGCAGGCGGGTCAGGAGAGGTCTTCACGCCCTGTGGGTCAGCTCCCTGGCTGGGGGTTGAACTCCTGCTGAAGTGGCTTTAGCTTCTTGTAGTGCTGTGCGTTAATCCTCTGCGCCACCCAGGGAGGGCCCCGGAAACTGTTTTGATACCAAATTCACGTTACCCTTTTCTAGGACAAAGCCCAAGAAAGACCTAACCTCTGACAGTTCTGTTGCCACAGGCTCTTTGCCAGGGCCTGGTACAGACCTCACTGGGTGCTGGTGTGGGGAAGGCACATGGGGGTGGGGCGTCACCTGGCTGGGGAAGGCAGGGGCAGCACCTTTGGCCTTGCAGGGAACCGCTGACCTGTGTCTCAGGACTTGCATTTTGGTCTCTGGGGCCACGGCCAGCGTGACGGCGCTTGTGTCCTCTTTTCCTGGGGAAAGCAAGAGGGCGGGAGGGAGAGCTGTCGCCCTGTCTCTCCAGCCCCTGGGGTGGGGTGAGCTTGGAGAGGAGTGCCCCAGTGGCCTGGTGTCTCTGCAGTGCTGAGGGGTGTTGGGGTAGCACAAGTGAGCGTGTCGCCGGCAGGAGCTCGGAAAGCACACCGCGCCTCCGTGGGGTGGGCCTGGGTCCCCTGGCCCCCTTCCAAGAGAGGTAGAAGCCGCTCGGGGGCGGGGGACTCTGTGCATCAGGACTGGCTTGAGGAGATCCTGACGGGAGGCTGCGGAGCTGGTGGGAGTCCTTCAGAAGCACTGTGTGTCTGACGAAGGGATGGGCCAGGCTCTGAGCTGGGGTGTGGCCTACCCCAGTGGTTTGTGGGTCCTGACTTGGAACCTTGTGGTCCAGGACATCTGAGACCTGTTGTAACCCCATCTTGGTCAGATCCTGACTTGTAAATGCAACACCAGTTCTGAGAGTAGTAGGGAGACCTGTCCCGGCCCCACCGGGGAGCAGTCTTGGTGGACCCTTGGCCTAGGCCTGGCAACCCTCACGTCCCGGTGAGGTGGCAAGCCCGGGGCTCACTCTCTGTGTCTAGCTGCTAAGCGGGAGATGGGAGTAGGTGACGCACCTTGCTGAGACTGTGACCCAGGGCAGCATCAGATTCTCCCATGGGAACCGCCACATTTGGATGGGTCAGCTGGGCAGCATCATTAAGACAAGTGCCATCGTGACCCTGAGTGTCTTGTTGAATTGCAGGAAGCTGTTTGTGGGCGGCCTTGACTGGAGTACCACACAAGGTAGGTGTGGGCGGGCTGGGCGGGCTGTGCAGGCCACTGCGGGGCTCATGGCTTTGGGCTCCGGCTTACGTAAATCCCATCTCGTGCTGCCACCTGGGTTTTTTTTTTTTTTTTCGAGTCTTGATTTCTGGGGGGTGTGGGGTGGGGTACCTGATCGGGAGTCGCCTGGGGTTGGAGGGAGACTGATTATTGGCCTTGAAACTTAGTGTGTCCTTATGTGTCACCTGCAGTGAGGGAAGAGCGTTGATGGCCGTGTCCTGACTCGAGGGGGAGGCAAGGGAGTGGGGTGGGGAGGTGGCTGCGGAGCAAGACGGCGCTCACGTTTCTCACGCCAGGACTCTTAAAGCCGGCTTCTCGGAGGCCCTTGGCTGCCCCGTAACTTACAGAGCCCCCGCGCGTCCCCGTCCCTCCACCTGGCCCCAGGGTGGGCGGGGCGGGCTGCGCAGAGGAGCACAGGGTGCGTGCGCCGCGCACCTGCTGGGGCCGCGCTCAGGGTCGTGGTGTGTGTTTGTGTTCTGTCCCACCTCTGAGCAGAGACCCTGCGCAGCTACTTTTCCCAGTATGGAGAAGTGGTAGACTGTGTGATCATGAAAGACAAGACCACCAACCAGTCTCGAGGTTTTGGGTTTGTCAAGTTTAAAGATCCAAACTGCGTGGGGACTGTGCTGGCCAGCAGACCACACACCCTGGACGGCCGCAACGTGAGTGTCCTCCCGACCGTGCTGCTGTGTGTCGCTGTCACTTATGCTGCCGTGGTGTTTGTATGCGTATTCCCGAGGTCGCTGCAGCGGGTTAGGCTTAGAGGGTGCTGGAACTGACGGGAAGAACGCTTCTGGGGGAGGGTGCTAGTTTACTGGGCTACTGGCCACTGTCACTAACGCCTTCTTTTCTAGAGAAAATAGCCTCATATTTGCAACTGACTGGTTTGTTTGAACCTTCCTACAGATAGACCCAAAGCCATGTACACCTCGGGGGATGCAGCCAGAGAGGACCCGGCCGAAGGAAGGATGGGTAAGGGGCGGGCAGCAACCGCGTGCCTTCACGTCACGTTTGCGAGCTTTGATCTGAGGGTGTCGCACATCAAGATTGAGAGCAGCACAGGGACTTTTAGTTTGATGCTTGAGCAACTGAGAATTGCTCAGCTCACCCAACACTGGAAAGTTTTTATTTTATACCTAAGCACATTCTTAATAGTCTGTTTTTAAAAAACAAAACAAAACTAATAGCTTAGATCCATTTGTCACTAGGAGCCATTTCATCTTCATCTACTGCTCCCAGCTGGCCCTAGTGGCCACCGCCTCCTTCCCTGCTAGGTGACATAGTCGTCTTCAAAGCTAAGCTGGTCGCCACTCCTCTCCTGGCACCGTGGCTCACAGCAGGTCAGTCTGAGACCTGTTGTGGGTGGTTCAAGTAACTACTTCCAAATCCTCAGTGTGAGGTTTCTCTATGATCTGTGTATGGCTCTCGGTACTTGGCCATCTGGAGCAGAGTGGACCGTATCCTGCCCCATCGCTTCTCCCAGTCAGCAGTCCAGTCTCCCCAGAGCAGTCTGGTCCTTACAGAAAGTCCTGCGGGGCGGAGCTGGCCTGGAGACCTGCTGCACAGACCTGATCGGCAGGTCTGGGTTGGGACCCAGATCCTGCGTGTCCCTAAGTATCCCAGCCGCTGCTTGTGAACGGGCTTCAGACTCTTGGACCAGTTTGTAGTTTTCTGACTTTGTTTTAGTTAAGCTCCTCAGATATAGAAAAGCTGTAAGTCGTGCAGGAAACACCCAGACAGACCACCTGGTTTCACAAGTCGCCACTGTTTGCCAGAGTGCTTTGTTTATATTTATGTTGCTCTGTCTGCCTGAACCTCTCCTAAATACTGGAGTACGTGTCTCCTAAAAGTGTGGGCTCCCTGGTAGCCCCGATACCCACACATGTGCCCGGGAGTCGGGGGACTGCTGCCCGGGGGTGTCATGCCCTGGCGCGCATAGGGCTCGCAGTCCATCTGCCTCAGCTACAGAACAGACAGGTTCCGTGACCTGCACGCCATGATGGGTTGCAGCCCCTTGCACACTGCACACCCCTCAATCCTTGCCCACCCTCAGAAGCTTAGTCCCTGTTAATACAGTGCAGTTAGGGCAGCTGACCCTGTGGTCCCCTGGGGTAGCGAGGGAGTGGAGTGCAGGGGCTCAGGCATGTCCCCTTCTGAGCAGCCCCGCAAGTGTCGCGCTGAGGAGTGAGGCTGCTCGCAGAGAGCAGGGCCGGGTCGGGGAGCGGACAGCTGGACAGAGGATACGGGTCATCTTTTGTCACCAGCTTTGATCTCGGAGGCTGCCTTGTTTTTTCTTCCTTTCTTTCCTCAAATTCTTTGTTCCACATTGCAGAGCTTTTAAACTCTGCAGCTGTGATAATCGAGAATAATTGCCCATAGGGCCTGTGGTGAGGGTGTGTGATTGCGCTTGAGTGTCGCGCCGCCTGCGCTGAGTCCCCTCTCCTTGGGTTCTGGGGAAATGACAATTGTCATGGCTTGAGATTTTGGGTTTTCCTAGGATTTACTGGATTTGGGGATATTTGGTCTAACTTTCAGCTAACCGTTAAAGTCACTGCAGAGGCTGCCTCACACACATGTCACACTCAGTCCGTGAAGGGTCTTTTGAGGGCTGCTCTATGTTAGGCCCTGCTCCCCCCACCCCCCATGAACTAATCATCTTTTCCTTCTTGAAATAGCAGAAAGGACCCAGGAGCGATAACAGTAAATCAAATAAGATCTTTGTCGGTGGGATTCCTCACAACTGTGGTGAGACAGAGCTCAGGGAATACTTCAAGAAATTTGGAGTGGTGAGTTCTCTGCACCAGGGGTTCAGCCTCAGTCTCCACCCAGTACAGACCCTTGTCCCCTCTGGCTGTTTGTCACCATTTGACTTGTCCAGGCAGATGTAAATTTGCCGGCTGACCTCCTGGAAGGCCTCTGTGATTGTAAGCTAGGCGGTTTGGGACTAGGAGGTTTGGAACAGGGTTCTCTTGGCCCTGGGCCTGCTCCGGGGTCCCTCAGCACAGGCGGAAACGCCGCAGACCAGGTCTGTGAGAGACCCAGCCCACTGGCTCCTCCCGCAGGAGGTGCCCACCAGAGGGAGCTGTGGCCCACAGCAGAAAGTGGCTTGGATGGGTTACACAGCCAGCCCCTTTCCTGGCCCCTCGGCCACCCACTCAGAGCCTGCTGTTGGGAGCTGCGCTCTCTCCAGCCCTGGCGGGCAGCGTGACATGGCGGTATGGCCGTTTCCTGCCTGCAGCTTCTCCGGTGTGGGCAGACTTTGTTGTGCGGTAGTTTTGTTTTCTTTAAAAGTCTAGAATTGGTATTTTTTGGAATTTAGACTCTTAAGTTCATCAGCGTTACATAGGAACTGGGTTCTAGAGAGGCAGGAGGAGGGGGAGACCTTGGTGGGTGAGAGGAGGGTAAGTGGGTGCACAGGGCGGCCTGCGGGCAGGGCAGGGGTTGGGAACACCAGTCCAGTGAGTGGGGCCAGATGGGGCCAGAGAGGATCTATGGTCACGTGGGTGCTGGTGGCAGTGAGGTCCAGGCACCAGCGTCCCGGGCTCGCTTCTCTGGGAGGGGGCCTGCGGGCCTCCTGGCTCTTACTCTGCAGAGCAAGCAGCCTGCACTCGCCCTCAGTATGGTGTCACTTGGGTCCCTGGGTCCTGCGCTGTGGGTGCTGCGTGGGTGGCGGGAGCATGTGCTTGTCAGTCTCGGGCCTGACTGGGACGGCCTCTGCCTCAGGACTTCTCAGCTCGGTGGAGACTTGCAGCAGCATGGCCGGGCTCAGGAGAGCTGACGCGGGAGCGTGTGGGCGGTGTCCCGTGGCTCCCGGCCGTCTAATCCCGTCTCTTTTCCAGGTCACCGAAGTTGTCATGATCTACGACGCCGAGAAGCAGAGGCCTCGAGGTAAAGGAGATGGAGTTTGTCCTGACCTTCCTCCCCTCAGATGGCAAACTATTTCACAAATTAGGTGGTGGTTGTAGCAACATTGCCTCAGCAAAGGATGATTTGGAGACAAATGATAAAAACGTAGGCTCTTCCTGTGCAGCTCCCCCGCCTGTCTGCTTCCCAAGGTCAGACGTTACCCTTGTTTTTCCTTTTTCTTTTCTTTTTTTTTTCTTTTTGGCTTGTTCTTTTGAAATTTTCACACCTTGACATGAATGTCAACGTGGTTTCTGTTTTTCAAATGTGTCCTGAAAGATCTGTGGTTCTTTCAAATCACGAACTTCCCTGCTGACGACTGTCTCCTGTTTTGTGTCCACAGCAGCGTAGTCAGTTCGTTTCATGTCGTCAGGCCAGATCTGCCCCGCTCTGCTTGAGTGTGGAGTTTCCTTTCTACATCCCGTGCTTTTTTCTTGTTTTATTTTGTTTTATTTTTATTTTTACTTTTATTTCTTTTTATTTTTTTTTTCTTTTTGCCCCGTGAGTCAGTGGGGGCAGGCAGGAGGAAGGGTCGTGGTGGCCTCGGCATCCCCCAGATTACCCTGAGCTGCCTACACTTGCACGTCCAAATTGGTTTGTGGAACTGGGGCGGCGGGCACCCAATTTTCGCGTCCCGTGTGCGTGTGTGTGTGCGTGTGCGTGTGTCTGCTGCCGCTGTATGTCCCCGCCCACACGTTTTTGGTTCATCAACTGCTTTCGGCCCGGCTGCTCCCCGGCTGGGCTCTGCAGCAGCTCTGACCCCATGCACCTCCGCCCGCCCGTTGGAAGCCTCAGAAGGCCACTGAGCACGCCCGCAGCATGCCCGCCATGCTGGAGAATAGTTTGCCATTTGAACCCGTCCCCTCTGCTCCGTGACCGTAGTACGCGTTCCTCACTTCATGTTGATTAAGCTGTTAAGTCTTAGTCTTAATTTAATTTAGACATACATGCTTAGTGGCATAATTAAGTGTTTCATAGTAAAGTACAGTAATGTTAAGTAAGTTGTTTTTCCTTTTCTCCCTGTGAATTGTTTGTGATTAACGATATCTCTTTAGATTTCTCTTCTCCAGGTGCTAAATTATATCACACAGGTACAGGCCAGGCCCGCGGTCAGAGGAGGGAACGGGCTTTGCTCCAGTGGGGTGTAAACGAAGTTTCAGTGTGTTCTGTTCCGCTTCCTCAGTGGTGATGTCGCCTCTTGACAGACAGACGTACTGTAGATGCCCCACCCCGGGGCTCTTTCCCAGGACTCACGCCTCTTGCGCTAATGGACCACTCGAGCCCCGTGGTTTCAGGCATTCCTGCAGCTTGAGAAATTGTCAACTTTTAAATACGCTGTTCATCGACCATTTCGTGTTCCACATTTACCTCCAATCTTTGAAACCTCAGGATGGGATTATGAGGGCTCTCAGGCCAGACAGAGCTGCCTGTTTTCCTTGCCCTGGATCTGGGAGTGCCCAGGCCGGCCATGGGCAGTCAAGCTGGCGTAGAGCGCCCTCTGCCATCGGGTTCCAAGAGTCTGGAGGGCTGGGCAGGCAGAAGGCGGGCGCTCCCCAGAGCAGTAGCGGTGAGGCTGCCAGAGAGCATGCTCCTGGCGTCTTGGCTTTCCGGGGTCTTGACAGACGCTCTGCCTCCCCGCCCACACCCACCCCATGGATTTATGCCCCCTCCCCCCCGGTCCTGCCCCATATGTGCCAGGTCCCCACTCCTGCCCTCGGACTCCTATGCCTCGTGCCTTCCTCCCTTACCCCTCGCAGCGCTGTCTCCTTTTGTATGTTTTGCCCCCAAACCTGCAAACTCTCAGCCCCTTCTCTGGCATCATGTGCAGATTTCCTGTACATGTTTGTGTGGTCAGGCTCGGCCACGGCCGCATGGGAGACTCCGTATGTCAGTATGTCCCGGATCCCAGTGCCTTCCCTGCCCGTCTCTCACCGCAGGTTTCGGAACTGGCTTTCCCCGTTTCCAGCCTTTCCTTCCTCGGCCCACAAGCTTCCTGTGCAGGTCAGCAGTGCAGCTCCCTCCCTCTCAGCAGCTCGAGAGGCCTCAGGGCAGCGGCTCCTTCCCAGTGCCCTTCCCCTTCTGCCTGACTGCTCCCTGGATGCGCAGCTACCCGCCTCTGCCCCTCTGGCGTGGGGCTGTCCCCACCTCTGCGTCAGCCTCGTGGTGCACCGTCCCTGGCACCTTCCCACGCCGCCGTCAGCACTGGCGCTCCCTGCACGCCCCTTTCATCCTCTGGTCTCTCAGTGCAGAGCAGGTGGGCTCTAGGCCGAGCTAGTGCAGGCTAGAAGCAGACACGCCACGTTAGCTGGGTGGTTGGAATCGCCCAGATCAACCAAACTTCGTTTATACTGCCACTTTCTTGTGTTTGGGAAATGCTAAATTTTTTTTCTCTGTAAAATTCTTTTGACGACATGGTGCCGCTCGCTCTTGCTGCTGACAGCAGAGTTTGGCCTGCTGGAACCCGTTGTGGCCTGTATCTCTGTGTATCTTACTGATATAGATATGTACAGATAGATGCGGTATCCAGACGTATGGCACTGTGCCAGGACTCCTTGGGCTTACCCAACAGCGTTGGGCAAGCTTAGCGAGGCACTAACTGTGTAGAGATGTGCTTCTCTTTAACGCGCTAGAACAATGTATGGCCGCTGCCAGCGCTAGCTGCAGGGCAGATTGCAAGCCAAGGGGGAGAACCTGGGTTTCAGAAAAGCAGAAGCGCGCTCACGGCCGACTGAGGCAGAGCTCTGGCCCTGGCTGCCTGCCTGCGGGAGTCCCCTGCAGTTGCCTCCCACGGGAGTTCTAGCAGACTCTGGTGTCTTACTGTCCACATCAGCATCTGGGCCTCCTCGGCGGCCAGGCCTCGCCCTTCCTGTCTGCCTGCTGCTTTCTCAGAGACGCCCCTGGTTGTTCCAGAGCAGCCCTCGGCCCCTGCCCCCAGGCGTCTGTACGGAGGCCTCTTTACTGCCTCAGTCACCAGAGCTGGGGCCTGGCCCCACGGCCTCACACACTGTGGCTTCGCTGAAACCCTTGGTCGATCCCTCGGCCCGTCCCTAATACTGTTCATCATCCTGTTTTGTGTCACAACACCCTGCTACCTTGATTCACTCTTCGTCGTTGGCTAGGTTTTGGATTTATTACTTTCGAGGACGAACAATCAGTGGACCAGGCTGTCAACATGCATTTTCACGACATCATGGGCAAAAAAGTGTGTAGTTGTAGTTTTATTTTACCTTAAGACCAAACCAAGTCTTAGGCAACTTAGGGATTTCACTGGAAATGAAAAATTCCTTAACAGAAAAACGGGTGGGGTAAGTCCTGGTTCTTTGCTGTGTTGGGTTGGCCCTGGTTCTGATGAAGCAGGTGCCATCCTGACCAGCTCTGCTCCCAGAGCTGTGCTCTAAATCTCCGAGGGCGGGCAGGCCAGGGCCAGCAGGTCTCGCGGGTCAGAGGGTCCAGTGGGCTGGCCTCCAGTGAGATGGCCGGGTTGCCTCAGGCTTGGTTTCAGAGACCACTCCTTCAGATGTCTGTCTTATATCTGATTGTCTGATGCTGACCCACAATGTGAGAAGTGGACCTTTGAGAACCGAGGTTCCCTTTAAAACTAAGAGAAATATAAACATCATGAAGGATTGGTTTTTGTAAATTGGGTCACTTACTGTGAAACTCGGTCCCAACCACATGCTCTCGATAGAACTTACCTCCATGCAGTCAAGTGACCTCGGTTGTTCCATCTTCATACTGTGTCTGCCACGAGGCCTCCCTGGCGACAGTGGCCCCTACTTGTCCCTGAACGAAGAGACCAACTCCAAAGTGAATAACTGGTAGAAATTTTGCAATGCAGAGTTTCTTACAGTTATCAAAGACTTGGGGTCCTAATCGTTGGGAGATTCCTATCTGGGTCCTTCTTTAAACACTGGTGTAGGCCTGTGGGAGGAAGTGCTGGTGCTGCACAGTCGGGTTCTCTGCTCTGCTTCAGCGCACCCACCTCTCAGAGGCCCTGCCACTGTGTCAGGGTGCTGGGGGCGGGGCACGAGCACCCCTGGAAGTTCATGCCCATAGCATGTGTTGCTGATTTTATATGGGGGTCCTTAGATTTGGGCACATGCTGTTAGCGCACTCCATTTGGACCTGAATGAATAGGAGGCAACGTTTAACCATGCTCTGCCACGCATGGAGCTCTTGGGTTAAACCAAGTGTGCAGATTTCGAGGATGCACAGGAATTAAGAGTACAGTTCAAAGGCGGCCACATGCAGTTCTTCATTAAGACTGGCACTTTTGACTGGGAGGCAGCATGGTCCTGCCTGAGGGACAGCAAGGTCTACCCAGTGCACAGATTGGCCCAGGCCCCCGTCACAGGCTGCAGCAGTGTGTGTGAGGTACCCAGAGGCTCTAATGGCCCCCCATTGTCCACAGTAAAACACACAGTCATCGTCCCATCACTGATGGGCACACATAGTGTCCACTGGTTCCCCCCGCGGGGACTTCTATTCATAAATGGCTTGGGTCCCACCCACGAGGCATTAAAACCAGACTGCTGAGTGACTACAACTGTTTTGATAGGAAAAGACTAAAAGAGGGTGTTTTTAGTGACAGAGCTGCCCCACTTAGTAAGCAGGAACTGAGCTCCCTTCAGAGCAGGGTGTGAGGACTCATCAGCCAGAGTTCTTTGAGCGGGTCCCTTGGTCCTGCGTCACTTCCCCACTTCTGCAGGGGCCCAGGCCGCAGGAAGGCGGGTCTTTGTGCCTGTTTGTTCTCTACCAGGAGATGGTTTTAAGGCAGAGCCGATGGGATCCTGAACACACGACACTCAGCTCATCAGACCCCCGGGATGACGCCAGTGGCCTCCCTGCCCCTCATTAAAGTCGATGGAAGAGATCAGGATCTGGCGCTCCTGTGCCGGAGCAGCCCTCAGGCCGGAAAGCGTTGTTGTCGCTCTGCGGAGTTCAGAGCGCGGGGGGTGCGAAAGTAGGTCAGGCTAGCCCTCCCTGATCTGGACCAGGCTGCCCGTCACCGAGGCCCAGGAAGGAGGGCTCGGTTGCTGACCACACACAGTATGAAGATTGCTTACTGATTCCAATGTCCATTTTATTGCATGTTTGTTTACTTTTTTGTTAGATGTAATGTAAGATTCTCTTTATCACATCCATTCCCTCTGACATTATTTTGAGTTAATTGAGATGCTTTAAGCGTTAGCCTGGGGAAGGTAAGTCTTTATCTTCCATTAGATGTTTTAAATAAAAGCCTAAGTTAAACACCTGTGTTTCTCAGGTATGCTCTCTGAGTACAGGTAGGGTGGGCGGGCTCGGGAGAGGTTCTGGGCTTCTCCCAGAGGGGTGTTCTTGACCTCCTTGCCCCATAGGGGTCCTAGGAGGCTGGGGTGGTCCTGGCCTCTGTCCTTGAGGTTCCCAGGCTGCTGAAGGAGGATGCTGCCATTTTAACCTGACTGCACACTCCCTGGTCAAGTGCCAAACTCCGGAGGGTCTTGGCCCTTATGATACCCTGCTCTCAGCAGACAGGGCTCACGTGACTTAGAGATGATTTGTTGTACCTGAGAAACATTTTTTAAACAAAAGCAACAAAATAAACTACAAAAGAAATTTTAAAGAAAAACTACTGGCCTAAGTAAGGTTTATAGTTAAGTACTTAGTTTTAAGTCTTATTAAGATGCTAAGTGTAGTCGTAAGTTACCTGAGGGTGTGTCTGAAGGGAAGGGGCTTCTAGACCCACCGCTTCAACCTAAACCAGAGCTTTGTTTGTCTAGGTGGAGGTTAAACGGGCTGAACCTCGGGACAGCAAAAGCCAGGCTCCAGGACAGCCAGGTGCCAGCCAGTGGGGGAGCCGGGTCATGCCCAGTGCTGCCAACGGCTGGGCAGGCCAGCCCCCGCCCACGTGGCAGCAAGGATACGGCCCACAAGGTGAGACTCCCGTGCCACAGTGGGGCCCGGGACGGCCGCGCATCGCTGTGCTCCCAGCGGATGGCCTCGCCACGTGGCCTGCCTAGGTGGCGGCTTGGCTTAGGCCCCTGACACGCAGGTGTTGGCCTCTCGGCCCATGCCAGGCCCTGAGCGCTTACACCCTCCGGTACGCCCTGGAGTGGGTCGTGTGGCCGTCAGCTGGGGGGGGGGGGGGATGTGTGCCCGGGAGCCTGGGCTCCTTGAAACGCCTGGTGCCTCTGGCTGTGTCTGGGACCCGGCCAGTCCCCACGAGCAGTGCGCGCCTGAGGTTGCTGCATTGTTACATCAAGTGTTTGCTGCCTGGTCTGGGGGTCAGGGCGAGCACCAGGCGTGTCCACAGCGAGGTAGTGTGAGTCATGGGATGGAGGGCTCACCGGCTCAGGGCTCGGAACATGCTGCTGGTGGGGCTGGGATTGCCCCTGCCTGAGGGGAGCTCCCGGGCTGCCTCTCAGCCGTGTTCTTCCCAACCCCAGGCTTCAGGCCAGCCCGCTGAGCTCTCTGGCCTTCTGTGGGGTGGGCCGAGCAGGCTCACAGGACGGGGGGGGGGGGGAGGTCAGGGTGCTGTAGGAGCCTCTACCTTGAGAACGCAGACAGTGCCCGGCTCCTAGGGATAGGTGAGGAGACCGGGCAGGACCTGTCTGAGGCCAGGAGCCTGCAGAGCCGCCCGTAACAGGCGCGTTGTGCAGCGCAGGCTACAGCTGCAGGGTCCCCACTAGCCTTGCCGGCTGCCCAGGCCCAGGGTCGCGGCCTGAGGCGCCACTGCGTCTGTGTCTCCTCTTCTCCCCTCCATGCCTCCGGTGCTGGTGGGCTTGGGCCGCTCGGCCCAGGGGCTCTGGGGAGCTTCACTGTAGAAGCTCTTGAGAAGTCCTCCGGTATGTGTTCACAGTTGGGGTACTTCCCTGTGCCGTGCTACAGAGCAGAAGGGTGGCGCGTGGCCTGATGTCTCTGACACTGACACTATATCCACCCCCTTTCTCTTTTCTCAGGAATGTGGGTGCCAGCGGGACAGGCAATCGGTAAGTCCATATTTGTAGAGAACGGGACAAGCACAGGGCTGCGGACACTGGCCCAGCTGGCCGGGGCTGGGGCTGGGGCCTTCGGCGCCGGGTCAGCCTGCGTCCTGTCTTCCAGGTGGCTACGGCCCGCCCCCTGCAGGAAGAGGAGCCCCGCCGCCACCTCCGCCGTTCACCTCTTATATCGTGTCCACCCCTCCTGGAGGGTTCCCCCCTCCGCAGGGCTTCCCACAGGGTTACGGCGCGCCCCCACAGTTCAGTAAGTCATGGGAGCCCTGAGGGAGGAGCCCCCAGGGGAGACTGCAACTTGAAGGGCTGTGGCCCCAAAGCCGGGGCAACCCTGGCCACTGCACCTACAGTGTGGCCAGTTGCGCCTCATGCCAGCTTCTCAGGAGACCGTGTCTGGGTGTCAGAGTTCTAATTTGGAGCAGAGGGCTTAAGGGCTTGAACACTTTGGCTCTGGATTCACTTTTTCCTCTGGGTTTTGCTTTATAAATGAGATCTGGCTTCCAATAGCCAGCAGGCCTAGTCTCTCCTCAGCCCCCACTGCCCTGGGGGGAGAGGTCTCCCCACTGCCCTCGGGGGAGAGGTCTCCCCACTGCCCTGGGGGGAGAGGTCTCCCCACTGCCTCGGGGGAGAGGTCTCCCCACTGCCCTCGGGTCTCCCCACTGCCCTCGGGGGAGAGGTCTCCCCACTGCCCTGGGGGGAGAGGTCTCCCCACTGCCCTCGGGGGAGAGGTCTCCCCACTGCCTCGGGGGAGAGGTCTCGCAGCACAGTGCAGAGCAGTGCCTTGCCCGCGTGGCACAGGTAGTCGCCTCAGCTGGTGCTCAGCTGGCAAAACCCCCGTCTCTCTTCACGGGGTCGCCACTGTGGCCGCGTTGGACGAGGCATGCCACGGTGTGGATGGGTCACACTGGAGACACGGCACCTTGGACCAGGGCCGCGGACCAAAGGACCACCAAATGTCCTTTTACCAAAAAAAGATGCACACCTCTTACCCAGGCCCCATCTGATTTATTTCTAATGGGTCTGAAGGCAGATGGGAGCCGGGCGGTCTCTGAGGACGCAGTGGGGGGACGAGGGCCTACACAGCTGGCTCCCCGGGGTGCTCTTCTTCCCCAAGCTCAGGGGTGGCTTTACTAAGAGCATGTCCCCAGAAGAGGCCTCCCTGCTGGCCTAGGGACCGAGTCTCAAGTTGCCACCGCTGCGGCCGGGGCTCGACCCCGCCTGCCTCCCCGCCGCGCCCCGCAGCAGTGGGTTTCAGTGGACCTGTCTGCTCTGCCCCCCACCTCTGGTCTACACCTCAATTCTTTTGTGTATAAGTGAGTTTTCTTTAGAGTGTTTCCCATGCAGCAGCTCCTCTAAGTTACTCCCTAATACAGGCAGTTTTAGCACAGGCAGCTGGGTGAGCTCTACCGCCCTGGAGCTTGTACCTGCCCGTCTTTCTGGAGCAGGTCATTCCCTTGGGCAGAGCCCAGGTTCACCTGTGAGGCCCTCGGGGACTCGCCACTCGGTGTTTGAATGGGCAGGGCTGTGGGTGTACTCGGGTCTGTGTCTCTCTGTCCTGTCTGTCCGCAGGTTTCGGCTATGGGCCTCCACCTCCACCTCCGGATCAGTTTGCCCCTCCAGGAGTCCCCCCTCCGCCTGCTACTCCAGGGGCAGCACCTCTGGCCTTCCCACCGCCTCCATCTCAGGCTGCCCCAGACATGAGCAAACCCCCGACGGCACAGCCCGACTTCCCGTACAGTCAGTATGGTGAGTCCCTGCTACTTCCCCGTGCTCAGACCCGCAGCGCAGCCTGGGCCCAGCCCTTGCCCTGCGCTCTCCGCCTTCCTCCCTTACAGACGAGTTTGCCACCAGGTTTTAGTGCAGCCAGGAGGGCCCGTGGTGCCTGGGGTCATGGGGAGAGCGCAGGCGAGAAGTGAATGTGGAGCTGCACTTTGGTGTCCTAGGTTCCTGCCAGGCGCTAGTCTGGGAAAGACATGGACTGCACAGCAGGTGTCCTGCGGGGGTGCCGTCAGTGCTGGCCTCCCTGGGAGTGGTCTGAGGCCGCAGTCTATTGGGCCCGGGGTACCCAGCAGGCCCCGTGCCGGTGACTCGGTTTGCAGGTCCGGAGGGCAGGAAGCTGCCCGTGTGGGAGTGCAGGCTGGTGGCCTGGTCTGTGCAGGCTCTGGCTCGGGGGGGCCTCGTGCTTCCTTCCACAGGCTGGTCGTTGGGGTCACGCGCACAAGCCTGTGTGCAAGGAGGTGCGTGCCGCCCAAGGGGGAGACCCCTGCAGGTGGTGTGGTCAGGCGGGGCTCTGGCTTGCAAGGCCCGGCCCTGGGGATGCCCCGTACAGGCCCGCGCTGTCCCAGGGACAGCTGGGGCTGAGCTGCAGCTTCATCGCTGAGGCCCCCTTGGGACTCCACTCTTCCTCTTCCTGGCCGACACCGCCATGTCTGCGAAGTGAAGCTGCTCTGTCCCTTGAATGCCATCCCCAGCCATGTGCCCCGCACACTCCTGCATCACGCTTCTTGTTCCCCTTGGGCTCTGCCAGCCTGCTGTCGCCCAGTGCCTGGGTTCCTGACCCCACCCTGGGACACCTGTCTGGCGGTCGGCAGTGTCGGCCGTGAGTGGGGGTGTGCGTGAGCAAGAGCGTGCCCCTCCCAGCCTGCCCTTGCTCCAAGGCCGCCCCGGGGTAGTCACCCTGGTCTCGTCTCTTGCCAGGCCTGGCTTCCTACCCTCCAGACCCGTCGAACTTCGGGTCCATACTTTGTTTACACTCTTATGGTCAGGCTGAGCAGTGACGTGGCCTAGGTAGGTGGCACTTCCAAACCCACGGTCCCCTTCTGCCTGCACCAGGCAGCGGACGTGGCTTCCTCTGCCGTCCCGGGCGGGGTGGACCCGGTGGTGCCCGTGGGACGGGGCCCTTGCTGGGGCCAGCCCCTGCTGCTGCAGGCGCGCACACAGACCTGTGCTCCATGGCCCCCGTTGGGAGTCCAGGGGGCCCTGAGCCGAGCCCGGCCCCCCTCCAAAGTGTGCATTCCGGGGGGACATGGGCCCAGGATGGTGCTGTCGCCCCCTCGCCCTCTGAGGTCGTGCGCCGGGCCTGGGTCCTGCTGAAACAGGCTCTGAGGCCTGCTCGCGGGACAGCTCCTTCCCGCACCTGAGCCCGGCACCAGGTTGTTTGACCTCTGCAGTGAGCACGTCTGGGGGCATCCTGGAGGAAGGCGCTTTGAGTTTCTTTTTCTTTTCTTTCTTTCTTTTTCTTTTTCTTTCTTTTCTTTTTTCTTTTTCTTT
>NW_004567126.1:30425996-30443743 GCF_000260355.1 Condylura cristata | reverse complement strand
AAGTCACTGGTTCAACAACAGGGTTTAAAAAAGTCTTCAGCTTTAATTCAAAACTTCAGGTTTCTTTTTCTTCTTCTTTTTTTTTTTTTTTTTTTTGGAATTATTTTCCTGAGCCTTTTGTTTTACAGTATATTGTAAACTTTTATGTTAAAGAAAAAAATATACATTTACAAATTGTGAGATTTTTAAGAGAAATTTTCTACAATGTATACTGGCTTATTTTTTAATTTAAAACAGGGTTTCCGGCACTGGTGGCAGTGAGGGAGCGATTGAGCCTCCTCACTCCTGGCTTTGAGGGTTGGGCTCTTTGGTCCAGAAACTCTGGGAGTTTAAAGAAGTCTACTGAGTGTGTTTTGTTTTTGTTTATTCCTTGCTTTTGTCGACTGAACTGCCTGGGATGTCCACAGGTGCGTGGGGTCACAGCCCAGCCTCCCCTGCACACCACACCCCGGCACCAGGGGCGGAGGCCGAGCTCCAGGCACGAGGCTTCAGGGCGTTTCCCACTGGCCAGCTGACCCTGGTTTGAATAAAAGAAGTACGTTTGGACTAGAAACCCACGTTGTGTCCGTTTATTCCCAGGGCTCAGCCCTAGTCAGGGCTCAGATCCAAAGTGGGGTCCGTGGGGCTCACTGCCAAGGAGCTTTCTGTGGTACCTGGGGAGGGGGGAGCAGCTGGCCCCAGGTCTGGTTCACTCAAGCGAGGGTGGAGCCCAGGTGGGGGTGGGGCAGGGGTTTGGCCCGTGGGAAGGCAGGGTGAGATGGGGAAACCTGGGGTCAGGGGGGCCCAGACCCCCACAGCAGCCACCCTTCTGCAGGACCCTCCTGATCCTGGGGGTTGGGTGCTCTGTGACGTGGCTTCTGTCCAACTTGACAGCCCAGCCCACGCACAAGGGACTTTGCTGTTTGCAGATTCTGCACCCCAGAAGAGGGAAGGGGCGCCCTGGTTCAGGATCTCTTCAGCCAGGGGGGAGGAGCTGGTCCCAGGAAGAGGCTGTGAACAAGATGGTGAAACCCTGTTCTAGTGAGATGAGGGTGGGGGGTTTCCTGCAGATCCTGGTGCTTTACAATCACGCGTGCTTTTCGTCCCTGCAGTCGTAGGGCGTAGGGGCTCGGGCCGGTGGACAGGGCTGTTGCCCCAGTCTTGAGGCGAAACCCTTCTGCCTTTCCCAGCTCCCAGGGTCCTGCACCCAGGACTGGGGGTCTTGCGTGGGTCCTCACCTGTACGTTGTGAGATTGTTGGAACTCGAGTAATGGTGGGGTCTTAGAAGGGAGAAATTGGGGGAAAAGAGGCCACAAACAGCCAACTACCCTACCCAGGTGCTGTCTGCTGTTGGGCCAGTCAGTCTTCCAAACCAAAAGCTTCTGAATGATGGTACCACTGCGGCTGTTGGTGCCAGGATCCGGTGCACGGTGGCACCTGGAGGTTATTGGAGATGGCTTTGCCAAGGGGGCGGCACTGGAGGCAGCACCAAAGGGAGGCGCTCTAGGGTGGCTTGGGCACAGCCAGGGGCCAGGTCAGCAGGCAAGTAGGCACCAGGTAAGTGAGGGTGGGGCCCCCTGGTGGCCCAGGGGTTCAGTCTCAGCACTGCCACCATCACTGCGTTCCATCCCACAGGGAGCGACCCACAGGCCGCAGGAGACCTGTCCCGGCTGCTCCCCTCAGCAGTGGATTTCAGAGTGCTCCCCACTCTCTGGTGGATCCCCACCCTGCACTTGGCCTATACCCCCTCTTACACACACACACAACCCACAGGGCAGAACCCCCAAAGCAAACATGGTGAGAAACAGCAACAGGATTTACTTACACAAGGAATGAGAAATGGGAGAGCTGAGAAGAGTTTTAGGCTAGAGCTTAGCCAGACACCATCTGTCACCCACGCAGCGACAACTGAGCAGTCTTCACAGACACCCCCACCCCACAAACAGGGTTTAGCTGCCCTGAGCCACTTTCACCCTTTTCCCATCAACTGCCCCCCCACTACCACCACCACTAAGGGTGGAGGCAGAAAGCTGCACCTGGGGCCCTGGGGCCCTGGCACCACACTAACTCGGGCATCGCTCCTCTCCTGTTTGCGAGAGACTGCAAGCCCCTCCATCACAGAAGTGTCACATCCAAGGTTCAGAAGATTAGGGAACAGAAATCTTTGAGGACTGTTGTAAAGGCCACAATTGAGGTGTTTTGTTTTTCAAATTTTTTAAAAAGATACACTTTTTTTCTCCCAAGATTTATTTATGCATACAAGAGCTGGGGTACAGGCCAGAGGTGTGGGGGTGAGAGGATTCACCAGAGACAGAGTGGGGAGCAGAACAGGCAGATAATCCACTGGGAGGGGAGCAGCAGGGAGACAGGGGAGGTCTACAGCACCCTGGGGTCCCTCCCTGGCAGAGATGGAACTCCTGCTGCAGCTTCATAGTGCTGCGTTTAACCCTTGGGCCACCAGGGAGGCTCCCACAATTGAAATTTTAAAACAAATTTCATCCAAAATGTGCAGGGTGCCTCCAACGTACCAGGAGTGAGATCAATAAGGAACAAAATAGTCACAACCCCACTCCCCCAGCTACACACCCACCTCATGATCTTGGTGGATGCTCAGCTTAGCTCACTCCAATAAAGGGAAGAGCCCCCTGGGGACCAGACTGTCCCCAGTTGTCATACTCCCAAACCCCCACTCCAAGCACAGTTGTCAGGCAGGACCTAGCCCTTTCGGCCAGCGCCAGGTGCACAGCGCCGGGCACTGGTTCTTGTTCTGGATGCCAATTATGGGCAAAACTAAGGTCCCCTGCAAAAGAGCGCTGTGCAGACAATGGAGGGGGGGCCCAGACAACGGAGGGGGGCCCAGTCAGCTTGGAACTCCAGGACTGAGTGCGCCCCAGTGCTGCAGTCACCCGTGCACTGGGAGAGCCATCTCTGGCTCGGGGTTATTCGCTTTTCTGGGAATGTGGACGCAGCTATGGAGGGCTGAGCTTCCTTGGACGCTGGCCCATCCCTGCAGGCCAGCCGCAGCTTCCCACAAAGCCACTAGCCTAAGCCACCTCACCCACTGAGCTGGGCCAAGGCCAGAGCCTCCGTTGCCTACTGAGCTGGGACAGAGCCCACAGTGGTGTCAGGCGCGAGGCCTGCTGCTCACCCTACCCCAGGCCCTTTGCACACCGCTCCATCTCTCCATCCTACAATGTCCCTCTCAGCAGGCTTGGCTGCTTTCTCCATCCAAGTTTTTCCCTATATCCAAAAGGGCAGCATTATTATATAAAAAAAGAAAATGAGGGCCCAACCCCCCCCTCCCGCCAGTGGCACAACAGGTTAAAGTGGCGCTATAAAGCTGTCCACAGCCACTGCAGCATGAGTTCAACCCCCAGCCAGGGAGCTGACCCACGGCGCAGCAGACCTCCTTACCAGCCCCTGCTCCCCTCAGCAGTTCCCCTAAAGACTCTAGGAGTCCTCTCACCCCCTGCACCTCTGGCCTGTACCCCAGTTCTTGTATGCACAAATAAATCTTAAAAAAAAAAAAAAAAGGAAAGGACGCTGGCACAGACACCAACGGGCAGAGAGCCGCCTCGGAGAGCCGAAAGGCCACGAAGAGAATCTTGCACAGTCCAGCGCGTGGCCTCGGGGCAAGAGTGGCTTCAGCCCTTCAGGTCTAGCAGCGCAGACACACCTGGGTTCACCTCGGCCCTCTGGCTTCCTGCTTTCTTTTACTCTCTTGTCTTTTTGTTCTCGGGTGCCTCTGTACATATTTTTGGTAAATATTTATTGAAGAACTGGGGTGTAGGCCAGAGGTGTCAGGCGGAGGGTGTGCGAGGACTCCCCAGAGACAGAGTGGGGAGCAGAACAGGGAGACTGACTGCAATCCACTGCTGAGGGGAGCAGCGGGGAGACGGGAGAGGGCTGCTGCGCCCTGGGGGTCGCTCCCTGGCCGGGGATCGAACCCAGGCTGCAGCGGCTGTGGACAGCCTCGCAGGGGGTGACTTAACCCCTTGCGCCACCAGGGAAGCCCCCTGATGTCATTCTCTTTACTTTGGTTTGGTTTTTATGACAAAATATATGTTAAGTTTGTCATTTTAAAATCATTTATAATTGTACTCTCCAGTGTGTATAATTGTATTCACAATGTGTATATCTAAAACTTTCTCTTCCCAAGGTGAAAACCTGTCCCCATTAAATTCTAACTACTCCCCCCGCCCCAAGCTCTGTCTCTAGGAATTTGCCTACAGCTCTATAGATTTTACTCTCAAGCCAGAATCATGCATATTTGTCTTTTTGTGTCTGGCTTGTTTCACTGAGTATCCTGTCTTCGGGTTCATCCCTCTGTATCAGAACGCCCTTTTCTAAGGCTCAGGGATATTTCAGTGTGTGGATGGGTCACATTCTGTTTATCCGCTCATCTGCCCGTGGTTTGCCAATTGTTTCCACTCCTGCTGCGGTGAATAATGTTATAACGTGCATGTACAGATCCGCCCTGTTACGAATCCTTTGGGACATATACCCAGAAATGGAATTGCTTGATCACATGGCAACATGCATCCCTAAATGTGCCAGAGTCGCCTTCAAAGGGACACTAAGCACCAGTGACTGACCACTGAGACAGTAGGCCCACGTCTCTGTCTCCTGTCCTTTTCGGTCATTATTGCACCTATCGTACCTCTATATGTAACTAACCTAGCAGAGTGTTGATAGGGTTGCTACTATAGAGAATTTTATCTACCAAAAGCCTGCTGGTCCTTATCGAGGGAACTTTCTGACAGTCCAGTCACACCTGCCCCCCCCCTCCTGGCTCTGCTGTCCAGGTGACCTCGTTCCTAATGTCTGAGCAGCTGTGCCTGCTTCCTCTCTGGGCTATTAGCTGCCTAGTGGAGCACAGGACCGGAACCCCCAGGTAGCATCCACAGCAAATGGCAAGTTCTACGCAGGTGGAAAGGAGCAGTGACCCGTCCCACGCGCCGCAGTTAGGAAGCGGCCCTCAAACACTAGAACCCCAGGATCCAAATCCCAAGAAGCCGGCCACCTTTTTCCGACCTGGCCGCCTGCGCTGCGGCCTCCGGACAGCAGAGGGCGCGCGTCCGCGGGAGGGGAAAGGGAAGTGCGTGCGCGGGCGGGGGCGGAGCTTGTGTCTAGCCTCGCGATAACTGCACAGGCGCAAGGAAGGCGGCCCTTTCTGAAGAGGCGACGAGATGGTGAGTGCGGCGCCTGCTTGTGTCCTCGCCGAGGCTATCCGGCGGCATCCGAGTTCTGGCCGCGCGGGGGGTCGTGGGGTCAGGCTGACGCACTGCGGCAGCCTCCTCCAATCCTCCAGGACCGCCAGATATGAGGGTGCAGGGTGGCGCTGGTGGGCGTCGGGACGGTCCGGGGCGGGAAGGCTCGTGTGGGCCCGGCCCGGCCTCCGTACGCGGAGCCGCGTGAGTGGGCCCGGGCCGGGCCGGAGGGAGCGTGTCCCCGCCGGCTCTCACACCCGAGAGCGCCGCGTGGCCGGCGGCGGGGACTTGGGGCCGGGCCGCCCCGCCGCGGCCACTCGAGTGCGAGAAGGGGCTTAGGCTTGTGCTCACCCCGGCCCTGCGCAGGCGGAAGTGGAACAGAAGAAGAAGCGGACCTTCCGCAAGTTCACCTACCGCGGCGTGGACCTCGACCAGCTGCTGGACATGTCCTAGTAAGGGGCGCCTGGGCCGGCGGGGGCCCGCGGGAGTGGCCAGCCTTAGGTCTGAGGCGTGGTGGGAGCGGAAAGCTTCGGCCGGGCGGCGGCCCCCAGTGCAGCTGGGGGGCGCGGTGGGCTCGCTGGGGCACACCGCCACGGCCGCTGCAGGGTGTTTTAGATTGTGACAGGCCTGGATCCTCTCTGGCCACGGCTTTCTCCCTAGCTTGGGTTTTTGAGGCTTAGGACCACAGCATAGTGTCCCCCGCGCGCATCGTGGTCTGCTTGGTCACCGCAGCTGGCCTCTTAGTCTGTTAACTCATCTGTAGACAGCTGTGGTTGGTCCTTTTTTTTTTTTTTTTTAAAGATTTGTTTATGCTTACAGAACTGGGGTACAGGCCAGTGGTGTGGGTGGGGGGAGGGTGACAGGATTCACCAGAGACAGCGGGGAGCAGAACAGGCAGATGGACAAGTTACACTGCTGAGGGGAGCAGCGGCAGGTTAGGAGAGGTCTGCTGCGCCCTGTGGGTCACCTCCCTGGCGGGGGAGCGAACTGATGCTGCCTAGAGCTTGATGTGGTGCTTTAACCCGTTGCGCCATCAGGGAGAGTCTGCAGGTTGGTGCTTGAAGGTTCATCTTGAACATTTGCCATAGGGTTCCTGAGGGCCCTGTTGGGACACACGAGGGAGCGGAGATGGTGGCGAGATGAAGGTACAGATTGTCCCGGGCTGCACTCAGGTGTGCTGTTTGTCCCCAGCGAGCAGCTGATGCAGCTGTACAGCTCCCGGCAGCGGCGGCGCCTGAACCGGGGCCTGCGTCGTAAGCAGCACTCTCTGCTGAAGCGCCTGCGCAAGGCCAAGAAGGAGGCGCCACCCATGGAGAAGCCAGAGGTGGTGAAGACGCACTTGCGAGACATGATCATCCTGCCTGAGATGGTGGGCAGCATGGTGGGCGTCTACAATGGCAAGACATTCAATCAGGTGGAGATTAAGGTGTGTGGAGATTGCCCCGCGCCTGGGCCGTGGGGCGTGTTTGTTTCCCAGCTGCGGTCACTTAATATCAATCCTGCTCTCTGCCTCTTGCAGCCTGAGATGATTGGCCATTATCTGGGCGAGTTCTCCATCACCTACAAGCCCGTCAAGCACGGCCGGCCAGGCATCGGGGCCACCCACTCCTCCCGCTTCATCCCCCTGAAATAGCCTGCGAGAGCAGTAAAGGCACAGACTTGTCTAATCCTGATTCCGTCCAGTCCTTGCAGTGTCTGGGCTCCAGGAGGGCGTGCTGCCAACCCTCCGGGCAAGGGGGCTCCGCCTGGTCATGACACCTGGAAGGAGGCACGGGTGGGACAGTGTGGGTTTCCTGCTGTGTGACATGCCGACATTGTGCTCAGACTGCACAGAGACCAGCTCAGTGGCCGAGAAGTGGGTGCTGGGAGGGCCAAGTGATTGGGCCCTGTGGCAGGTCCAGGGATGACCCGGGGCCCTGCAGCCTTGCACTCCCAAGCCTGAAGATGCAGCCACGGGTCCCAAACGTGGCTGCCTGAGGTATACCTGACCAGGAAAATACAGGTACTTCACAAACAAGCAGCGTGGGTTAGCAGGTGCTGCAGGAAGTGTCCGGGCAGTGGTGGGGCTCTGAGCTATCCTTTGTGTGGGCCTGAGCAGAGCAGGCGGAACAGGCAGGAGTCGCTGTGTTGAATGTTTGGTGCTGGCCAAGGGGGTCATTGATTATGCTTCTTGAGAGACAGGAGGCCGGGTGGGAGAGGGGTCTTACAAGAATGGGGTTTAGTATATGAGCAAGAAGAGAGCAGAATTATCAGGATTTGACAGCCTTCCAAAGGCACCTAGCAGAAAGAATGGGGGGTGAGTCTAGAGGCTTGCTGCTGGGGAAGGCAGACTGAGCTGCTGTGCATCCCCATAAATGGAGACAGCAGCGTTCTCACAGGGCCCCTGGCCCGTGAGCATCAAATTAGACCCGTTAAGTCTGTTGGGTGACCAAGTCAGATCACTACCTGACACAGGGCAGTGCTCTGGTGATTTAAAAACCTTAGACTCGGGGCCTCCCTAGGGGTCTAGAGGTTAATAAGTCTCAGTGCTGTCCGTGCTAAGGTCTCATTTGATCCCCGGCCGGGTTGCTGACTGCGTGTGGTGCAGCAGACCTGTGTCCCCACTGCTCCCCTTAGCAGTGTATTTCATTGGGTCTGTGTTCTGCTCCCTTCTCTGTCTCTGGTATCTTCTCATCCGCTATACTAGTTCTATGAAAAATAAACTCCAGGGGGCCTCCATCATGGTGAAGGGGTGGAAGTGTGAGCAAACTGAAAGGGAAACAGCTCTTGGTTTACCAGGTCTACTGGCAGGAGTAAAGTGCAAGTTCAGGTGGGGACAGGTGTGGGGGTGCATGTGAGAGGATTTGCTAGAGACAGTGGGGACTAGAATCTCCTGAAATACTGCTGAAGGGAGCAGTGGGCAAGACAGGTCTGCTGTGCCCTGTGTGTCAGCCACTGGGCAGGAGCCGCAAATCGTGTCCTCATGTGGTGGTCAGCTGGAGAGCGCAGGTTTTACTCCTGTGCCACCAGGAGGCAGTTTCCAGGAGTGTCCGTAGTTAAGCTCGTTTCTGTATCCTTGGTATTTAACACACAACTGAAATTGCTCCGTGACACAGCGGGCCCTCTTCATCCAGCCTTGTCTTGCGCGTGAAGCGCCCAGAGTGGCCCACAGGTCACAGGTAGGTGGCCAGGGTCAGAGCTCTTTGCATTTTATACCCAAGGTTGGGAGAACCTTGGGTTCTCCCAACATGCTGCTGCTGAGTTAAATAAGCAAAGTAGTGCCAGCACTCTAGCCCAGAGGTGCAGACCCCAGCCACTCGGTGTTGCAGTTCCTGGGCTCAGGGTAGGGGGTGAGGCCTTGTGGCCCTCAAGACCTCATCCCGGACCCTCCTCTGAGGCCCAGGTTATGCCTGCAGACCTTGCCTCCTTGCTGAGTTTCTGTAGTCCCAACACCCCCCATCCCCACATGTGGGGCTCCCTTAGTGGGTCTCCACCTCCCTTAGCCCCTACCAGTCTTCCCTGTCTCCTGTTGGCAGCTGCAACCTGCCCTGGCTGTTCACCAGTGCCACCACCTGGCTCTCCCACTTAAAATACCACCTGCTGGCCCTGTGGATGGAGCCTGCCGCACCCCCCTGTCCTTCCCATGGGTTGTGCCAGCACCTCGGTGCTTGGCCACTTTGAGTGCGGAGACAGCCTCGCCGGCCCCTTTTCCCCACCCCTCTCTGGGCTTGGGACAGCGCCCTGGGTGCGCGCCCTCCCCATCCCGGACGCGGCTGCAGGCCTCGCCCTGGCCTCGGGTTCAGCTTCCCGTAGCCGCCAGAGGGCGGCTGTGTGCGCCAAGGCGGCAGCGCGGGGAGAAGGCCACCTTGCCCACGGACCCCCACCACCTCTTGCTGCCGGCCCCTCCCCAGCCCCACACCCCCTTGCCCGGCACTTTCTCCTGCCTCCAGCTGGCGAATCACCGCCTGGCGTCCTCGGCCGCCCACAGCAGGGGTTTGGCTGTTGTTCATTTGTACAATAGCTGCTGGACGTTGAGTGCAGGAAGGGCTGCTTGGAAGGCCGTCAGCCCCTCAGGGGTCCCGAGTGGCCGAGCTGGCGGGCAGGGGCGCCTCCCTCAGCCCCTGCCAGCGCCCCACTCCACGGAACCACTCCTACCTGGAGTCGCACTGCCCCGCCACCCCTCGAAGCCCTCCAGTCCCCAAGTGAGACCCCCAAGCCCCGCCTCTGATCCAACGGGACCCCTTCCCCAACTGTCCCACCCAGCGCTTCCCGTCTTCCTCTGGTCACGCCGTCCCCGCCCCATCTCGGGGTCTGGGATCTTCTCGCGCTGCCCGCCAGCCTTCTCGCTCTCGCGAGATTCCCGCTCAGTCCCGCAGTGCTCCCCGCGGCCCCCCTCAGTCACCGCCTTCCCGGAGTCGCCACCGCCCTGGCCCCACAGTGTGCCCGGTCCCCGCCCCTCCTCCTGCACAGGCGCAGGGAGTCGCTGGCAGTTTCACCACCACCAATCCCCCACCCCCACCGCACCCCCCAACCCTGTGGACGAGGGGCGGGGAGCAGACTGGTCCGAGACGGCCACGGCTCCATGGGGCTCCTGGGGCTCCTGAGCCTGCTGCACTCGGCCTTCTTCGGGGACCAGGTAGGGCTTGGGGATCAGGGCCTAGGGGTGCTGGGGCCTGCTCTGGGCGTGGCTGGGACAGAAAAATCACAGCTAGGGGTGGGGTGTGCACCGCGAGCCTTGGCCCCGGGGGCTTGGGAGGCATGGGCTCGTGCACGGACGCTCCCCGCCCGGTGTCGCCACAGTAGTCCTGGAGACTTGCTAGGAAGACAACCTCGGACGCGCTCAGGGCCGCGAGACCCCGCCTCACCGCAGCGGGTCTGCATGATGTGCAACTGCTTGGGGCCCAGTTGTGGCTCTCTGAGGGAGACAGTCAAACCCCTCCCCATTGTGTGGACTAGACACTGGGGCAGGCAGGGTTGCATTGTGCCGGAGTTCCACCCAGGACAGGCTGTTAGGGGTCAGGGCCACGCCCTGCCTTTCTCCACAATTCGGTTTATCTCCTGGACATCAAGCATGGGCGATTCTGACATTAGTCTGATTTCTTCCAGTAGCCATCCCACTGGGCCTGGGCGCTGTGCAGGCCTTCATAGTTGTCTAAATATTAGAACTGTAACATCTGGTACCTAAGCAGACAACTTTGGGGTGCAGCGGGGAGCCCAAGGTCATTCCTGGAGCAGAACCAAAGCCTGAGATGAGGCTGAGCCTGGTTGGAGCCGGCCTACGAGAATGCGGCCTGGAGAGCTGTCCGCGGTGCTGACGGGACCTTGCGCGGGACGGCTCTAAGATGCTCTCCATCTTCCCCGCCCTCCCAAGCGAGTTCAGAACCCTGTTCTGGTGACCCATCCAGGGTCGGATTTCAGGGGCGACCCCTGCTTCTCCCCATATGCAGTGACTTTCCTTCCTTACCTATCAGGGTCCTCCCGGTCACAGTGAGAGTCCACATCTGTGCTGGGGCATGTCCTGGTGACTGTCTCCTTCCATCACCATCCAGCTCCATGTGGGGGCTCCCCTGGCCCGCCTCTGAGCTGCCTGTAAGCAGAGGTTCTGTGGAGAAGAGTGAGGCGTCATGGGGGTAGACACCCAAGGTTAAATTCAGAAGGCCCAAAAACTGCCAGTGACCCAGGTTGTGTGCTGGGGCTGGGGAGAATGGGGGTGGCATGAGAAGTGAACCCTGGGGATTCGACTTTCCCCTGGAGAATTCACTAGTTGTTGGGGGCAAGGAGGATCCCAGGGACGGAACCTGGACAGGCCCTCCCCCAGTCCTGGGCACCCTGCAGTGGGAGACTTTCTCAGACCCTTGAGGTTCGGTCTGGGTCCTCGGGGGCAATAGGGATTCTAAAGCTCCAGAATTTCCAGTGATGCCTGAGACTGCTATGGTTCAGAGACCTAAGGGGTGAAGGATTGTGGGGGGGATGTCAGCACTTGATATTTCAAGATGAGTACAAAGACGTCTTGCCATGGGGTCTCACTCAGCTCCCATGTGCCCTCAGCCTGCAGGTCTCAGCCACACCAGAGAGGTGGGGGAGGCAGGGTCACTCCAGGGCCTGGTGGTGCTCCTGTGTGAACTCAGTGTGCTCCCTGACCTGAGCCTCCCTATGTGGAAGAGGCTGGAATGACCACTGGATTCCCCATGTCCCCTTTAGCACTAAGGGTCGGCTAAGAAGGACCCAGGGAACAATTACATCTGAGGCCAAATAGGGGAGGTGAAAGCGCCATGGGGTGCTGGAGCAGGATTATCCCAGCAGCCTGACTCCAGCGAATCAGGTGGGAAACCGAAGCAAGAGAGCCGTGTCCAAGATGACACCGAAATCAAGATAGGGCTGAAATCAGCTCTGTGCTGTTTTCTCCCATGCCAGCTTTGCCCAGATTCCCCCATTGTGAGCTCAGCTCTGCGAGTCCAAACCACTGTCCACTGTACTCCAGGGCCCAACCAGAGCCCTCGGTGGCTCTGGTTTCTAGGCTTTGCGCATGATGTTCCCTTAGCTTGGATACTGTTCTCCTCCTTGATCATGTGGCCAAACCATTCACCTGAAAGAGTTCCAGCCCCCCATACCCTCCTCAGTGCAGTCTTCCCAGCCTCCAGGAAAAGCCCTCCGCCCCTGCCCCTGGCCTGTGCCCCACAGCCTGGGCATGGTTGTCTTGCTGCAGAGCTCCTGGACGGGCAGGCTTGAGTCAGAGGCCCCCAGCATTTCTGGTCCAAGGATGGGTCCCCAAGCCGGCCTTTGCAAAGACTAAACCACCTCCCCACTTTACAGAGGGGGAAACAGAGGGTCGGGTGGCAGCCGGGGAGCATGGAGGATCTGAGACTGCGGGGATGTGTATCCAGGGGAGCCCACGCCCCTCCACCCGCTGGCTTCCTTTCTGTGTTGCTGAATTAGGGATGGGACGCAGGACTGAAACACAGGAGAGAGATTGAAAGATAAAGACCCAGGGACAAAGGGTTTGGAAGGGACAGTCATGTCACATGTCCACGGAGGAGCTAATGCTCTGCGGGTTGGGGGTGGAGGGGAAATGAAGGGTCCCAAGCGTTCCCTAGTGTGTTCGCCCACTCCAGCACCAGGCAGGACCCTCAGGGGGGTTCAGCCTGGTTCCTATGCCACATCCCGCCCTGCCCCCCCCAACAGGCCGGACAGGACCCTCGGGGAGGTGGCTGGCCTGGCCCCTCGCCCTTCCCGGAGAGCTTCCCTCCCCCAACCCGTATTCTGATGCAACACCCAAGCCTGATGTTTTACTCTCAAATTCTGTGAATCCAGCAGCGGTGGGTTCTAAAGAGGCAGTTTCACCTCAGAGGTGCGGTGGGGAACTCGGGATCCCGGTCGCCCCCATCCCGTGGGGGGCTCACCCCCCACATACCCAGCCCCAGAACCCGCGCGAAGGTCCGACGCCCCGAGGCCGCAGCCAGATCCCGCCCCGGGCAGCCATTGGCTGTTGCCATGGCACCCGCTCGTCTTCCCGCGCGCCATTGGCCGCCACGCCTGCATCCCGCATCCGCCTCCCGGGCGCTTGGCTTCGCCCAGCGCGGGGAGCGGCCGCGCTGCCTGGTCAGGCCCAGCTCCGGCTTTGTCCTCCCCGGAGCCCTCTGCCCGCGCCGTGGAGACCCCGGAGTCCCGGTGCCCGCGCCCCGCAGCCGCCCTGGCCCAGGACGGCTGGGATCTCGGGCGGGGTCCGCCGAGCTGCGTCAAGGGAGGAGGACCCAGGCCTCGCGGCGCCTCCGTCAGTCCAGCCCCAGGGAGCTCAAGTAAGCGAGTGGGCTTGCCCTGGGTTGGAGGCGCGACTTCCGTGGCTTGCCCGTCTCCTTGTGTCTTGCCTGCCAGCACACACTGGAGAGTCTGGTTGACCCAGGGTGGAGCCAGAGGAGAGCCCCAGGGAGGGGTCAGCGTGGCAGCAGCCGGTCCCCCACCCCCCACACACCCACTTGCAGGATCGGCAGGCAGGCCTGCTGTGTGCCTTCGGGGTGATGCTGCACCTCTCCGGACAGCTGTTTCTCTCACTAAAGTGGAGGTTTGGATTAAAGGAAAGAGGAGTCCTCAGGGCCACAACTTGTGTCACCCTCCCCAGAAATTCAGCTACTCACAGCTCTAGCAAATGAACCCCCAGATACTGGTACTTTCTCCTCGGTGATGAGGGTCTCTCAGGGAAGCCCCATACACAACCTGGGAGTGAGGGGCAGGCAGGAGGACTTCCTGGAGGAAGTTGCACAGTGAAGGATGGCAAGAGACAGGAAAGTGCTCCAGGCTCAACTACCTGACAGAGGCTCTAGAGATGGTGCTGAGGTGGGGTATGTGTGGAGGAGTCGGGGCTTATCTAGAGGCACTGGGGGCTCTGGGACGGTTAGGAGTGGGGCAGAGAATGGACTCCTCCCAGTGACCGTCAGAGCTCCCCCTGGCCGTGTATGAGGCTGGGAAGAGGCCAGCGGGTGACGCTGCCCTGATTAGAGGGGTTGAGAGCTGGGGGAGGGAGGGTTCCGCTGTGCAGGGCTGGAGGGCTGGTAGAGTAGAGGATGCCAGGCTGGAATGAGGGGGAGCTTGGTGCTGACCCTGCTGCCTAATGGGGCGCAGGAATAGCCACTGCACGTGAGGAAGTGAATGTGGTAGAGGCTCGGCCTGGGCTGTTTAAAGAGGAGCTGGTGGGAGGGGTGTGGCCAGCTCTAGTGGGGGCTCCGGGAGGGTCTGGGTTTGGAGTGAGTGGGCATGGTGGGGAGCAGCATGTCTCACCTCGTGCCCCCTGGGTGGGCATGCCGCAGTGGCATCAGTCAGGCATGCCTGAGTGGCTCCACTCAGGCCCTAGGCCTCTTGCTACAACCTGGACTGGACCCCAGCTGGGAGCCCTGACCAGCATCCAGGTTGGAGGCAGCAGCCCGCAGATGGCCAGCCTCCCCATCTGTCACGCTGTCTCCTTCCCCGGCCCTCCCGCCTGCCCTGTGACTTCTGGTTCCCTCTGTCTGCCTCCAGGGTGGGTCTGTCAAGCCAACTTCTTCCTGAGCCTCGGTGAGGCAAACGGAAGGCACCGGATAGTAGGCCTGTGTGCTCCCGCCCTGCCCAGCCCTGGGCACCTCTGGGAGCAGCGTCAGGGTCCTGGTCATGTGTGTGCGCCTCCTAACTGGCCTCTGGAAGACAGTTTCTACCTCTAGGAATGGCTTCATGGCTGTCCGGCTCAGGACGGTGCCGGAGCCAGCATATGCGATGGCTGACCTCTCCCCCGCCCTGGGCTGCGCCTACCCTGCCCCGGCCCAGAGTGCCCTTCTGGGAGGGTTCTGGGGTAGGAGAGAGAAGAGGGTGCATGGTGGGTGGGGGGTGAGGGGGTGTCAGGCCCCCGCCACACTTGGGCAGGGGACAGCTGGCCTATCTGGGGAGCAGGCTCAGGCAGGTAGGGGAGGCGGCCCCCAGAAAGGAGGTGCCAGCACATAGACTGCCATTGGCCGCCTCAGACAAAGACGGAGGGAGGGGGAGCCGGGGTGGGAAGGAACAAAGGGGAGGAGGGCTGGCAGCCATGGAGCGAGGGCTGGCTGGACGGGGCTGGCCTGAGGGAGGCTAGGCCAGAGTGTGAAGGCCGGTGGGCCCCCAGGGGCTACAGGAGGGCTGACCCAGACGGTGCCAGACTCACAGATGGCTGAACTGGCATCCAGCTGGGGCTGGAGGGGCGTGGGGGGGGGCAACAGGGCTCTCCGGTTGAGCCTCCAGGCTGGCCACGGTGAGCTCAGTTTTGCCTATCCTGCAGGGCTCTACTGTCCATCACGTTTTACTGTCCATTGACTGGGCCAGTCTGTGGCCTGTCTCTGGGCAGCTGTGCTTCCTCAGGGGAGGGCCCTGGCTGTCACTGTCTTGCTGGCTCCGGCTGAGCGTGTCTGCGAGCCTGGTGGTACTGGGTGGCTGGTTCACGTGTTGGCTGGCACAATGGGACCTTCCGTCTGATGGCTGGTCAGTGTGCTGGAGCTCGGCAGCGGCCAGAACCTGGCCCTCGGGCGTCTGCCTGTGTCTGAACTCGTCCCGAGGCTGTGTCTGTTTGCCGGTGTCCGTGAGTGTTGCGCTTGCCACACGCCACACCACCACCGCCCCATGTCCCCACCTGCAGCTGCAGCCAGGGGTCGGGGCCAGCGCTTCCCAGACCCTGGGTGGTGAACCTTCTCTGTGGCCTCAGGCACTGCAGGAGCTGAAGATGATGAGCTCTGTGGCCCCCTATGAGCAGCTGGCCCGGCAGGTGGAGGCCTTGAAGGCCGAGAACAGTCACCTGAGGCAGGAGCTGCGGGACAACTCCAGCCACCTGTCCAAGCTGGAGACGGAGACGTGTGGCATGAAGGTGGGCAGTGCAGGGCGGGCATGGGCTGGGGCCCCCGGCACAGGCAGTGGGCATTCACCTCACACATGGGTGGGCGGGCAGGGCTGGGGCATGTCACAGGGAGAGGGCGGGCCTGGGAAGTCCAGGCCAGTGGGCCAGTGCCCATGGCTCTGTCTCGCCCCCCCCCCCAGGAGGTCCTGAAGCATTTGCAGGGCAAGCTGGAGCAGGAGGCCCGGGTGCTGGTGTCCTCGGGGCAGACTGAGGTGTTGGAGCAGCTGAAAGGTTAGGAGCCAGTCTTGGCGGGCCCTGCCGCCTGGGCCATTCTCAGCGAAAGCTGGAAGGGGGCGGGGCAGGCAGAGGTGCTGACCTTCACCCCTCCCTCCCTTGCAGCCCTACAGATGGACATCACCAGCCTGTACAACCTCAAGTTCCAGCCCCCAGCCCTGGACCCTGAGCCCACTGCCCAGACCCCTGAGAAGAGTCCAGTGCACAGCTCTGGGCCTTCCAAGGACAGCTTTGGGGAGCTGAGTCGGGCCACCATCCGGCTGCTGGAGGAACTGGACCGGGAGAGGTGAGGCCAAGTCACCCACTGACCTGCCGGCATGTGCTCTGCTTCTCCTCAGCCTGTCCCACCCACCTGTTTGTGACCCCTCCTCTCCGCTCCCTCTCCTGGCCCAGCTGATCTCCCTTGGGGAAGGGGGCTGGTGGGATGCATTAATGGCGGGGCAAGGGTACCTAGGAGATGCCCCAGGGGTTCCCGACTTAGGGGCTCCAAGGCTGAGTCAGGCTGCAGCCAGAGGGGCTCAAGGAGAAGGCTGCAGCCCCAGAAACCTGGGCCTGGAGGCCAGATGAGCTCGGAGGGGCTGGAGCAGGCTAGAACGTCCCTAGTGCTCTGCTGTGTGACCTGGGGCAAATCCTGTTGCAGACCCTGCCGAGGGGAGGCAGGTGGGCTAGCACTGGCTGGCTCCCCCGTGTTGAGGGGACTGTGTAGCTGGAGCAAGCTGAGCCTGAAGTTCATGCTGTGCAGGGCAGAGGGAGACCAGGGAGTGCTGGCGAGTGAGGACACCTCAGTCTTTCTTCCAGGACAGTAATTAACAAACCCTCCCCCTCCCCCCAGTTAATCCCAACTCCCATCCCTGGCCCTCAAGTACTGGGAGTGCCCAGGCAACACGTTGCTGTTTCTGGATTTTGGGGTTCCTAGATGCTTCTGGGGCCCTTGGCTCTTGACCGTGGCTATGAAAGCAGCTTCCGAGCAGAAGCAAACACTTGTCTAGAGACAGACAAATGTGCCCCCTTGCCAGGCAGTGGGAGCAACTGTAAGGAAAGGCAGGGGGGCTTGGGGTGCAGGAGGCTGGCATGTCACCCCTTCCTGGGATGTGCTGTGTAGATGCCCCCAGGTGCTGGCTCATCAATCTAGGGAGCAGTTTCTAAGCCACTGTGCCCCTGGGGTATAGTTTTATCAGTCCCGGCAATGGGTGGGGGGCTCGGGGGTATCTGACTTCCCCACTTTGCGCCCTCTTGCTCTCCTCAGGCCTGACCCATCTGTCTGTAGGTTGGGGGGGCACTGCCGTCCCCCCTGGGTGTTTCTTGGCTCTCCCCTGGCTATATCGGCTCTGGCAAGTGTTTCCTGGGGCCCTGGGCATGGCTGGCCGATTATTTCTGTTTCAGGCATTGCCTTCCCTGTTCAAACACTGCCACTCAGCGCAGGCACACTTAGGCCCCAACAGCTGGTCACAAGTGCCTCGAAGCACGTGCACTGCGGCTTCGCACACTGCGCCCCAGCACTGTGCGCCCCGGCACTGTGCGCCCCGGCACTGTGCGCCCCGGCACTGTGCGGCCCGGCACTGTGCGCCCCGGCACTGTGCGCCCCGGCACTGTGCGCCCCAGCTCAGCGCTCGCCCTCCCCAGGTGTTTCCTGCTGAGCGAGATTGAGAAAGAGGAGAAGGAGAAGCTCTGGTATTACTCGCAGTTGCAGGGCTTGTCCAAGCGCCTGGACGAGCTCCCGCACGTAGAGACGGTGAGCCGTGGGGCGTCCGCGCTCAGGGCGAGGGGAACGCGGCCGGCAGCCGGGCGCCTCTTACCGCGGGCCCCCCCGCCCCTCCCAGCAGTTCTCGATGCAGATGGACCTGATCCGCCAGCAGCTGGAGTTCGAGGCCCAGCACATCCGCGCGCTGATGGAGGAGCGCTTCGGCACCTCGGACGAGATGGTGCAGCGCGCACAGGTGCGCGGGGAGCGGGGCCGGGGC
>NW_004567126.1:30421750-30425503 GCF_000260355.1 Condylura cristata | reverse complement strand
TGCAACCTGGTGGCAGTCGTGAGTCAGGGTGTAGGTGGAGTCAGAGCCGTGGGCTTTGGGCAGCGTGGACCCATTTCAGGGAGGAAGCGGCGGGCTGGGGGGTCAGTTCCAGCCGTGCATGGCCCTAGCCGGCTCTTCCCTCCTGGACAGATCCGAGCCTCACGCCTGGAGCAGATCGACAAGGAGCTGCTGTCGGCACAGGACCTGGTGCAGCAGACGGAGCCCCAGGTACCGAGAGGCAGAACCCAGGAGACGCGATGACCCAGGCGGGCAAGGGGGCCCAGGGCCTGCCCCGGGCAGGAATTGGTGTGCAGCTTCCCCAGACCCACATCGCTCTGGGGATGTGGCTGCAGCAGCGACCAGGGCGCGTTGTGGGGTGCTCCGGGTGGACCCCAGGCTTGCATTCTCCCGACAGGCCCTTCTAGCCGTGAAGCCCATGCAGGTGGATGAAGACCCTGAGACTGAGGTTCCCACACACCCTGAGGATGGCGCCCCTCAGCCCGGCAACAGCAAGGTGCGGCAGGGCCAGGTGCTGGGGATGCAGTGCCCCGGGGTCCGCCTCTGCTCACCCGCCCAGGTGTCCCCAGCTGTGGGAGCCCTTCTTGACATGGGGTTCAAGACTAATGGGGCCACTGGGGCCTGGCCGTATGGGCAGGGGGATCTGTCCTGCATGTTTGGGCAGCAGCACCTGGAAGGCCTGTGAGGGCGATGTGTGGGACTTCAACTTTGATGGGCCGGGGGCGTCACCTCAGTGACTTACACCCACTATCCGTTCCCCGGGTCGTGTGTGCATGTGGACGCCCCCCAGGGGTGAAGCTAGTAGGGAGAGCAAGCAGTCTCTTAGGCTGGAACGCCACCACATTTGGGGTGACCAGGAGTGGGGGCACTGCCCCCGGGCTGGGGAGGGAAGGCAGGCTGTCTGGGGCCAGTTGAGCTGAGTGCAGGTCCTCACCCTGACCCATCCCGCCCCTCGCAGGTGGAGGTGGTCTTCTGGCTGCTGTCCATGCTGGCAACACGTGACCAGGAGGACACTGCTCGCACGCTGCTGGCTATGTCCAGCTCCCCCGAGAGCTGCGTCGCCATGCGCCGCTCGGGTTGCCTGCCGCTGCTGCTGCAGATCCTGCATGGCACGGAGGCGGGGTCCGGGGATGGCCACGGGACTTCCGGGGCAGCAGGAGCCAAGGATGCACGCATGCGCGCCAATGCAGCTTTGCACAACATCGTCTTCTCGCAGCCAGACCAGGGCCTGGCACGCAAAGAGATGCGTGTTCTGCACGTGTTGGAGCAGATCCGGGCCTACTGCGAGACCTGCTGGGACTGGCTGCAGGCGCAGGACGGTGGGCCGGAGGGTGGAGGATCAGGCGGCGGTGAGTACAGGCCCTCGCAGGCCGCCCGGCCCGAGGGGCAGCAGCCACTGCGCCACGTGCCCGCGTGGATGCGGGGTACCCCCAAAACGTGGGTGCAGACTTCCCCTAGTTCTTGCCAGTGATTGCAGAGTGACTGCAGGGCAAAAGCGCAGCTGAAAGGGGGGCCGGACACCCCGTCTTCCTCCGCGTGCTGAGTGAGGCTCGACCCCCCTGCTGTCGGGGCCTCTGAGGCGGAGGCCCAAGCCGCCCTCATGCCGCGGTTTGAGGGGCCCTTGCAGGCCTGCGGGATGCAGGGGCCGGGTGCAGCGGCGGGGCACGGAGCTGGAGTGACGGGCTCTGCTCCCCGGCCGCAGCCCCGGTCCCCATGGAGCCCCAGATCTGCCAGGCCACCTGTGCTGTGATGAAGCTGTCCTTCGACGAGGGGTACCGGCGGGCCATGAATGAGCTGGGTGAGTGCCCCCCGCTGCTGCGCCCCCCCACTAGCCCAGGGCAGGCTCACAGTTGGATTCGTGGATAGTGCCGACATTTGCTTACGTGTGCATACAGGAACTGGGGCGCAGGCCAGAGGTGCGGGGCGGAGGTCAGGGATTCGCCAGGCAGAGCGGGGAGCAGATCAGAAGGGGCAACTGAGATACACTGCTGAGGGGAGCGGCGGGGAGAGAGGCCAGGTCTGCTGCGCCCCGGGGCCCCTCCCTGGCCAGGGATTGAACTCAGGCCTTGGTGGCGACAGTGCTGAGATTTAACTCCACCAGGGAGGCCCTGATGATCTGACTTTCCTGGTGAACAAAGAATCGTGTGACAGTCATCTGCCAGTGACTGCTGAGCAGGCCACCGGCTGTGCCTCGGTCATACGGGGCACACCCTGCCCTTAGTGCTCAATGTCTGTGATTTGGGGGGTCCTGTTGGGAACCAGGGGGCTTCCCTGAAAGCGTGGCTAGACCTGGGAGCAGACAGAGAGCCAGAGACCTGGGCAAAAAGCGGGGCGAGTATCCAGGCTCGAGTCACAGCCCGGGCTGGCTGCCAAGGCGCCGTGTACAGGGGCGGGCACGGGGGCGGGCACGGGGGCGGGCAGCTGGGGGCAGCGCTGGACTCACGGAGAGCAAATCGCGAGGCGGATGGGTGTCTAGACAGGGGACTGGCTAGGCAGGGGCTGGGGTGAGGTAGGTGTGCAGGGCCCTCCGGGGCCCCACCTGTCCCCAGCCGCGTCCCCTCCCTGTCCCTGCAGGCGGGCTGCAGGCCGTGGCGGAGTTACTGCAGGTGGACTACCAGATGCACAAGATGACCCGAGACCCCCTCACGCTGGCTCTGCGCCGCTACGCGGGCATGACGCTCACCAACCTCACCTTCGGGGACGTTGCCAACAAGGTGCCGGGGGTGTAGGCCTGAGCCTCCTTAGGCCTCATCCCAACCTTGAGACAGCCTGAGCGGTGGGGCGGCTGCCCCCAGCTTACACATGGGCAGACTGAGGCCCAGAGAGGGAGGGGCCGCGGCCGGACTCCGCTGGCCAGGCCACCATCCTCTTGGCCCTCTGCCACTGCCCTGCGGGGAAGGGCCTGGGGCAGGTATTCCGCGCTAGTGGGTGCTAGGTAAGGTGGGAGGAAGCTGGAAGTGGGGTCAGTCTCCCTCAGGCCCCCACCGAGGTGTGGCTCTCCTGTCTCCCCAAGGCCACGCTGTGCGCACGCCGGGGCTGCATGGAGGCCATCGTGGCCCAGCTGGCCTCTGAGAGCGAGGAGCTCCACCAGGTACCGAGGGGGCGGGACGGGGTGCTGCCCCACCCCGCGGAGTGACATAGCCCAGCCCGGCGGGGGAGGTGCGCTCCCTGCCCACTCTGTGCCCCCCAGGTGGTGTCCAGCATCCTGCGGAACCTGTCCTGGCGGGCTGACATCAACAGCAAGAAGGTGCTGCGGGAGGTCGGCAGCATGACCGCCCTGATGCAGTGTGTCCTGCGGGCCTCCAAGGTGGGCACCAGTGGCCTGCCCGGGGGGGCCTCCATGGTGGAGCAGAGCCACAGACAGGGCGGGTCAGGGACAGCCCGGTGCAGAAGTTCCGCTGCGAGGGACCCGCCACGAAGGCGGGCCAGGGGCTGCCCCGCTGAGGGCCGCGTGCTGACCGCCGACCTTCGCTCTTCTTGCCCAGGAGTCCACCTTGAAAAGCGTGCTGAGCGCCCTGTGGAACCTCTCGGCGCACAGCACCGAGAACAAGGCGGCCATCTGCCAGGTGGAGGGGGCCCTGGGCTTCCTGGTGAGCACGCTGACCTACAAGTGCCAGAGCAACTCGCTGGCCATCATCGAGAGCGGCGGCGGCATCCTGCGCAATGTGTCCAGCCTCATCGCCACTCGCGAGGACTACAGGTGGGCAAGGCAGGGCTGCTCGGGGAGGGGAGGGG
>NW_004567126.1:30420272-30421515 GCF_000260355.1 Condylura cristata | reverse complement strand
ATTTATTTAAAATAAAAATAGTAAAAATAGTACTTGTTAAATATCAGTAACATTTGTTCTTTATTAAAATATCTACTAAATCATAGCAAATATTATTAAAATAGCAAGTGTTATTAATATTAATGCTCACTAATAAATATATCCACTGATTAAAAATACATCATCTTAACATTAACAAACTGTCTCCACTAGGTGGCGCTGAATAACGCTTGTGCTCACGGTGGCTCTAAAACTGGGATGCCACCCAGAAAGTCAGCATGGCCCCCACAAGGATGAGGCCAAATCTGTGAAGTGGCCCATATTTTTATCCCTTACATAGCGAAAAAACTGCCTTAATAATAAGATAAAAGAGGGTCCTCCCTGGTGGTGCAATGGCTTAAAGCGCAGCACTAGGAAGTTGGCCGCAGCGGCCTCAGCACAAGTTCAATCCCTGATCCCCGGCCAGGGAGGGACCCCCAGGGCGCAGCAGGGAGAAGGGGGACCCCGCCTGGCCCCCACTGCCCCCTCAGCGTGGGTTTCAGTGGATCTGCCTGTTCAGCCCCTGCTGTCTCTGGGGAAGCCTCTCAGCCGCACCCCCCACATCTCTGGCCTAACCCCCCCAGGTCTTATGTACATAAATAAATAACATAAATCTTAAATATATATACATACATATATATATACACATATCTCAATGCTTTTAGTTTTGGTTTAAGCATATCCCTGAAATTTCATGGAAATACCCATGCTAAAATTGTCATATGTTCAAATAAATAAAATAACCACTCCTGTCTTGTTAATCAGGAAACAATACTTATTTTTTGTTACAACTAATTATTTCCTGGATAATATTAATAAAAATTATTCTTCCAAGGTATGAAAATGCAAAACATTTATTTTGGCATAAGTGTGTCCCAGATATTGCCTCAGATATACCTGTGTGACATTTTTATTTATTGAACACTTGCTACATGATGCTAACAATGAACAAATAATGCTTAGTATTAAAAAAACAGGCGAGCTTCAGTATCAGTATATCCCGGAAACTGAGATACACTTGTGCTCACATGAGATCCTACAAGTGCACTTTGTCTTCACAGGTGAGTGTTACCGAGTGTCCGCAGCATTTCGTAGCGGTCTCATTTCTATTAGCGAGCAGGCAGTTTAGCCCAGGCATGGCCGCTGCGACCTTCGCACACGGAGGTTTATCCCCGGCTCTGACTCAAGCTCCGGCGGTCACTTCCACTTTGACTGCCCGGCTGGC
>NW_004567126.1:30418195-30419077 GCF_000260355.1 Condylura cristata | reverse complement strand
CGGGGCGCTGCCCCTGCGGATGCCCGCGTGCGCACCATCAAGCTGTCGCCCACCTACCGGCACGTGCCGCTGCTCGAGGGCATGACCAGGGCGAGCGCGGGGCTCCTGACCGCTGGGGCGGGGAAGCAGGCCTGGCAGCCCGCGGAGGCCCCGAGCAAGATGCCGGAGAAGCTGGCGGCGGAGGCCGCGCCCCTCTGCCTGTCCCGCTGCAGCTCCCTGTCCTCTCTCTCCTCGGCCAGTCACCCGGGGCCCAGCGAGGCGGGGGACCTGGATGACAGTGACTCGTCCCTGGAGGGACTCGAGGAGGTAGGGCCCAGCGAGGCGGGGCTGGATGGGGCCTGGCGCGGGCAGGGACCCGCCTCGCCGCCTATGGCCATCCCGGTCCCCAGGCACAGCCGGGGCCTGGCGGTGGAGGACGCCACCCCATCCAGCTCCTCAGAGAACTGTGTGCAGGAAACGCCGCTGGTGCTGAGCCGCTGCAGCTCGGTGAGCTCGCTGGGCAGCTTCGAGAGTCCGTCCATTGCCAGCTCCATCCCCAGTGACCCCTGCAGCGGGCTGGGCAGTGGCACAGTCAGCCCCAGCGAGCTGCCGGACAGCCCCGGGCAGACCATGCCGCCCAGCCGCAGCAAGACGCCGCCACTGGCCGCCGTGCCGCCCGCAGAGCGCGAGGCCACCCAGTTCAGCCTGCAGTGGGAGAGCTACGTGAAGCGCTTCCTGGACATCGCCGACTGCCGCGAGCGGTGCCGGCCGCCTTCCGAGCTGGACGCCGGCAGCGTGCGCTTCACGGTGGAGAAGCCTGACGAGAATTTCTCCTGCGCCTCCAGCCTCAGCGCGCTGGCCCTGCACGAGCACTACGTGCAGAAGGACGTGGAGCTGCGGCTG
>NW_004567126.1:30416561-30417144 GCF_000260355.1 Condylura cristata | reverse complement strand
CGCGGCATGCACTGGCACGGGGACAGTGCCTGTGGGGCCGCGGGAGCGCGGCGACGAGGCGGCCGGCTCGGACCAGGCCTCAGACCTGGACAGCGTGGACTGGCGCGCCATCCAGGAGGGCGCCAACTCCATCGTCACGTGGCTGCATCAGGCGGCGGCCGTGGCCACCCCCGAGGCCTCCTCCGAGTCTGACTCCATCCTGTCCTTCGCCTCGGGCCTCTCTGCGGGCTCCACCCCGAAGCCCACCCGGCCCCTGAGCAGGCGGGAGCGGGAGGAGGCCCCACAGCTGGAGAAGAGGAGCCCGGCCCTGGCCCAGCGCCGCTGCGGGCCCCGCTCGGCCCGAGTCCCCGAGAAGGCCTGCGGCACCCGGGAGCCCGTGTCCGCGGTGCCGGCTGTGCTCCGTGGACGCACTGTGATCTACGTGCCCAGCCCAGCCACCAGGACCCAGCCCAAAGCCACCCCCGGGCCCCGCAGCGCGCAGAGGAAGGTGGGGCCCCCAAGTGCTAGGCAGCCGGCCCCTGCCCCCAAAGCCCCCGGCCCGGGGCAGCAGCGCTCGCGGAGCCTGCATCGGCCCGGCAAGATC
>NW_004567126.1:30409546-30415455 GCF_000260355.1 Condylura cristata | reverse complement strand
GGACGGCCTGCAGCGCAAGACCAGCGACGCGGTGGTGCAGACCGAGGATTTTGCCACCTCCAAGACCAACTCCAGCACGTCGCCGAGCCTGGAGAGCAGGGGGGCCCCTCTGGCCCCGGCCAGCGGCCCCAACCCCCTCCTGGGCAGCGACGTGGATGGGCCCAGCTTAGCCAAGGCGCCAGCCTCTGCCCCCTTCGTCCACGAGGGCCTGGGCGTGGCTGTAGGGGGCTTCCCCACCAGCCGGCATGGCTCGCCCAGCCGTTCTGCCCGCGTCCCACCTTTCAACTATGTGCCCAGCCCCATGGTGGTGGCCACCCCGGACCCGGGCGTGGAGAAAGCCCCCGCCCCCGCCAGCCTCCTGGAGTAGCAGCCTGGCCGGCCTCCGCTACAGCGCACAGGGCCTCCTGGCCACCAGGGAGCGGCCGGGGCCTGCCTGCCCAGCCCCTGCTCTGGGAGCCCCGCCCCAGCTGGCACTGGCCACACACCTCACTCCGGGACGCTTGCTTCTGAGCTGGGGGGCTGTGGAAGGAGCAGGGGCTCTGGCCTGAACCCCCAGTCCTGGCTAGGGAGACAAGGAGGGCGCCTGGCTCCAGCTTTGCTGGCACAGGGACCACCCGCCAGCCCCAGGCCGCCCACTGCGTGCCAGGCCTGCGGCATGACCCGTCCCTCTGCTCTCCACAGTCGCGGGGAGGTCACTGCACCTGCTGCCGGGGCAGTGCTAGAGGGTGGCGCGCGGCCTGCTGCCCGCTGGGCCCGCGGCATGCACTGGCACGGGGACAGTGCCTGTGATTACCAGGGCAGCGTAATTGGTTAACAATGACGTTGCCAGTTTGCCTGCTGCTCAGCCCCAGCTGGGGAGCCCGAGGAGGGAGCTCAGCAGACCAGCCCTCCGCCGTCTAGGGAGCCCAAGGCAGCCTCGGTGGACAGTGAGGAGGCGGGAGCAACACCGCGGCCCCCCAGCCCCCGGAAGGAGCGGCAGAGGCAGGCTCGTGGGTGGGCGAGGGCCCCTGCGGCTCGCGGGGGCACCTCCGCCTCCCACTGGCTGCCGGCCGGGAGACCCTGGCTGGGCGCAGAGGTGCTGGGCGTGGGGAGGCCATGATGTCTTGGAAGTGACCCTTCTGGGGTCCCAAAGGTCTAGTACAGGGCAAAGGAGACCCCGGGGAAAGGCCTGGGGCCTGGGCTCCCTGCGGGCCAGCAGTGCTGTGGGGGACAACACTGCTGCCTTGGCCCTCGGAGTAGGTGCTGGGCCGAGGCCAGCTGGAGGCGCCGGCACCCGCTGCTCTCCCCGGGGGAGTGCGTGACCAGCTCTGCTCTGGGAGTGCCGTCCTCGGCAGAGCCAAGGGCCTCCCTTCTGGCCGCGTCCCGGCTCTGGAAGGAGTGAAGTGGGGTGAGCGGGGGAAGCTGTGCTCAGGCTCTCCCCGTCCTGGCCCCCACGGGCCAGACATCGCCCAGGGCGGGGAGTGTCCCCTCTGGCAGGACCATTCTTGACCAACGGACACTGTGGGTCCCACTGGCCCAGATCCTACCCCAGACACATTCTGCTGCTTCTCAAACATGTATCGCCTTGCACCCCACTCCATGAGACACCCCGACAGGCACACAGGTGTGTGCAGAGCAGAGCCGGCGTGCTGGACACCCCTGTGAGCACAGCTGCAACCAGCTGAGGAAACACCTAGGATGACTGGACGGGCCTTGCCGGTGGACACAGGAGGACCCAAGGCACATCTCAGAGACCGCCTCTGTCCCTGAAGGCCGGGAGGTGTCCTGCGAGCTCCGCAGATCCGGGGCAGCCAGAGGCTGGCGGGTCAGGCCGTCACGGGCCGGCCACCCCTGACGTGGCGGGGACAGGGCGCAGACCCGGCTGGCTCAGTCAGGGGTTCAAGCGGAGGGGCCACACGGACTGGGAGACCCTGGGCAGTGCTCTTGCCACTTGTGCCTCAGTTTCCACACGTGGGCTAGGCGCCAAGCCTCAGAGCTCCCTCGGGCAGGCGGAGCAGCCACTGCCTGAGGGAGAAGCTGGCGGCGCCGGCGCTTGCCTGGTCTGCTGGCCAGGGAGCCCGCGCCCATGCCACGTCCAGCGGCCACCGTTGCCTTCTCCACTGCCCCGACACCTTGGCCACAGCACACCCCAGAACCCTGCCTGCGGGAGGATGAATGGTGGGGGCCCCGGGAAGAACAGCCGTTTCCCGGAGATCAGCCATCACTGACCACTCAGCTTGAAGCCGAAGCTGGAGCGCTCAAGTCTAGGGATTCGCAGGACTTGCCCTGGAAGCCCAGTCTCCTCAGGACACCGCACGGCCGCCCAGAGGGGACACAGGCCACTGGGCCAGAGACCCCATCTGCCTGCGTCTCCGAGGGGCCAGCTGAGGGCGTGCCTGGCACCCCAACCAGTGCCCTCCGCCCAGGGCGGACAGACACCACCGGCTGGGCGCTGGATCAGGGTGCCGTGCCTCCGCAGTGTCACCTCACCCCTACTCAGCCGTCGTCACATCAGTGGCCACAGCAGCCCACAGCTCAGCCCGGTCATCTCAGTCTCTCCCTCCACTCCCGCACCTTCTGGTGTCCGCAGTGTTACAGGACGTGTGTAAATAGCCACACCCCGACTCATGCAGCCATCTGTTGGCGGAAGGAAGCGTGGACCCCGCGTGTCACATGCGCCTTTAATAAACGGGGCTACTGAACTGCTGCCCACGCTGTCTGCAGCGCCACCTCCAGCGGTCACACCAGATGGGGGTGGATGGGAACGGGCTTCTCAGCCTTCCACCTGGGCCTGGGTCAGGCGAGACCCCACGTCGTGGCCAGGGTGGGCAGCGGTGGGGGCGAGACCAGTGTGGGGGGCGGAGGGGCAGAAAGAGCAGTTGGCAGGGCAGCCAGGGATGGATTTTACCCAGGTCCCCAGGCGGGACTCCCATGACGGGCCCAGCCTCAGGGTCACTTCTCGCTGGCCAACAGCTTCCTCGGGACCTGTCTTTAGGCCTTTTCAAGAGCCTCACCTGCCCCCCTCCCGAGGACAAGGCGAGGCCTCCAGGACAAGGCGGTCAGGGGCTCGGGGCAGCTGGCTGGTCAGTCTTTTCTCCCAATCGAGTCAGATACAGCGCGGGGGCTGACAAGCTTCCATCAGACCTGGCCCCGCCTGAGGGGGCGCCCAGGCCTCCGGCCAGGAAGCCCGATGCCCTGCGGGCGGCTCCTGCACACGGAGTGATCACTCCTCGGGGGCCCTGCGGTGAAGGAGGGGAGAGAACCCCCATCCTGATCCAGAACTTCGGTGGCTGCAGCTCAGAGATGTGTGGGCTGGCAGGGCGGGTCGTGTCAGCTTAATGGGGTAACACGGCCAAGTAGGAAGACTGGGAGAAGGGACCTTTCTGGGTCCTGGGGTCCCTGCAGAGTCGAGTCTGCGATCAGGGAGAGAAAGCCCGGGGGCGAGCAGCACCCCGGGAGCTGGCGCGCCCATCACAGCCACGTCTCCCTGCTGCCACTCGCACCCAGGCAGGCTCTGGCCCGGGTCCCCGGGTATCAGGTGTGTCCAAGCCGAGGAGCAGGGCCTCGGCCTGCTTCCGGAAGCCAGGGCCAGGTCAGCAGTCACGGGAGGCTGAGGCCCTACTGTGGGGTGTGCGTTCAGCACGCATTTGGTCAGCTCAGCCGGAGGCCGCCTGCGTGCCTGCCAGCGCCACCTGCTTCACCTGGCCGATGGCGTGCTCCAGCTCCTCGCCGGCTTCCCGCAGGTCCTTGCACTTCTGCTTCAAGCTGACACCTGCCTGCTGCAGCTGCTGGTTGGTGGCCACGTAGGTCTGGCTCTGCTGGTAGAACTGCTCTCCCTGGGCGTCCTCAGCCTGCCAGGATGGGCCTGAGTTGTCTAGGACAGGACATGGCACCGTCACTGACCACCAGCAGGGGCGGGGAGCGGACTCCAGCCTCTGTAACCTAACAGCCCCCCCCCCCCAAAGGATGTGAAGGCAGGGAGAGGTGATAGAAAAGGCCTGACACCCATGGTCAGGGCCCTACCATGGTCAGGGCTCTGCCTGGCCACCTGGCCAGAAGGGAGTCACAGAATAGGGTGGTTCTCACCCCCTCCGAATTCGAGGTGTGCACTTCCACCCCCGAAACCAATCCCTCACTTCCGCTCCTCTTCTGAGCTGCTCCCACCTCAAAATGCCAGTGGAGCTGATGACCCAGCTGTGTGTGGGCAGAGACAGCTGGTCTTCCTCGGGCTGCCCTGTCCGATAGAATGTTCCAGTGTGGGAAATGCCCTTTATCTGAGCTGCCCAACACAGCAGCGGTCACGGCAGCTCCTAAGCCTCTGAAACGTGGCTGGACGGAGCAAGGAACCGAAGGTTTTATAGTTTTACGTTAAAAACTCCCTACCTCCTAGTTCTCTGAAACCCAAAACCAGAGCTGGGCATCACAGAAGGGAGAACAACAGCTCAGGATCACAGATGAACACGTGTGAAAAGTCTCAGCACCAGCAGACAGAACCCAACAACCCGTCACGCGGACCCCACGCCTACCCAGAGGGTCACTCTGAGACGCAAGGTGACCTCACGGACCCCGTCGAAGGACGAGCCACCAAGAAAAGGTAAAAACCGCATGAAAAACCCACGACAGAATCGAGAGAGCGGAGAAAGCATCTGCTAACACCCAGCACCATTTGTACTAAAAACTGAACAAAATGAGAACGAGGAAGACCCTCAGCGGACTGGGGTCCGGCTGCTATAGACTCAGAAGTGGGAAACAGGAAGCTCGCCCTTCCCTCTCAGGCCGGGAACAAGCCCAGGGTGCCCATACGAGGAATTAATCAAAAAGGTGAAGATGTTATTAATTTATTAAGTTTTTAAGTTCGGTCTAGACAACTTTCCAAAATGGCCCCACCGACTGCACGCCCAGCCTGCGAAGGCTTCCTCCCCCCCCCCCATCCTGCCTTCACCCTCCTGCTGGTCCACAGACACGTGTGAACTGTCTCTTCTCCTGCCTGCTTAGAAGAGCTGGGGCACAGGCCCAAGGTGTGGTGGGGAGGACACCCCAGAGACAGCGGGGAGCAGAACAGGGGGCCCACTGGCATGCACTGCCGAGGGGCAGGGGTCTGGCGGGCGAGCCCGCGGGCTCAAACTCAGGGAGGCCCCGCAAGGTGCTGTATGAGAGCTCTGCGGGCTGGCAATTCTGTCCTTTTGTCCACTTCTGCCCCTCTGGGCTTAGAACAGCCCCGGGCGAGGCTAGTGGAAGGTTGGCGGACCGGCGATCTGCTTCCTCCAAGCAGGGGTGGACAACGTGAACCAAGTCCAGAGTCAGCCTGCCTGTCCAGCCTGCTTCATTAGGCCACTGCGCCCCCAGGCAGTCACGACCACGGTAAGGGGGGGCCAGCGCCAATACAAGTGGCCCAGGGACGCTGGAATCTGATTTTCACCTCTCACTTCCCAAATTCAAACTACGCTGAACTGACCCAGGCCTTTAAAGCAGGCAGGGGGCTGAGGCCCTGGCTTGCCAACGGCTGTCCTTAGACACTCCCCTGAAGACACGTCTCACTTTACAGAGGAAAAGGGGCTCAGAGACCATCAGGGTCCCGCCCAGGGTCTGTGCCCCGAATTCCACCAGTCCTGCTAATCCAGCTGGGTGCACTGGCCCTGAAGCAGCAGGGAGGGATGCGCTTCCTCCGCCCCTCAGCCGGGGCCCTGGAGTGGCCTCTCCCTGCCCCCCACACCTGGAGTGGCCTCTCCCCTGTGCCCCACACCCAGAGTGGCCTCTCCCCTGTGCCCCACACCCAGAGTGGCCTCTCCCCTGTGCCCCACACCCGGAGTGGCCTCTCCCCTGCCCCCCACACCCGGAGTGGCCTCTCCCCTGCCCCCCACACCTGGAGTGGCCTCCCCCCTGCACCCACACCTGGAGTGGCCTCTCCCCTGCACCCCACCTCTCCCCTG
>NW_004567126.1:30385433-30408976 GCF_000260355.1 Condylura cristata | reverse complement strand
GGGCCGGGGCGCCCGCGGTGCGCGCGCCCGGAGGCGCCCCGGGGTTGCCCCGCGGCGTTATGGGGTAGCCCCCGCCTGGCCCTCTGCAAAAGGGGGGACAGGCCCCAAGCACATGGCTGGCTGGGGACGAAGTCACTGCCCAGCGGGGCGCGCACCGCCCACACCACGCCGGCCCCTGCTGAGGAAGGCGGTGGGGGGGCCGGGACGCTGGCAGAGCCAGCCCACGCGGGCGGGACGCAGAGCCGGCCGCCTGGCCCCTCGGGCCGCGACTGCCAGACCTCTCGGAGCGCGGATTCGCCTGGCTTCTAACGGAGTGTGACTTACAGGCGTGAAGTCCACCTGGGCCCAATGATTTGGGTATAAACGTACTTGGAGAATATTTTCATCACGCCAAAAACAAAGCTGTCCCCACTGGCCATGACCCCTAGTTCCCATCTCCCCAACCAGAGGCACCACTGATGCCTGCGGTCTGGTCTGCCTGTGCGGGCAGTCACATGGAGGGAATCACACTGTCGCCTTGGGCCCAGCCACGCTGGTGTGCGCCAGGGCTTCCCTCCTTTTCAGGGCTGAGTGATATTCCAGTGCACCATATCCACATGGTATTTCTCATTCTCTCCACTCGTGGGCGGACCCACCACGGTTGGGCGGTTACTGCTGCACACGTGTGCAGGTTCTGTGTGGATGTGTGCTTTCGTCCCTCGGCCACTGCCTGGGAGTGCAACTGGTAAGCCGGTAGCCTGTGTTTAATCATCTCTGTTGCTGCCTGTCCGGGGCTGCTGGGTTTTGACGGCTCAAACAACCTCTTTTGAGTCTTGAGCGTGGTGAGACAGGAGCTGGGCATAGTCCTGCTGCACAGCTGAGGCCGCCAAGGCTCTCAGAGGTGGGCCCAGCTGGATGCCCATTTATCCTCCCCCAGGGGTCTGGGGCCTGCACCATGTGTCTCTGTGGCCAACTCCTGGTGCCCGCCCCTCCCCTCAGCTTCCCAGTGGCCCCTAGGGAAATGGAAGAAGAGCTGGCCGGCTTTCTGGCTGGCTGTGTGCACGCAGACATGGGGATGCTCAGGCCCTTCCCCAACACACTGGGTCCGTGCTGACCCCGTCTCCTTTGGGGCCACTAGGTCCTTAGGCAGCTAATGCCCTGGGTTGGGCAGATTCCAAAGAGGGCACAGAGAAAGCCCCAACCAGGTGCCATGGGGCTGGGCACTCGCCCAAAGGTGACCACAGACTTAGCACCTCCTATTCAACCTTTATTTGCAAATGCTGAGTTCGGGAGTAGTGCCTGAGCCTGGCTGGGGCTGTTTTTTCTCCCTCCACCTTTCATCAGATCTGGGGCAGACAAGGGGTGGTGGTCCAGGCCTTGCCTCTGCCCCACCCCAGTCCACACCCCACCCCAAACCGTGTAACTAGTCTTCTTTCTTTTCCACGGAACCCTCCAAGTCCAGCTTGCAGGACGCCCCACGGCCACTCTGGGCCTGAGGGCCTTGGTGGTTGGCCAGGACCTTACGGAGCTAGCTTCTTCACCCCTCAATCCACACCCTGGGCACCTGCAGGGTGCATGCTGACTCTCCTCCCCAGACATCTATGGGTTCCAGCCAGCAGCTGAGCCGGGGAGGTCCCTAGTGCCAGGAATGCCCCGCGCGGAGGTGGGCAGCCTGCAGAGAAGAGACAGTGTGGAAAAGGGTCTCCAGCAGAGCAGCGCCTGTCCCTGAGCAGGGGTCACGGTGGGCACCGTCTGGGCCAGGCCATGGCAGAGGCAGGTGGAGGCGGTCGCATGTGGGGCTATACTGGGCTGTACGGTGCAGGGCTCTTGGGGGTGGCAGGTCCTGAGCAGGAGCCCCAAAATTCATCCAGCATGGAGGATGGGGGGCAGGGTCGCAGCTGAGTGGGGGCTGCCATGGCAGGTGTGGCAAGATGGCAGCTGGCACACAGCGCAGGGCAGTGGCAGCGGGCGCCCAGGCACAGCACTCACTGCCTTCCCGGTGTGGCTGAAGTACTTCGGTGGGCAGTGGGGGTGGCAGAGGTGGCCCAGGATGTAGGCTGGGCTGCAGCGTCCTGGAGGGACACAGAGGCTTCAGTGGGGGCCACCGCCCTGGTCCTCCCTCCCACCCCAGGGCGCACACGCACACTGCCCGCCGCTGCCACCTCCCATCAGGTGGGCCATGCCGCGCCGGGCACTCACCCTGGCACAGCCCCTCTGTGTCCCGCTGCACACACGCGCCGCTGGTCACCTGGGGGCCCTGGGGCCGCGCTGTCATGTCCTCAGCCGTCCCGTAGAGCAGCAGCGTGTAGCGGTGCAGTGTCCCTGGGCAGGGGTCGCGGCGGGCACAGGGAGGAGGGGGAGAGGCCATGGGAGGCCTGTTCTTGCCGTCCCGGGTGCCCCTCTCCCAACTGCCCCCCCCCGGCCACCCACGCTTCAGTGGTGCCCTGGCGCCCGGACTCCCAGTGCGCAGCTGCCTCCCCTTCCCGCGGCAACACGCCCGCTGTGCGCCCACGGCGATCTGGTGTCTGGCACCTACTCCCTGCTGCCAACACACCCCTGTGCCGCGGCCGCTGCGGCGCCCAGGTGTGCTCCGTCTCTCCCAGGAGACCCGGGGGCGGTGGGTGCCCGAAGCTGCAGAGGCGGGGGCCAGTGCCGCCCAGTGCCGGCTCTCACCCGTGTTGAAGTAGTAGCCCTTGTTTTCCAGGCCCAGGGTCCACTGGCCCCGCGGGTCCTCATCCCAGAAGTGCGTGGACATGAAGATCCAATTGTTGTAGCCCTGGCCGCTGATGTCAAAGGGCCTGGGGCGGGCAGACAGAGACGACAGACGGGCGGGGGAGGGCCTCAAAGCCACGTCGTGAAGGTCGGCTCCTAGCAGTGTGTCCGGCCTGACACCCACCGGGCAGGGCGGGGTCCGGCTGGGCTCCCGTCCCCACGCAGCTGCCCCTACCGCACACCTGATGGCCACGAGCGTGGAGCGGGTGCCCATGGGGCTGGTGAGGGAGATCTCCAGGTCCCCTCGGCGGCTGTAGGCCAGGGACAGCTGCACCTGCACGTGCTCCAGGGAGCGGATGTAGTTGGCCTGGCCGGCGCAGGCTGACACGTTCTTCCTCACATGCATCAGTGGGAGGATGGGGCTGGGGGTGGCGCCAGGGGTGAGGGTACTTGTCGCCAGCCGGCCAGCTGGGGTGGGCAGCCGGCAGGCGGGGACTGGTCTCAGCAGGGGGCCAGCCCCTTGTTTTACACATGGGGAAACTGAGGCCGCGGGGCTGCCTCCCGCATGCGTAGCCCATTGGCAGTGGTGACAGACGGGCGGAGGGGAGGGAGGCAGAGGTGGCTGGGGCTGGGGAGGCGCGAGGGTTGGGGGCGACTGGGGGGGGCAGAGGCCCGGAGGGCGCTCACCTGGGGGTGTGCAGGATCTGGAGGGCGCACTTCTGCTGGGGCAGCGTGGGCAGCCACGAGCGCGCCGTGTCCACCAGTAGCCCGGCGTCCAGCAGCCCGTAGCCATAATGGTGGCTCACTGCGGGAGGCGCTGTGTTACCGCCCTGTGGGCGCGGTGCCCCGTCGGCCCGGTCCCCACTCACCTTGGCGCCCCACACCGTTGATCCTCCAGTCCTCAGCCTGGAGCTGTGCCGGCCTGGATGCCCGGACAACCAGGTGCTGCATGTCCCTCCACGTCAACAAGGGGCTGAGGACGGCAGGGGGTGAGCTGGGGCCAGAGGGGTCGGGCAGGAGGCGGGACCCCCACGGTCACTCACTTGGCCTCCAGAGCCAGGGCGATCATGCCTGCAGCCAGAGGGGCGGACGCCGAGGTGCCCGTATGTTTGTCTGTGCACTGGTGGTGCAGGTCCGTGGTGACCTGGGCGCAAAGGGGACGAGGGCGGCACATGCAAGGCTGGCCCTTGCGCAGAAATCCACGGCCCGGGCTTAACAGATACCAGGAGGCCCTCCCTGCGCGCGGCTTGAAGCGCAGCACCATGGAGCTGCAGCCCCTGCAGCACGAGTTCATCCCCGCCCCGGAGGGGACCACAGGGCGCGGAGACCTCTCCTGACCGCCCGCTGCCCCCTCAGCAGTGCATTTCGTCAGATGGCCTGTCCTTCTCCCCACTCTGTCTCAGGAGGTGATTCCTCTCACCTCCTGCACCTCTGGCCCGTACCCCAGTTCTGTGTGCACAAATAAATAAACCTTTAAAAATATATATCAGGAGATTGGGGCCTCTCTGGTGGCACAACGGGTTGAAGCGCAGCACTGTGAAGCTATGGGCAGCCACTGCGGCGCGTGTTCGATCCCCGGCCAGGGAGGGATCCCCAGGGCGCAGCTGACATCTCCTGTCTCCTGCTGGCCGCCTCCATGGATTTCAGTGGATCTGCCACCCCACTCTGTCTCTGGTGATCCCCCTCACCCCGCACCTCTGGCCCCAACTCCGCACCCCCAACTCTTGTATGCATAAATAACTCAATCTTTAAAAAAAAAAAAGCCGTCGGGGCCCCTCAGAGTGACTCGGATGCAGGGCTCTGAGCAGAGCTGGGCGCAGGGGAGGGTGTCGTGGCCTGTTCCCAGCCTGAAAGCAGCGGGCGCTCCGGGGCCTCTGGGCCAGAGGCAGCCCTGGGGAGGGGGAGCGGCAAGAGGGAATGTGGGAGGATGGGAAGGGAGGTGAGGGGAAGGTGAGGTGGGGTGCAGGCGGAAGGCGGGGTCAGGGGTCTTGGCAGGGCGGGGTGGTGCTGGGGCTGCGCAGGAACCCCAGGCCCTGGGTTGGGGTCCGGCCGCGGCAGGGGCAGGGGCCGGCTGCAGGCTCCGCTTACTATCTGGGGGTCAGTGACGACGCCGCTGCTGTAGGTGGTGGTGAGCGTGGAAGCGCAGGCCTCGCTGTACCAGGGCACGTGGCCCTGCTGGGTGGTGCTGCCCACCGAGAGCGTGTGGATGCTGTTGGTGTAGCCGTCACAGTTGCAGTTGTCGTAGTGCAGCCCGCCGTTGCCGGACGCCCAGACGAACAGGGTGCCCAGACCCCCGCGGCCCTGCAGACGGGAGGCGTGGTGGGCTCCTGAGGCCGGGCCGCCCGGCCGCCCCGCTCTGCTCACCTTGGTCACACCGCGCCGGAAGGCCTCGCGGGTCAGGATGCCCGGACCGTCCACCGTGCGGCCGTCGTCCTCGGGGCCCCAGCTGGCGCTGTAGATGTGGATGTGCTGGGGCTGCAGGCTCAGGGACTGGGCCTCGATGATGTCGGTGATGGTGCCGTCCAGCATGCGCACGCCTGCGGGCAGTCGCGTGGGCCACAGCCCCGCCCGCCGCCCTTCCTGGACCCCTGGCAGCAGGGCAGCCCCAGACCCTGGGCCTCCAGCCCTGACACAAAGGCGTGGGCACCCAGCGCGCCTTCCTGGCCTGTCGGCTTCCTCTGCCCCCTCCAGCATTCCCTGCCACCCACTGCCAGGGGTGCCAGGAGCAGGGGAGGCAGAGGAGGGAGACTGGGGCTAAGGAAAGTGCCCCTGGGGGCCCTGGGTACCTCCAATTCGGGCATTGTAGGCGACACCTACACCACAGAACCCATTGTTCGCTGTCGCTGCCACCTCCCCGGCACAGCGGGTCCCGTGCCTAGCAGCAGGGCAGACAGGATTAGCCATCGCAGCCTCCCCTCCCAGGGCTCCAGGGACCCCCCTCAGGGGGGCACTGGGCTCACCGGTTCTCATCGCTGGGTGTGTAACGGGGCTGGGGGTCCGGGTCGTAGTCATTGAAGTCGTAGCTAGCCAGGGGGTCCTGAGGACAGGCGGGGAGATGAGGGCTGGAGCAGGTGCGGACCTGGTTCCTCCCACGCCGGCTCCCGCAGCTCACGTAGTTGGCCCAGAGGTCCGGGTGATCCTTCTCGATGCCATCATCCAGGATGGAGACCACGATGCCCTGACCCGTCAGCCCCTGGTTCCAAACCTGCAGGATGTTCAGGTCTGGCTGCGTGTCCTTGTTCTGCAGGGGCAGGGCGGGTCAGCAGGGCTCTGGTTAGCTCAGCCTTGCTGCCGGGCCCACCCAGTCCGGCCCGGCCGACTCACCATGTACCACTGCTTGGAAAACCAGGGGTCCGTGGGCACCGCCAAGGAGCGCTTCACCCGCCGCCGTAGTGTCTGCTGCTCGAACCACTGCACCTGTGGGGGGCATGCTCCGGAGGGGGCTGGACCCCCAGGCCACCAGCCTGCTGGCCTGCAGGGCCCCTGAAGCCAGCCGGCCCCCTGCCAGCCCTCCCACCCTCACACCCTCCACTTTAGAGGGCCTGCCCCACTGGCCAAAGGGGCCAGTCCCTCTGGCCCTCACCACCATTTCCCTGTCAAAGGGCCCAGTCTACTTCCAGGGTCTGCACAGGCTTCCCAGCCGCCCCACCGAGGGGCAATCGTGTGGGAATGCGGCTGGAGTGGATGTGTGTCTGGACCGTCCATGCTTGTCCTGGACCCTGGGGATGTGGAATGCTGCTGGACTGTGAGAGGGCAGAGAGTTTGGGGCCTCGGTGGGTCTTTGGCCCAGGACACCACGCTGGGTCTGCCCTGCTCTTGTGCTCTGCCTTTAGTCAGAGGAGGGCAGGACTTCAGAATACCCATTCCCAGGGGGTCCTCCCTGGTGCACAAGGGGTTAAAGCCAGCACAATGAAGCTGTCTGCAGCCATTGCAGCCACTGCAACAGGAGTTTGATCCCCAGTCAGGGAGGTGTCCCCCATGGCTCCCCTGGCGTGGGGGACCTCCCCTGTTTCCCGGCTACTCCCTCAGCAGTGGATTTCAACGGATCTGCCTGTTCTGCTCCCCATTCTGTCTCTGGTGAAAACTCTCATCCCCCGCATCTCTGACCTGTACCCCAGTTCCTGTAGGCATAAATAAATATTTTTTTTAAAATACGCATCCCGGGATCAAAAACAGTGGGGGAAGGGAAATGCACTGGACTTTGGTGATGGCACATAGGTGATTTGGTGATGGGAAGCCCAAGGGGATCACAACTGAGATGGAAAAATGCACAAAATGATGTAAGAATAAACTATTATATTATTTAAAAAATACCCATTCCCAGTAACAAACGGCCACTTCCCTGGGGTAACTAGGGTGGTAGGGTCCCCAACTCTGCCTTCTGCCTGAGCCTTCTGCCCATGGCCTGCCCCTGGGGTGGCCACTTCTCTTCACTTTCTGCTCCCCAGTGCCGGGCACCCTCGTGGGCACAGCAGTCTCCCCCGGCACCTCTCCTGCCCACTCTGAGCTTGCTGCGGCACCATTCTGTTGAGTTGTCCCCGGGTCCTCGCCAGGGGCACGGTGCTCCCCTGCAGCACTGTGGCCCTCTCCCCGCCCTACCAGCCTTAGCAGCTTCTCAGACTTCTGCTCCTCCTCTTTTCTCCCGGCCAGTCTCTGACCCCTCCAATTTAGCAATCCGGTCTTCTGCCCTCAGCCCTACATTTGGGAACTGGCCCGGATGCCTCTTTCTCCCACACATTTACTCCAAGTCCTGATCTCTCGCCTGCAAACCGATCATAAGCCAGCGCCAGCTCCCTGTCACCAACGCTCACAGCAGGCTTCCAGTGATTAGGCGTCTCCTCCTTGCCCATCACTGCTCCCCTCCCTGCCCCCACCCCCCATGTCATGTCCTGGCTCCCAAGGGCTTGCCAGACTCAGTCTGAGCTCCTCCGCTCGACACCTAGGCCTTTCCCAGTCTGGTCCCGTCACCAGAGTGTCCAGAGCCTGGACTATTGTCCCAGTTTAGCCAGGTGACTCAAGCAAGATTCCTGCTCTTTGGTACCATCTTTTTCTGGAAGAGGGGCTGTTCCCTTCCGTCCTTCCCAGGAGCTAGAGGATGGGGAGGAATATTACTGCCCCTTGACTTGGTACCCAGGCACCTCGTCTTTCAGGAGGAGCTGGAAGGAAAGGGGGAACAATAAATGCAATAGTGTGCCAGGTCCTGAGGGGACCTGTTGCTCTTCACTGATGGGGGTCCCCGTCTGGGTCCCTGTTATATAGGCTGCCGGGCCAAGTCGAAACTGAGACACAGACCAGCTAACTCGCTGAAGGTCACACAACCATTCATACCAACCACAGGACTAACAGGAGGTGGCTGCGACCCCCTGGAGGCAGCCTCCAGGCCAGGCTCACCTTGGGGTCTTTCTTCAGGCGCAGGCTGTGGCCCCAGTGCGGGGTCAGGGATTGCTGGACCACCCCCCGGTGCCGTAGATGGAAGTACTGGCTGTCAGGGAAGATCTGGGAAGGTGGGTGGGAGGAAGGGGACAGCCATGTTGCTGGGACCTGGCTGCCCCCATAGAGAGGGTCCCCCCTGGCTTGTCCCCACCCCTAACCGGGTGCCCAAGAACCCTCAGAGGGTACACAGAATCTAAGGTTGGCGGCGGCAGAAGTGGGCTGAGGATTCTTGATATTTGGGAGACCTGGGAGGACCCTCCTCTCTGGCCAGGTTTGGGGCCCTCCAGCCCCCTTCCCCTTCTGGGGCATCTGGGTCTGCGCACCTGCCCCAGGTTGACGTAGCCGAATTTGCGCGCCAGGCGCTCGGCCTCCTGGTAACCCTGGGACACCCTCACGGCCCAGCTGCTGACATAGATGGGGACCCGTGCCGAGGCCCACCCCACAGCCAAGGGGCCAACGAGGGCCAAGCCCAGGGCCAAGGTCAGGCGCAGCCGGAGCTCAGTCCGGGGGGGCCGCATGGTGGCGGGGGCGGGGCCTGGGCGGGGCCACGGAAAGCCCCCTCCCCCTGTCCAAACCGCCGAGTCGGCCCAAGCGCCAGCCCCGCCCCCAGCGCCATAGCAACCCCTGAAAGGCTTCAACTCCCAGGGGTCCTTGCGGTTCCCCCCAACCCCCGCCCCTTGCGGAGCGCAAAGATCCGACAGTGGAAGAGGGGAGGGGACACTCCCGCCTTGATCTTCCATAGACCCAAGCTCTCTGGACCCGCAGTCTCCCCATCTGTACAAATCTTCTCATCAGAAGTGCGGGTTCACTGGTGTTATAATTGGCCCCACCCCTTGACTTGGCCCCGCCCAACTCCTAGACACCCCCTCCCTCTAGAATTAACCCTGCTTCCTCTCGGTCCAACCAGAATTGTTCTTTCGAGTAAGCCCCGCCTCCTGAATCTAGCCCCGCCTTATCTTCGCCCTTCGGATTTTGTCCCGCCTTCTTCGTGATAAGCCCCGCCCCTACACTGTTCTCGCCTCGACACCGTCCCAGTTTCTCCAATCAGCTCTGACCAGCCTCCGGTCCGTCCCACCGGCTCCTCCCTCCCTCTGCACGCTCCTCGCCTCCCTCAGCCCCACCCCCGTAACGGCTCAGCCAATAATCCCCGGCCGTGGCCCCGCCCTTCCAATCAGCTACGTCCCGCTCCCGCTAAGCCAATAAACATCCGCGGCATCCGCGCCCCTCCCCCTCCCTCCCGAGTGGCGGCACCCGCTGCGGCGGCCCGCCAGAGGGCCATGCGGCGGGGGAGACGGGGCAGGCCCCACCTCCTTTGTCCGCCCTGCCCTCCCATTGGCCCGAGCGGGGGACCCGGAGCAGAGACCATCCCCGGGGCTGAGCGAGGCGGCTCGCGGCCAAGGAAGGCGGTGCGCGCGCGGCTGGGCCGGTGCGCCGGGCCGCGGTCAAGTTCGCGCTATCAGTCTCAGAGTCGTCGGTGCCATGGACGGTCTGCGACAGCGCTTCGAACAATTTCTAGAACAGAAGAACTGGGCCACCGACGCCCTAGGAGCGCTCGAAGCCAAGACCGGTGTCGACAAGCGGTACCTGGCCGCGGGTGAGCCCCCCGGGGGCGCACCTCACTTTACCGACGGGCACGCCGAGGCTCTGGGGCACCCGGACCTCAGACCTGCCAGCCGCCCCGGCCGGCTCTGGCTGCGGAGACCCGGCCTGGACGCCTGGGCGCGCCCCCTGTCCAGCGGGGAGACGGAGCTTCTGGGGAGGGGGCCGTGGTCCAGGACTTCGGGGCTTGCCCCCGCGGTAGAACGTCAGGCCAGGGCCAGCCCGGCCCCGCTGCGCGTCTTCGCCAGCCCTGAGTCTGGCAGCTGCCCTCTGCACAGACCCTCCAGGCTCTGGGTGCCTCCAGGCCAAAGTCCGGTTAGACCAGTTGCTCTGCTGGCCTGGAGAAAGAGCAAGAGCCGGAGGGGTGGCCGGGCGGCTGCTGCCTCTGGAACTTGCCTCCCCACTTGCTGCTTGGACCCCAGCATGGAGGCGAGTGTAGAGATCTTCCCGTTTTTCCTGAGGGCAAGCTGGAGGTCAGCAGAGGAAGGGTCATCGCCCTCGTTGTTCACCTGGAACTTCCCTTGCTGCTCCCCACCCACCAGTGACCTTGGCCCACATCCCGAGTCTTGTTCAGTTGGAGTTGGGTTGTTTGACAGCTGTGACAGACTTGGGGAAAGGTTGGATGGGGGTCCACGGGGCAGGGCCCAGCCACCAGGTTGCCACTCCTGTTTCAGGCCCCTTCCTTTCTTGGTGACGCCCCCTCAGAAATCGGGTAGTGAGACCTCCCCAGGGCCCTGTTTTGCAGAGTTGGAGACACCTGCTGCAGTCTCTCAGGAAGCCCCCCAGCAATGAATCGCGAAGACACTGTGTCTTGAGGCGCGGAGGACAATACCCATGTTTTAAATACTTTCTGTGTGCAGGTCTGGGGGTCCGTTTTCCTCCCTCCTTGCATTTTTGTGCCGAGCAAGAGCTGGAAGGTCCAGCTTTGTGGCCCCAACCTGAGTTCAGAAACCAACCCACACTGAGTCAGCCAGAGACCTACCCCTTGACCTCCCCCCTAATTTTGCATATCCCTGGTGCCAGCAGGCCGGAGATTTAGGTCAGAGTGCTGGGGAGGCTGCTGGGAGTGGCCTTGGAGGCCAGGGCTTACAGGGGAACTTCGGGCCAGCAGGGCTGGGGCTGAGTGGGCGGCTGACCCCACCGTCTGACCTGTCCGGGGCACCCAGCCCTTCCCGATTCCCGGTCACATCTGTTGCTGATCCCTGGGGCTCTTCCCCCCATGTCCAAGGGAATCCTTCTGTTGCTGAGGCTGCAGTAAAGGGGATTGAAGGCGAGCTGCCGCTCCCTAACTAGTAATTCCGAGAGAAGGGGGGACATTCCCCTACCCCCTGGTCCAGATGTGGTCATCCTTGGGCCCTATCTTCCCCGAAAGGCCAAATTACCTACCCCCTAGAGGTAGGAGTCAGAGAAAGTCCAGAGGGAGCAATGACTAGGTCTGGGGCCAGCAGGGGCGTCCCCCAACTCAGCCTTACAGGATACAGACTAGGGGAGGGAGAGGGGAGGTGGGTGTCCTGCCCTTTGGTCTGCAGTGGCCTCTGCCTCTCGGCAGATGACGGCTGAGGGAGGCAGCTAGAGGCTGTCGGTGCGCACTGTCTTCGCATCCAAGTGAGACAGAACAGGCAGAGCCCACACAGGAAGCCCTCAGTAAACACGGCAGTCAGCACTGTTATATCGGTGGCTGATGCTCGGGCGGGCTCCCCACCCCACCCCACCCCCGTCCCGGACCCCTCACTGTGAGGTTTGTATTTGCAAAGTCAGAGGTGCTCACCCAGTGCATGGGCAGGAGGAATCCTCTCTGCTGTAGCTGACCCGGGGGCCTGGCAGGGAGGGCTGCCCCACCCCATTTACCTGTGGGGAAAACGAGGCTCCAAGCCCACTTGCTCAGCGTCACATGGCCAGTGAGTGGGAGGGCAGGGTTTCCCCGGGCCATGGGGGTTCTGAACCCTGCAGTGCTGCCCCCACTTAGACGTGGAGTCTCAGCTGAGGCAATGCTGAGAAGACATTTTACGACTGGGGTGCTGCTGGCATCGAGTAGAGCCAGAGAGGCCACCCCAGTACCCTACAGCGGCCAGGACAGGCTCCTGTGGGGAAGGGCCGGCCTCGTTAGCCCGGTGGCTGTGCTCCCGGGGAGGAGGCTCTGAGCTGTTCCCTCTTCCTGTTCTGCAGTCTGGTGCAGTATAAACGAAGGGGCCCACTTTCAGATTTCTCTCCCGCTACCGCCCCTACTGGGGGCCCTGGCGTGAGGGGCTGTAATTACAGTCACTCATCTGACCTGTGTTTATTGGGCAGCTACACTGTACCCACCACGGCCGGGATCCCACCTGCTTTGGGGGACCTCACAGTCCCCCGGGGGAGACAGACGTGTAGGCTGATGACAGACACAGGGCTCAGGGCACTCGGGCACTGCACCTGAAGCATCGCGGGGGGTGGCGGCCTCTGGGAGCAGGGGTGGTCGCCGCCTGGCGGGGGCAGTGCCGAGCCCGCCCACTGTCCCTGCACAGGAGCCGTCACTCTGCTAAGCCTGTATCTTCTGTTCGGCTACGGGGCGTCTCTGCTGTGCAATCTCATCGGCTTTGTATACCCCGCATATGCCTCGTGAGTGCCGCTGGCTGGGGGCGGGGGGTGGTGGGGTGGCGGGCAGGGGGCCCTGACCGCTGCTCCTCCCGCAGAATCAAAGCTATCGAGAGTCCAAGCAAAGAGGACGACACTGTGTGGCTCACCTACTGGGTGGTGTACGGTCTGTTCGCCCTGGTCGAGTTCTTCAGCGATCTACTCCTGTCCTGGTTCCCTTTCTACTACGCGGGCAAGGTGGTGCTCCCCAGACTCTCCGTGCGGGTTGGGGGGCGTTTCAGAGGCTCCTGCCCTGCCGCTGGGGGGTGACGGGGGTTTCAGCCCCTCCTCTGGGGGGAGCTGGCCCTGCCAGGGGAGGGGTCTGGTGGGGAGGCCAGGTGTGACCCCCGTGTGCCTGCAGTGCGCCTTCCTGTTGTTCTGCATGATCCCCGGGTCGTGGAACGGGGCTCACGTGCTGTATCATCGCGTCATCCGGCCGCTGTTTCTAAAGCATCACGGGGCAGTGGACAGCGTCGCGAGAGAATTCAGCGGGCGAGCGCTGGACATGGCGGCCGAAATAACCAGGGACGGTGCGTGCCACAGGGTGTGGGCTGTCTGTCCGCCCCGTCTGTCTCTGCCTGCCGACACACCTGCCTGTGTGCTGCCTCTGACTCACCTCCGCCTGGCGTGCGGGCTGCCTGGCCCACCCCTCCCCTCTCACTGTCCACCTCTCTTTTCCACGCTCTCGGGAACCAGTCCTGCAGACCCTCGCCCGCGGCCGGGCTCTCGTCAGCCCAGCAGCTGCGGCGGTGGGCCCTCAGCTGCCCCGGAGCGAGCTGACCATACATAACCCCACCCTGGGAGGTAGGGACGAGGCGCGTGCCGAGCGTGTGGATGCTGCTGCAGGCGAGAGTGAGGCTGCCGCGCTGCGCCTGCACACACGCCCCCGGGCGAGCGCTTCTGTGCAGGCGCAGTGCCCACGCAGGGCTGGGCGCGTACGCGGCGGGCGTGTGTGCGGCACCCTGACCCTGCCACCTGGCCTCCACGGCCTCCGCCCTGCGCCCCTCCGCTGAAGGCCGCAGCCCCCTGACCCCTCTGCCCCTTCCCTGCAGCCAAAACAAGCCTGATCCAGCTCCAGAAGGACAAGTGAAGGCGCTGCCCAGCTCCAGCCCCAACCTGCAAACTGGCAAGGACACCCTGCGCCACCGGTCCCCGGCAGACTCCTCTCCGGAGTCCCCAGCAGAGCCCACCACCAGCCCCGTGTCCCCGAGCAAGTCGGGCCCCAAGAGCTCCTCACAGACCGACAGCCTGGGTGCGTCCCAGTCCAGCTCCCCGTCCTCTGGCACGGCCAGCAGCGCCCAGCTGCCTGGCAAGTCCCAGGCCCAGTCTCGGGCACGGGGCAGCTCGGTCAGCCAGCCGCAGGGCCCCAGCCAGCAGTGCCCCAGGCCCCTCTCCGCCTCTGCGGAGCTCGCCCAGCCCACCGCCCAGCCGGCAGGCTCCGTGCCGCGCCCCAGCCCCAATTCCAGCCAGGATCCTGCCTCCATGCCGCCCCCCAACGGTACCACCGTCTCCGGGAAGCCCTCCAGCAATACCTCTGACAAGTCAGAGGCCAAGCCCCCCAGGACCCCCGCGGGCCCCGGGGCCCCCAAGACTAAGTCTGGCGCGCAGCACCACAAGCAGCCGGCCGGCCGGGCTCTCAGCAGCTCCTCAGTGCCCGAGCTGCCCGTGTCCTGCCCGTCTGAGTCCTCTGTGGAGTTCACGTCAGAGTCCGCCACGGAGGTCACCTGCAGCTGGCCTCACCACAGACACGGGCTCCACTACCTGCAGCAGTGCTGGCGCCTCAAACACCTGGCCTGCTAGGAGGGGCGCAATAAAGCTCATTGGATGAACCGTGTCGCCCAGTCTCCTGGGTGCCCCCCGGGGGGGGGGGTGGGGACCACAGGGCGACTCTCATCTGGATGTGGCCCCATGTTACAGATGAGGAAACTGAGGCCAGAGAGACCAACCCACCTGCCTGAGGCCCCCCATGCGCGGCTCGGGTGGATTTGAGCCAGGCCTGCCTCGGCCTCATCCCCTGCGCTCCCTCCCCTCAGCCTCTTGCAAAACTCCCAGAAAGTTGAGCGTGGGCGCCGCAGCGCCCCCTGCTTGGGCTGTTCCGGGCAGATGAGAGTCGAGAAGCCCAGCCCAGGCCCAGAGTGGGGGGGTCCAGAGACCAGCAGGAGCGCGGTGGAAGGGGAGGAGGCGGGTGAGGCCTCAGCTGGAGGCGGGGTCTCTGGCTGCAGGTGCAAGGCGCACCCAGCCGCTCCGAGTGGGCTCATGGGCGGGGGGAGCAGTGGCCGTTCAGCCCAGCCAGCGCCAGGCAGTGAGGGCGCGGGATCACAGAGCCAGGTGGAGACGGGCAAGTGACGTAGGCGGTGTTCCTGTTTCCTGGGTACAGATGCCAAAAACTCGGCAAAAATGAGCCAGCAAATAAAAAAATAGAGCTTCCCCCCGTTAAAGCCGGGTCCGTGGCAGCAGAGCTGGAACCGGAAGTGAGGAGAGGAGCCAAGAGGAGTCCCAGACTCTGGACTGTGTCCTGAGGCGATGGCCAGCCACTGGCATCGGCCTGCCCTGGCATCGGCCTGCCCTGGGGAACTTGAAGACTTGCGTACCCTCGTGCCAGGCAGCCCCCGCTCGGCAAGGCCTTTGGAGTGGCAGCGGGGGCCACAGTGTCCCCCGCAGGATGGCCCTGCCCAGGCACGGCTGCTCCGAGGTTGGCACCCCGCATGGAGACACCAGTTAGCAGGAGAAAGCCAAACCCTGGCGGCGTGAGGCCCGAGGGCGGAGCCGGGGGCAGCACGGACTCTGTCCCCAGGACATTCCCCATCTGAAAACACATTTGCTCTCTGCAGTGCTCTGACAAGACACCCCTCTCGGCAGGCCCAGCTGGTCCCCCGCGGGTGCGAGTTACGGGGCTCAGAGTGTTCCCAAAAACAAGGCCACCCCGCAGCCCCCACTGCCACGGCAGCCCTCACCCTGCGGAGAGGAGAGGAAGTTCTGAGTAGACCTGTGAGCAGTGCTGCGCGTCCTTTATCTGATCGCTCAGCAAATATTAACCACCTGCTGCATGATGCCTGCTGGCCCTGCCCCAGGAGCCAAGGCTACAGCCGTGAGCCAGAGATAAAAATGCCAGCGCCACGGCCGTGGCCCGGCAGCGGCCCTTGATGTGGTGGTCATCTGCTGCGTCCTTCAGAGGGAGGAGACTCGCGGGCAGACAGGGCGGAGCCGGGTCAGGTTGGGACTGCGAGGTCAGGAAGGTCAGATAAAGTCTCTTTTTTAGGGTTTATTTCTATTTATTTTCGCACATAAGAACTGGGGTGCAGGCCAGAGGTGCAGGGGGTGAGAGGATACACCAGAGTGGGGAGAACAGGAAGAGCTGCTGAAACCCACTGCTGAGGGCGCAGCGGGGAGACAGGAGGGGTCTGCTGCCCCTGTGGGTCACTCCCTGCGGGGGACTGAACTCACTGCAGCACTTGGTGATAACTTGCTAGTGCTGAGACTTTAACCCCTGTGCCACCAGGGAGGCCTCCAGATAAAGTCTCCTTAAGAAAGTATTTGTAGGGTCCTTCCTGGTGGTGCAGACGGTTGAAGCACAGTACTATGAAGTGTGCTGCAGCAGCTTCAGCACGAGTTCGATCCCTGGCCAGGGGGTAACCCACAGCACGCAGCAGACCCCTCCTGTCTCCCCGCTGCTCCCCTCAGCAGTGTACTTTGTCATTCTGCCTGTTCTGCTCTCCACTCTGTCTCTGGTAAATCCTATCACCACCCACGCCTCTGGCCTGTACCCCAGTTCTGTATGCACAAATAAATCAATCTTTAAAAAAAAAAAAAAGTATTTGTAAAGACAGGAAAGAGTGTGAGTCTTCTGTATTCCGGGGGCAGAACTGATGGAGGCAGAGGAAAGACGGCCCTGAGGTGGGTCAGAGAGGCTGCCTGGACCCGGGAGTCTGAGCAGTGGAGCAGGTTCAAGGACACGAAGTAAGAACTTTGGCAGCTACTCAGGGTGCAGGGCTGGGGAGGGGAGGCATGGGGGGTAATCATTAATGGACTCCACACCCCGCTGAGGACACACAGCCCCAACACGGGTGCTGGGGACAGGGATCCTGGAATCCGCTCCCTGGGGCCCAGCTCCTTGAAGGTGTGGCCGTGGGGGAGGGGCACCGCTCCTATCATGGGGAGGCAGCAGAGCAGGTTCTAGCTGTGCCCCTCAAAAACTGTCACTAGACCCTGACCAAGTCTACTCACCCAGGGAGCAGAGTTAGGGGGGCCATACAGCTGTCTCCCCAGTGGACGTGGCTCTAGTCCCTCAGACCGGCTTTCCCCCAAGCCTGCAGGAAAGGCGGTGTGGCCAGTCTGTGCAGTCACTTCCCGCCCACAGGAAGCCGGGTCCTGCTCCTGCTCCTGCTCCAGGCACTTTGCCCCTGAACATCAGGCCGTTGGGGCTCTGCCCCGCCACTGCCTCCCGGCTCCCCAGTTGCTGGAATGAGATGGATCTGCTCCCAGTTTGGGGCTGTAGTGAATAGTGCTAGGAACATTCTAGACCCTCTTTTTCTTTCTGTGCACATGCTGCCGGGGCTGGCAGGGAGCAGGACGAAAGGCCTCTGGGCAGCCAGAAGAAGTGACCTCAAGCCGGCAGCTTCAGACAGTGGAAATGTGTTCTCTCACACTCTGGGGTTCAGGTCTCAGGGCCCTGGCCCCTCCAGAGGCTCCAGGGAAGGGTCCTTTTGTCTCTTCTCTTCTGGGGGCTCCAGGCATCCTGACGCTTGTGGCTGCACCCCTATAATCTTTGTCTCCATTGTTTCCTCTTGTCTCTCCTCTGCATGTGTCTCACTGTTGCGGTGACAACAGATGCTCTAGCGGCCTAAGTAACCCAACACCCCCGAGCGTATTTTCACAAAGACAATAAAACAGTTATCAAGATTAATTAGAAGACACAATGTGTTTTCTAGAAATTCTCAAGACTTTCTCTAGGGAGAGAAATAATAATCAGGCAGAATTGCTAACAGAATTGCTAACAGATCCCCGAACATCTCAGGCAATCATCAATCTTGTATTTGTGTAAGAAAAAAGTGCAGGAACCAGAACTCAAAACTTAAGGCCCTAAAAGACCCTGTCCTACAGACTAGTAAGAGGAACAGGGAGGAGAGACCCCGGCTGCCGGGCGGGTGACATCAGCGCCAGCCGAAGGGAGGAGGTGGAGCTTTTCAAAATCTCCCCCTCAGAGGGGCTGATGATAAAAGGGGGCTCGGATGAAGATGGGGGTCTACTCGAGCTGAAAACTCCTCTGTGTTGACCCCCTGGGAGCCCCAGGTAACGCTGGAGCCATTTGCTAGAGCTCCTTGATGGCAATGCCCACAAGCCCGCCCGCCGTGGGCTCTTGAGCTGCCGGTCAGCAGCTGTGGGTGGGTGACGGCGGCCGCCAGGCCCAGGGGGTCCTTAAAGCGCTTCGGCAGCGGCGTGTCAAGGGCCGCTTCAGGCTGCAGCTTGGAGCACCTCACCGGACAGAGGACGGGTGTAGGATCAAACTGCACAAACCATTCAAAAAGTTTTAGCGGAAACTACAAAAAAATATCTTTTTCTTCCAGTTTTCCTGTTCTTTTCTCAGGATACCCCAGGATTTACCTCCTGGTGGACAGTGGAACCCCTGAGATGGTGACTAAGGCCAGGAGCCTTCCCTGGGGATTGCAATAAGTTAGTTTTGTCCTCCCAAGGCAGCCACGCTGGCCTCTGCACCACCGGCCTCTGCTCTCATCACGTCTCAGCTTCGGGAATTTGATTCTGTCTCCACAGGGGTGAGGCGCTTTGTTCTGATGTGGTCTTTTAATTTTTATAATTTTGTTGTGAAAAAATTTTTTTTCCTATGGGCCCATGTTCGATGTTTCCCTTCTGTCTCTGCAGACTCCTTCGGCAGGTGCCTGTGTGGTTCAGGGGAACAGAAACCTTGCTACTTCAATGCAGCTGGAACTGCCTCTCAGATGGCGAGAGGAATCCAACCTCAGGAAACTAACCTCAGCTTTGCCCTCATACGGAAGCAAAGAGAAGGCTGTGTGTCACTGCAAACATAACTGCAGCGTGTAAGCTGCTCTGAGTGGGCTCCGTGAGGAACCCAGGGAGCCGTCTGCATCCATTCGTCCTGTCTGCACATCCTCCCCTTTATATTTTTTTAAGTGGGTTGTGTATATTTCTTTTTTAAAAGATTTATTTATTTATGCACATAGAACTGGGGTGCAGGCCAGAGGTGCAGGGGCAGTGAGAGGACTCCCCAGAGACAGAGCGGGAGCAGGACAGGCAGATCGGCGAAGTGCACTGCTGAGGGGAGCAGCGGGAGACAGGAGAGGTCTGCCTCGCCCTGGGGTCCCTCCCTGGCGGGGATCAGGGGCTGAACTTGTGCTGCAGCTGGCCTCCCGCCTTTGTAGGGCTGTGCCTTAAGCCTGGCGCCACCAGGGAGGGCCCCGTCTTCCTCTCGTTAGAGTCTAATTGTCCTGGCTTCTGGACGACCTAACACTGGTACAGGCAGAGCATACAGATACTATGCAATTAAAAGCAAATACTGGGAACTGGCAAAGAACTTCTAGCAGGAGTGGTCTGAGATCATCTGTGGTCAATGAAAACTAATTTGGAATTTGATGGCTTAGCTTGAAGCCTGTGTATCTTTAAAGTTGTGCACGGTGGTAACGCATCCTCCTTTTCACTGTGCATCGTTCAGGGTCAGGGAGAAGGCAGGTGACTATATGGAGTGCTGCTGGTAGAGATTTAAAAACGGTCACAGTGCATCCCAACCCCCAGCCTGCCACCGGGTTTTGGAAAATATCTTTGTGTGCTAATGAAACAGCTGTCGCGTTTGCCTTTGTTTTACTGGCGTGCGTGCAAGTTTGAAACTTGCAGGTTTTAATTCCTTATTGAATATAGACTCCTGCTGGAAGTCAGTTCAGAGAATTTCCTGTGAGGACCCAGCACACGGGCTTAGCTCGAGTTGCTCCTGTCCGAGCTCACTGGCAGTCAACCTGGGCCATGTGTGACCCTAACCCAAACCAAAGTCTCTCCCTGGGACACAGCCGGCAATAAAAAGGAGTCTGACTATGAAGCCCAGGAAACAACAGAAGCCATTCTATTTCTGTCATGCTGAGTAACCGCCTGGAGTTTTTGTTTTTATTAGTGTTCAAATGTAAAACAGAAAAACAGGGGATAAGGTTGTTACTTGGCAAGAGGGAGTGTTAGTTCTGTGGTGAAACATTTTGCTGAATTTGGGCATCGTTAGAGTTGCAATGTTTGCTTCTCTCTGTAAAACGTTCTATTGTTTTAAAGCTACAAAGCAAACCAGAATTCAACGATTTTATTGCCCATTGTTATATGGTTATTACCTGAGACGATCTTGCTGTACAGAGGAAGCTCAAAAGTGACCAGAAATTCAGTGCTGACGTGGCCAGACCAGCCTGCACTGCCCTCTCCCGGTGTCGACCCCCAAGCAGGCACCCGGCCGCGGCCAGCCAGACCAGGTGGCTCCCGGGCAGTGGCAGAGCTGCCCCAAGGAGCTTCGAGGCCAAGAAGGCTGAAGTCCCCGGCTTGCAGGGGCTCTCCCCAGCTCCTGGATACACCACAGTGAGGCAGAGAGGGTCACTTCAGGTGGTGCTGGGAGAAATGGTCATGGCAGTGGGGCTGGCACCAAGAAGGGCCAGACTGGCGTTTGGGGCCCAGCAGAGGAAGGCGTGGGGTGGGGAGTGGGCACTGCCGGGCAGCAGGCGGGAAGGGTGGAGGCGGGCGCGACGCAATGCCTCGACCCTGTCTTCCCTCATCCTGCCGCCAGGGGGCGCGCCCCACCTGCGTCCTCTCCAGAGGGGCTCCCATTTTACAGGGCTGGAGATGGGGGCTCTGGGAGTCTCCACTTTTTATTTTTAAAAGAATCATTTATTTATGCGTACATGAAATGGGGCACAGGCCAGAGGTGGGGGGCGTGTGAGAGGATTACCAGACAGAGTGGGGAATAGAACAGGTGGACTGACTGAAAGACGCTGCTGAGGGGAGCAGTGGGGAGACAGGAGGGGTCTGCTGCACCCTGTGGGTCACTCACACTGCAGTGGCTGCCCATAGTTTGGTGGTGCTGAGACTTACCCCCTGCACCACGAGGAAGGCGGGGGATTCTCCACTTTCAGCCCTGGTTACAGATAACAAGGCTGAGCAGGGGAAGGGCAGAGCTGGTTCCCTGGCAGATACAGCACAGTAAATGCTCACTGGAGAAAAGCATGAGTGGGGGTGCCAAGGGAGGAATCCCGAGCGTGCAACTCCCTGGTCAGAGGGGGAGGTGTTGAAAGGCTACTTGCACTGGGAAAAACTTGGGCTCAGAGTCTGGCCTGAGGTCACCTGCGAGGGCAGGAGCTGAGTGTAAGACCCTCATGTCGATTTCTGTCACCCAGTGACCCAGAGAAAAACCACCACAATGGCCAGAAGAGCAGGCTCTCCCGATGACAGCGTGCGTCAGCCCACTCACACTGGAGAGGCAGAAGGGTGGCCCCTCAGGGTGGCCCCCACGGGAGGGTTTGCTGAGTGACCATGTCACAACCCACAGACACCCCGATTCTTGGCTTGCCAGCATCCTCTGTGGGGTACAGTTCTATCGGGTAGCCTGAGGGGAAAGTGTGGCCCCCAAGGGGGCATGGAGAGGGCACTTGGGACCTTAAAGCCCCGTGTATCCCCCCACCTGTACCCCATCTTCATACCTTCCCTATACTCACTCCCACGCAGGGTCAGGTATTCCGAGGGGAGGGAGGGTTGGTGCAGGAGGTGGGTGTGTGTATGACTGCGTGTCTGTGAGACCAGTGCCTCCCAGAGTCTCTGCAGCTGAGCATGTGCATCTGAGTGGCCTTGATAAAAACAAATGCCTATAAAGAACTGGAATTAAAAAGGAGTGGACAGCAATGTTGCCCGGAGGAAGCCCAGTGATGACTCCAGGTGACATGCCAGAATGGCTGAGGCTGTCAAGACGACCTAGGAGCTTCCTGGTCGTCAGGGCAAAAGGGGAAATTCGTGTATGACAATGCCTGGCCAGCCATGTCTCCAGGGAGCGGGTGCACATCTGTATTTGACGACCTCTAGGGATATGAGAAGGTCTGTGCGAAAAGGCAACGACAACCAGAACAGTGTATCATGGAATTAAGTAGTGCCAAGTTCCTGATAGCCAAGGCAGAAAGGGAAACTGATGCATCACAACGTCTTGTTAGGCACAGCTTCTCCAGGCCATGCTGTTCGTGACGGTGTCTCTAAACAAGTGAGTGTGAAGGGGCAAAGCAGACATCCAGCTTCTGAGCGCGAATAACGGTGAGTTTCTGGGTAGCCAGGCTGAGAGGAAATGCTCTCTGCAGTGCGTTCTCACCTGTGGACCTGCATCTGTCTGTCCACGGCAGTGAGGCTGACCGTGCCGGCGTCTAACTGGGGCTGCAGAAGGGGATGCTTCGGACTCCCCTGGCGGCCACAGCCGAGGGCGAGAATGTCGAGTTTGAGTCGGGCCAGGCGTATTTGCCTCGATGTCACGGGCTTCGTGTGGGGGTTCAGACAGGGCAATGCCGGGCGACCAGTCGGATACGGCTGTCCTCAGCGGGGCTCCAGGGCCGACCGTAGCCAGCGTGTGGAAGCAGCAGCCGGTCCTGAGTGCCGTCGGGGCTGACAAGGCGCTGGGCAGCCAGCAGGTACTCACGATGGAGGGCCAGCAGTGGACAGGGGCAGCGACCGGGGGCCCACAAGTACTCGAGGGCCCGCAGCGGCGAGCGGTTCTTGTAGACAAGCTGCACACGCACCTCATAGCGACTCTCCTGGGCCTGGCGGAGGTGGCCCAGCACTTGGGCCCGGAACACTGTGGGCAGGGCGGTGCTGAGGCCAGCTGGACGCTTCAGCCTGGGTACCCTTCCATGCACCCAATGCCAGAAAAGGGAGCTGGGGGTCAGGTAGGGCACTGGGGGCCCCTGGGGACCTTGGAGAAGGGCCTGGGCCAGAGTCATGTCAGGGCTTGGTCAGATTAAGGCAAAAAATAAGATGAAAGCGTCAACTTGGGGTCGGGCGGGGTCAAGTTGGAGTCGGGTCAAGGAGTCAAAGATAAAGTTGGACCAGGGTCAGAAGTCAGCAGGACAGGGATCAGGCTGAGGTCAGTAGGGGCCGCGTGAGGGTTGGAGTCAGGGGTCTCTCACCAAAGTCACTGCTGCAATAGTGGGTCAGCCTGTGGGCGCGGCCGCGGGTGTCAGGGCAGGGTGGGCAAGGGTCTGCAGGGGGGTGCAGTCAGGGGCGTGACCGCACCTCCCTGCTGAACCCACCCCAGCCGTCTCCACCTCACCTGGGGCAGGGACCGCGGTCCGTGGGGGGGCGGCAGCAGGGGCTGTGGGGGTCACGAGGGGCTGAGGCTCCACCTCTCGACTCTGTGGCCGCAGCAGGGACCAGCCCAGGGCCTGTGTCTGTGCCTGGAAGGGGCTGTAGAGCTCCTGGGGGAGCCAGAACTCGAACTGGATGCCTGGGTTGGGCTCCTGCAGGAGAACCTGGAGGGACGCACACACCAGGGGCTGGACTGAACCTGCTCATCCGGCCTCCTCCCCTACCCCTGCACACTCTAGCCCCTGTCCTTGGCCTCCTCCGTCCTTGCGTCCACTTTGATCCTCTAGCGCCAGCCCTCCCTCCTCCCCTCCAGGCCGAGCACCTGCAGGATCAGGTTCTGGGAGGTGGGTCCCACTGCACTCAGCATCTCCTGGGAGGACTCATCTCGGGTGTAGACCACGTGCGTGCCGGCCGCCTGGTAGGTCCCCGGTGGGCTTACGACCCAGTTCCCATTGAGCACGTAGCTCCCGTCACCCCCCATCAGCGCTGCAAGGGAAGGTCAGTAGAGGCTCTCCGGAACAGCCTCTCCTGCCTCCCCTTCCGGGGGAGGGTCCCTGGGCTGTAAAGGGGACCACCGGTTCCAGCGCCCGCCGGCAGGGCGCCTCCCCCCTCTGACCCTGCAGTACCCAAGTGATTGCGGTGGCTCTGTTGGGTGACTCGGAGGTGTCTGGCGCCCTCAGGGATCAGGGTCACGTTCCAGTACCCCGCGAAGGCACCTGGGTGCGAGGGGAGGGGGCTGTTGGGGGCGGCGGGAGCATATCTAGGGACTCAGGGACTATGTGGGGTGCTGCGGGTGGTTCCGCCAGGGTACTGGAACCAGAAAACGCTGTAACCGTCTGGATTCATTAGACGGCTGGCGTGGGCCTGGGGCACGGTTG
>NW_004567126.1:30380986-30384529 GCF_000260355.1 Condylura cristata | reverse complement strand
GCCACGCAGAGTTTCTGGCTATCCGGGCCGCAGGGGGTGCCGTCCAGCACGCGGCCGAAGCTGTGGTAGAAGGCGTGCCCCTCGGCCAGGCAGTTGAGGTCGCACTGGTTGGGTGCTGGGGACGGGAGTGGGAGTTGGGCTAGCCAGGGCACCTCTATCCCAGTGCCCGCCTTCCTGTCAGCTCCCTTGCAGATAGATGTAGCTGAGAGACTTAGCCCAAGTCACACAGTGACACAGAAGATCCAGGGCTTTGCCTCCAGCCCCTGGGACTCTCCCAGGTAAGTGTTCTGGGATTGGATTCATTCCCTCACTCATTGGTGCATTTACTCAAGTCAAAGCCTGACATTTGGACCTTAGCTGCTATCCATTATCCGTATGACCTACCCATTCTTCACTCCCCAAACACATTTTGCAACCTACTATTTTCCAACTATTGTTCTGGCCCTGGACTGCATGATAGGCTGAACTGACCTTGAATTCTGCACCCAGCAGGTGCTCAACAAAAAGCGTTTGTCGGTGCTGAGCCCCAAGGAGCCTGAGAGTGACTGCCCTCCCTGAGAGCGGCCTCTGCCTGACAGCAAGGCACAGCAGGCAGTGTGCTCACACCCGCTGACCCACAGCCTGCTCCCTGCTCCTTCCACGGACGCTCCCTCGGGCTCCCCCCTCCCCGAGCCTGGTTGGCAGGTTCTGCCTGGAGCAGAGCCCTGGTGGCCCTCTGAAGGGGGAGACTCATGCATGTTTCTTCCAATTCTTAGAGAAAAGAAAAATGAAAACAAGTTATGAGGTTGATGACTGGAACTTCCTCCACTTCCTAGGCCTGTCTTCTCTGTGTCTGCCCCCACCATGGTGTCTGAGCTGCCTGTCTCCCTTAAATCTGGAGGTGCACTGCCCCGGGCACACAGTTATATAACTAGCTATTTTCAGCTCAGTGCAGCAAAATATCCTGCTACTGGAATAAGTTTGAGAACTGTTGGCCTCCACATACAGCTCCAACTAAATCCTTGGCCTGGTGTTCAGCCCTGTGCAGAATATACCCTGTCTCCCTCTGCCCTGCTTGACAGCCACACCTGAAGTTTCCTGCTCACCAACTCCTACCTATCCTCCAAAGCCTCAGTGCTAACGCCCCTCCTCTTCCCTACCACCCAGATCACCCTTCCTTCTAGCAGCCACTGCTCTCTACTAGATCCGAGTTGCTTCTCAGAGCCATAGGAGGGCAGGCTACTCACCGCCATAAAAGGGTATCCATTGGTAGGTCTTCTGCGTGTCCAGGAGAGGGTGGCGATTGTAGAGGGCACACTGGAGGTCTCGGAAGGGCACAGCTCCTGGGGGACAGTCCTGGGGATGTAGGTGAGTCAGTGTCTAGGCCAGTCGTCACGGAGCCCACAGAACCAGATAAGAATTTGGGGGGCGGGTGTGCATATGAAAGGAGAGGGGCTTTAGGGAAAACTTGAGGACCTGGGAGGTGGACAGAATTTACCAGCAACTGGCAGAGACGGTATTCATGGGTGTCCCCCCAGCACGACTCTTCCTCAGAAAACCTATGGGGGTCACAGTGGCCACAGTGTAGTCAGGACCCCAGGACTCCCTCCAGAGGGCCTGCCTGCCAACTCCACCCACATTCCAGATGGATCATGGGATTGAAAGCCACAGCATGTGTGGGCAGGCAGAGGGAGCGGCCAGGGGCTGGGCCAGGCTGTCAAGAGAAGACGGACAGGGACCCAGTCCCGTCCCACCTGGCTGAACCCCAGATGCTGCTCACCGGATGCAGTGGCGGCTGCGCACAGAGACGCCTCGCCCACAAGTGCTGGAACAGCCACTCCAGGAGCCCCACAGAGTCCACTCATCTGGACCCTACTTGGAGTGAAATGGGCACCGTGAGTCTGGAGGGTGCCAGCGCCCCCTGCATCGGAGCTGGGCTGCTGTGCCCCCGCCCCTCTGCGTTCATGGCCCCTCTTACCTGAGCACTGCCCCCCAAACCACAGGTCAGGAGTGTCCACAGCAGAAGCGGGAGGGTCCAGAGGGGTTGGGGTCTGAGGGAGCAGAAGGGCTCACTCTAGCTGCCAGGTGGCCAGGGGCTGAACCCCAGCTCTGCTAGACTGGCTGTGGTTTGGGGGAGTAATTTAACCTTCCCGAGCCTCAGTTCTCATCTCTGGGAAATGGGTGATAATAGAGGCCTCCCTGCAGGAAAGCTTGGGGGCTTATAGGATGAGGGAAGGAAAACAAGGGGTGCAGAGCCTGGTGTGGGGGGGAGTTCAGATAATGGTCGGTTATCAGGGTCGCCTGTGTGGGCTCGTCCTGCGCACGGCAGGGCTTAGTCAGGGCTCAGAATGGGAGGGGTCACTCCAGGGCCAGGAGCCCTGAGCGCTGCCCATCGTCGTTGCTTCTACCTTACTGTGTGGCTGGGGGCCGGCCACTCCGACGCCACAGGCCTCCGCTTCCCCATCTGTGCAGTGGGAACCAGCGGGCTCAGTCCAGGCCTCTAAGACCTTGCAGGAGGCACAGCGTCGGGGCTGAGCCAAGGGCCTGGCCGGCAGGGACTCCTCAGCTCCCAGACCAGCGCCAGCAGGGAGCCCACGGCCTGGGGGAGGGCTGGGGCCGGACGACCTGGGCCTGGTCCAGGTGGCACTTCATGGCCTCCCGTGCACACGGTGGGGCATGGAGCACCAGGCTGCCTGCAGAGGCAAAGGGGCACTGATGAGGGGCGCAGGAGCGTGGGCGAATGGGGGATGGGTGGCTGGGGCAGCAGATTCTCCTGACCTAGGCCTCTGCCTCCCATCTGTCACTTGGTGTCCACAAGGGGGAGGATGAAGTCACTTGCCGTCCACACCCCCCAAGTGACCAGGCCTTGGCAGAGAAAGGGGGAGGGAGGAGGCCACCTTTTGAGTCCACAAACCCAGTGGAGCCCATGCTTCTGGACCCTGCTTGTGGAGAAGCTGGCACCGTGAGGGGCAAGCTGATGCCCCCCACGCTGTGGGCTGCAGGATCAGAGAGCCTGGAGGTGAGCTGTGACAGAAGGGCAAGCAAGACATCTGGAGTCCTGGGCAGCAGGAGAGGGCTGGCTGCACCCAGGGCCCTCGTGGCCTCGGTTTCTCTGGTTTTCAGGCCCTCCTGGCTCAGCAGGACTATGGAGCTCCAAGTGCTGAGAGCAGGGAGGCCAGGAAGGGGGACAGTCACCCTTACCACTCCCCGAAGTCCCCTCTGGGAGGAGCAAAACACATAAAGTCCAGCTGGTGACTGGGTGCTGGTGACTGGCGGTGCGACCCGGGCCGGGAGGAGCCCAGCTCGCCTCAGTCTCCAGCCTCAGTCTCCAGCCTCAGTCTCCCAGGGAGGAAGTGGGCATAAGCTTCCTCCCCCTGAGGACTGCTGCCCGGCCACCCCCCACCCAGGCCGGGTCCAGGGAGGGCAGGAGGCGCCGGCAGAGGTAGTGGGGGGATAGGAAGAGGGACTTACCGGCAGGCAGCGCCCAGGAGGCACGTCCTGGCTCCCCCGGCGGCACCCGGGCAAGCGGAAGCAGCGGGGCCCGCGGGAAGGGCGGGGGGAACC
>NW_004567126.1:30374285-30380738 GCF_000260355.1 Condylura cristata | reverse complement strand
GGGAGAGCCGCGCGGGCACTGACCCCTCCTAACCCCACCCCGGGGTTGCTATTCCGGGCGCCGAGCTCAGGGCCCCGGAACGCGCGCAAACCGGGTTTGCGCAGCGCGAGCCCGGCACCTTCTCCACCGGCGCAGGGCGCGGCCGGACAGGCTCCCCTTCCTGGTCACCACTCCAACCCCTGGATCTTGCGCGGCCCGGGGTCATCCTACTCCGGGCCCTTCGCCTGGGTTCTGACTATGGGGCGCCCACTCTAGCGAATGCCGGGTGTGCAGGGCGTGGAGCCCCCTCTTGACCGCGCATTCCCGGGCGCGGCTGTCAGCACCGGGATGAGCCGCACCCCGCTTCAGTCCTGGACCCGGGGCTCCCTCTCCCTCACGGGGCGCAGACCCTTTCCAGTCTGTTTCCCATCTCGTCCCTCCACGAGACCAGCGGGTCCTCCACCGGACACTCCCTCTGGACTTCCCTCTTTCCCGGACTGGTGAGGACACCTTGACCTCAGGGCTCCCCGCAACCTCACCCTTCCGGGACCACTGTCTGCACAGCCTCTCCCCCACCCCGAAGGGCGAAGGGCAGCAGGCACCCTCTGGCCGCCCCTCCCCCAGCTGCTGGCTTCCTCCGGAGATGCTCCCCGTGGGTGGGCCGCTTGAGGAGATGGGGGCACCTGGGGTCATGGCTGTGTTGCCCCTCCGCCTCAGGCTCTGCCAAGACGACTGGACACCCCTCTTCTCCCCAAAGCCCACCTGGGGTTGCCATCCCTGCCCACCAGAGACTCGGGGTGCGAGTTCTGCTCTGCCCTCCAGCGCGGGGGGAGACCAGACACCACGGTCCACTCAGTCAACGCTTGTTGAAGGCCCACTGTGTGCCATCCAGCTGCGGACCACCCAGCCCAGCGCACTCCTGAGGCTTGGCAGCCCCTGGGGGGCCTCATCACACCTGGCAAGGACACCCAGAGGTGTAGCCAGGCCTGCTGCGAAGTGGGGAGCCAGGAAGGCCTCCGCCGCTGAAAGACTTGCCACGGGAGGGGAGGCGGCAGCGGCTGAGGGGGTGCTCGCTAAAGCCTGAGGCTGGGATGAGCCGGCCCTGGGGGGGGTGTGTGGAGCTGTAGCCTGGGTGGGGGTAGGGAGGAGTTCAGAGAGGGGCCAGTGGGGTGGGGACAGGGGAGGTGGGGGTGAAGAGCCACACCTGTGGCTGTGGGTGCAGAAGCTGGAGGCCAGGGAAGCAGCGAGGGGGAGCGGCGGGGGTCCTGGGGGCAGGCCTGTCCCGGGGTGTGGATGGGGTGAGGCGCCCTGGCGGCTCCTGGCTCCGAGTTGCAGGAGCCGTGTGATGGGTCCCCTGGGGCAGACGCTGGGGAGAGGCCAGGGAGGAGCTTGGGCAGATCGCAGGGGTGGGCGAGGGAGGAGCCCCACTTGCTGAGAGTAGGCGAGAGGGGAGGGCAAGTCCAGAGGTCACTGCCTGACAAGTCTAGGCTGGGACACCTTAAGACACCGAGCGACGTCACGGACAGTTCGGGGGGCCAGGTCTGGTTGAGAGGGACCCCGGCACCCTCAGCGCTCCAAGGGCCCATGGAGCAAGAACATGGACAGACTGGAGACCAGCCAGGCTGGGGGAGGGGGATAGTAGGGTGTAGGGGCCCAGAGGCTGAGAGAGGAAGCGGGGTGGCCAGCGATGGAGAAGGGGTCAGCGGGCCACATCGGTGGGTCAGTTGTTAAGCCTGGGGGACGGAGCTCAAGAGAGGACGGCAGGGCCCCTCTGCAGAGCTCCTAGTGTGTGCTGAGCTATGAACTGGGGCCTGAGGGACATCAGAAATAATCGGGCTTGGCCTAGGGGCCCCGCCAGGAAGACCGCTCCCTCGGCCACCCTGACCCCCGTCCAGTGCTGGCATGCAGCAGGCTGTGCGCTGCAGAGTGGCAGCAGCGCTGGCCCTGGAGAGGCAGGTCAGGGCGCGGTGCTCTGGAATGTGTCAGGGGTGCTTTGCCCTGTAACAGGACGTGCAGGGGGCAGTGCACGCTGCCGTGGACGTGAACTTCACCTGAGCGTGAGTGACAGCCTGCGCCCTGCATTCCGTAGAGCGTATACAGACGGCAAGCGGGTGCACAGGTGCTGTGTCCTGTGAGAGGCGCAGACAGAAGGCACCTGCCTTTCTGCAGTGCAGAGAGCAGACTTTGGGCCCGGGCAGCTCCGCAGCACTGAGGCGCTAGGTCCTACAGGGCGTGTGGCCAGAGGACTTACATCCTCATGGGAGCGCATTCAGGAGGCTCCGTGCCATGCATCAGGCCCTCGCCCCGTGGGGTCACCAGATAACGTGAAGACGCGGCATCTTTCTGCCTCCTGCCTCGAGACTGCGCTTCCAGCCTCTGGACTCAGCAGACCCAGAGAGAGGCCCAGAGTGTAGCTCAGGACACTCAGAACGGGTAGAGGCCACTCGGGGCGAGTGTGCTGGTGAAAAACACCCACAGCCGGGAGTGGGTGCACGGCCAGGGTCGGGGTGACTGTTGACGTGGGCGGGGTTTTCTTTAGGGATGATGGAATGTGCCAGAACTAGAGAGGTAGGGGTGGCACACCTCTGAATTCACTTAATGCGATACTGGTGAGTTTTATATTTTGTGCATTTTACCACAATTACAGTGAAAGCGATGGGGTAGATCTTAGGCATTCATTCGTTCATGTTTCCCTACAGGTCCTTGGGCTTCCATGGTTGGGGGGGTCAAATATTTGCATAATTGTAAAACTCTCACAGCAGAAAGGGCCGTGAATTGAAGTCACCTGTCAGCAGACCCTGAGATTCTTTGGGGGCAGACAGGAGGGGTGTGGGGGGCTTGTCTGAGATGGGGACACCCCAGGCAGGAAGTGGTGGGTGAGGGACAGTGAGCAGAAGGCGGATGTTCCCAGCAGATGCTGAGAGCGCCCAGGGGAGCGGTGGGAGGGGCCGGGGGGAGCCAGGCCCGCAGGGAGGCCTGTGTGGCGGGCGAGGTGAGCAGGGCGAGGAGCAAACCCAGCTCTGCCCCCAAGCTCCTGAGGACTATGGGTGACTGGTACAGGTTGTATGTGAATTTTTTGTAACGGTCTTTCAATTGATATTTTTAAAATAAATTTTTTAATAGTCTGGGTTTTTTTTTTCTTTTGCATAGAAGTACTGGGGTACAGGCTAGAGGAGCGGGGGGTGAGAGGATTCACCAGAGACAAAGTGGGGAGCAGAACAGGCAAATCCATTGAAACCCACTGCTGAGGGGAGCAGGGGGGCAGCCGGAGGGGTCTGCTGTGCCCTGGGGGTCACCCCAGGGTGATATGCTGAGATTTAACCCCTAGGCCACCAGGGTGGCCCTAAATAAAACTTTAATTTGGGGCTTTAGAGCTCTAGAAAGTTGCAAAGGCCCCGGATTGTCTGCCCCCTCTCATCACCAGCACCACGTACCCCAAGCCCTCACACTACACCTTGACTCCTGGAGCTGTGGACACGTCCCCTGACACAATAAAGCGAACTGCGCGGGGCTTGTGCGGAGGGCCCTGGGCGGGAGAGCACCCAATTCTGCCCCCAGCGCCATGTCCCTTGGGCCCCCGGGGCTCCTCTGTCAGGCATCTGTGGCGGCAGGGGCCCATCACTGCCGCTGAATCCCCTCCTGGCCCTGTCCACCCCGCCCCGTAGCCGTGGGTAGGCGGTGTTCCAGTATCACAGGTCAAAGGGCAAAGGTTGGAGTGGCTGAGCCCAGCACAGCTCTGCTCTGTCCACCTTTTCGCTCCATCACTCTTTGGACTGCAGAGTGGACCATCTGCGTGAGCTGCTTGGCTTTTCTAAGCTGGGCACTGCTGGGCGCTGGGCAGAGGCCCAGGCTGGGGGGGCAGACACCAGGGCCCAGGCCGGGGAGGGCAGACACCAGGGCCCAGGCCGGGGAGGGCAGACACCAGTGCGTGGGTCTCCTTTCCTCCTCACCTTGAGCAGCAGTTTTGAGGCTCCTTGTACCCAGGGCGCCACCAAGGTCGCCAGCTCTCTCCCGGCTCCACCCACCCCTCGGGAGCTTGCACTAGACCCTTGCTTCAGGCTCTGCTTTTGGGAGCCCAGAGAGGGAGGAGGCCACAGTCCCTCCCCTCCAGCCCCGATAACGCTGGAATTGAGCCCAGCAGCCAGGATGACAAGGCAAGCCGGGAAGCTTCGGCCGGACGGTGGGGGAGCTGGGCAGAAGGCCGTCCTGGGAGGAGGACGAGGCGGAGACGGTGCTGACACTGACTGTGGGCAGTGAGAGACTGGGAGGTGAGGAGAGGGCTGGTCCCGGGAGTGCACCCCACTCCCTCCCACAGCCCCCCACCATCACGGGTTCCTGGCAGTCGGTGTGGGGGGCCTTCTACCCACTCTGCACATGGGCCTCTGTCCCCGGGGGCCGGTGTGGACGGTGGGGAGTCACGAGTTCTGGCACCAGGGAGCCCGGCCACCTCAGGGCCGGGAGCCAGGCTGAGTCACGCCGCTGCGCGCCTCCCGGCGCCCTCAGAAAGGACGGTAGTGCCGGGCTGGGCCTCTGCTGACCGCGCCTGGCCCCAAGAGCATCCCTCGAGGCTGCAGGGAGCCCACTCAGTGCTGCCTCAGCAGCCGCTCCACCTGCGCAGGTATTTTGAGTGACGCGTCCCAGCACTTCTCTTAGGAAATCTGCTGACTCTGGGGAGTTACCTCAGGTCAGCGAGGAGCAGCCGAGGGAAGCCAGGCCCGGGGCCTGGAGCCCGGGGCTCGGGTGGGCACAGGCTGGGGCGCCAGCCGGCAAGCACCCAGCACCCGGGGGGCGGCACTGGAGGGCCAGGCAGCCCCCTGTGGAACACCCCAAACTGCTCATCTGTAAGTGGGGGCGTTGTAAGCCCCCGATTGGGAAGGCTGTGTTCTGAGGGAGTGGGGAGTCTAAAGTGTTTTTCTTTTTTCTAATCATGGCAAAATACACGAGCACAGATGTGCCGTTCCGGTCACTGAGGCTCTGCGGCTCGGCGCGTTCTCAGGGTCCCCAACTGGAACTCCGTCCCCATCGCCCCAGTCCCCGCACACGAACCCGCTCTCCGTGGCTGTGCCCGCCTGGACGGTTCTCGTCAGCGGACTCAGCGGTGTGGCCCGCGTCTGGCTGCCCCCCGCGGCTGCTCCAGGCCTCCCCGTCTGTTAATCTCTCACCTGTCACGGACGCACCGGTCGCGCCTGCCTTTGGCCGGGGAGTCGCCGCTGTGAGCACGGGTGTCTTGTGTTTTGCCAAACTTTCTTTCACCCTGTGGTGCTGGGAGGAGTCTCCCTCGGGGGCTGCAGGGAGCGAGGTCCCCCACCCAGGTGGAGGCTCGGCCAGGGGAGCACGTGAGGGCTGGGCGCTGGTCTCCGTGCGAGGCCGTCCGTGGACAGGCCGGCTATGGGCTCCCAGCCAAGAACCTGGGATTGCTTTCCCGGGAGAAGCTTCTGGGAGCAGAGTGGACTCAGTCGTCTGACTGCCTGGGGGGCGCTGTGGGGGACAGGGTTCTGGACACACCCCGACCTGTGCTCCAGACGGGGCTCAGCCACGGTTTCTCACCCTGGGCTTTTGCATGTGCCTTCCAGAGCCTCCGTTTCCTCCTGAACAACGTGGGGCTAAGAACAGCCCCTCCCCCACCGCCCAGAGGGGCTGGGCCGGCGCCTTGCTGCCCGACGCTGCCTCCGTGGAGTCCTCTGCTGCCTGGCTGCCATCTTCTGAGGGCCGGTCCGCCTGGGCACAGGGCCGACACACCAATAGACGCCCCTGGCTCTCAGCGCCAGCCCCGTCCAGTGGGGGTTCTCACCTGTGGCCCTCCAGCCTCTGCTCTGCACCTGTCTCGTCAGTGGGGACTCAGGCTCCCCAGTCACTCCAGACGGCCCTGGTGCCAAGGCCAGTCCCTGGCACTTGCTCTCTTCAACATAATGGGGCTCCCCACAGGGGTCCCACACCCTGATGCCCCCTTTTGGCATGCCAGGCAGACATGTGCCAACTTGGAAGGGGGTTCCTGCTCCTGGTGGTATAGCTCAGTGGATTCTGAAATCTCTCTGGAAAATTCCAAGGCCTGATTCTAGCCACAGGGAGCCCTGCTAACCCCTCCCCATTCATCGTCTTATGTAACACGCGGGGATTAATACTGGAGGTAGCTGCCTGGATTCAAATCCAGCTGTCTCCTCCTGGCTGGGTAAGCAACTTGCCCTCCCAGCCTCAAAGTGCTCTCCTGTCAAATGGGGACAGGCCAGTTCGGGTGACTATATGGGTGAATGAGAGAATGCAGGGAACGAATTTGGCAGTCTGGGGTGGCTCAGACCTGCTCCCCGTGGTTCTCTCCTGGACCCACGCCCACCCTGACCTCTCATCTCCTGCCTCTCCTCGGGGTTAGCGACAAACTCCAGTGTCCACCCACCGGCCCCCAAATCCTGTCTCCTTCCACTGTCCAGTGTCCCTCATATATGACACCCCTAGTGGGCCCCTTCCTCCTGCCCGGCC
>NW_004567126.1:30359951-30372190 GCF_000260355.1 Condylura cristata | reverse complement strand
GTGCCTGAGGGGTGCGGGAGGGTGCCTGAGGGGTGCGGGAGGGTGCCTGAGGGGTGCGGGAGGGTGTGCCTCGGGGCGCGGTGGTGCGCCTGAGGTGCGCTCGGCCTGCGCAGGTGGAGCGCGAGATCGCCCTGCATAGCTGCCTTCGCCACCGCAACATTGTGGCCTTCCACGGGCACTTTGCCGACCGGGACCACGTGTACATGGTGTTGGAGTACTGCAGCCGCCAGGTGCCCCGGGGTGGGCACGGGGGTCCTTGTCCGCAGCCTGTGGCCACTCCTGCGTGCCTCTGTATTACCTGTTTCTCCCCAGCCCACTCCTGCCCATCTGCGTGGGCCCTTAAGGCACCTGCCCGCTCAGGCCCTCTTGAGTCACTGCTGTGCGTGGTGCCCAGTATCTTGGGCACAGGCCCGTGTCATGCCCGTCTGTGGTGACCTGGCCTCGCTTGTCTCTACTCAGGCTCCTCTGGGCACAAACAGCTCGCCTGTGCTCACGAGGGCCCTTCGGCGTCCAGTCCTGCCCTCCCGTGGCCCGGCTGAACTTAGCTGTGCCTTCGCTCACCCCCTGAAGTCACTTTGCCCACTTCAGAACCTCCGGCTCGCCTGTGCCAGGCATGCACCCACTTCCTATTCCCCTCTGAACCAAGCCCGACTGCCCCTTCTCAAACTCACCTGTGGCCACTGGCCCATCTCACGGTCAGCCATGCTCACCTCAGTCCAGCTGAAGTTTGGTCCTCCCGGGCTGGCCCTGTAGTCCCTATGCCACCTGGGCTCAGCTCACCTGTGTTGTCTGCCGCCGGCCACCTGCAGTCGCTGGCCCACGTGCTGGAGGCCCGGCAGACCCTGACGGAGCCTGAAGTCCGCTACTACCTTCGGGGCCTGGTCAGCGGCCTGCGCTACCTGCACCAGCGGCGGATCGTGCACAGGGACCTGAAGCTCAGTGAGCACCAGGGAAGGGGTGGGGGGCGCCTCTCGCTTCTGCCTCACACCAGGCCCCTCCCTGGCAGGCAACTTCTTCCTGAACAAGAACATGGAGGTGAAGATTGGAGACTTGGGGCTGGCCGCCAGAGTGGGCCCAGGGGGCCGCTGCCAAAGGTGAGGCCACGCCCGCTGGGTCGTCTCTCCGGCAGCGGGGCACAGGCTGGCCCGGAGTCCAGGAGGTCAGCCTTCCTGAATGCCCGTTACCCCTCCCAGAGTGCTCTGCGGTACCCCGAACTTCCTGGCCCCCGAGGTGGTCTCCAGGAACGGACACTCCTGCCAGTCTGACATCTGGGCTCTGGGCTGCATCATGTGAGCGGCACCCAAGGGCCCTTGGCCTGGCAGGAGGGCAGGACTTCCCAGGCGGGGCCGGGTACAGCAGGTGGGAACTGGTAGGTAAGGACAGGTGTACAGCGTCTGGGCAGAGACTGACAGGGACCGGGCAGGCGAGCACATACGTGACAGGTACCAACGGGAGTGTGCAGGTGTGGGGTCGGCGGAAACGCTTCCGGGTATGGCCAGGGCATGTGTGGCGTGTCAGTGCGAGTCAGTGCGAGGGAGGGCAGGTGCGGGCAGGTGTGGACAGGTGGCAAGTGCACAGGCAGGTCAGCACATGAGCGGAACCGGCGTGAATAAGCCAGAATCGGGTCGAGGTGTGCAGGTGTGTTCAGGTGTAGCCCAGGTGCAGGCAGGTGTAACGATGGGTGCTGGTGTCCTCCGAGCAGGCGGGGATGGGTAGGCAGGAACAGATGCAGGTCAGGGCTGGGTGGGGGAGCACGGAGCAGGGGTGTGGGGCGGCTCTGGTCAGTGTGTGCCAACCCGGGCCTCCGAGGAGTGAGCAGGTCCCCACCCACCTAGGTACCTGGTGCTAACTGGTGCGCCCCCCTTCGTGGGGGCCCCCCTGTCCGAGATGTACCAGAACATCCGTGAAGGCCGCTACCCTGAGCCTGCCCACCTGTCGCCCCATGCACGCCGCCTCATCGCCCGCCTGCTGGCGCCGGACCCCGCCCAGCGGCCCAGCCTGGACCACCTGCTGCAGGATGACTTCTTCACGCAGGTGTGTGGGGTCGGCATCCCGCCAGCTGAGGCCCCCCGCACCCCGCGCCCCGCCTCCTGGCAGGCGCTGAAGCCGATGCCCGTTCCGAAGGGCTTCACTCCAGACCGGCTGCCGCCCCACTCCTGCCACAGCCCGCCCGTCTTCGCCGCCTGCCCGTCTCTGGGCAGGCTCTTCCGGAGGGCGGGCCAGCTGCTGCTGAGCCAGTGCCGGCCGCCCTGTGAGTAGCCACCTGCCGCGCCCGCCTGCTTCCACCTGCCTGGCACCTGCTGTACTTCCCACCTGCTCTGCTCTCCGTGCCCCCGCGTGGGGCTGGGCTCTGGCCCTCCAAAGCCCCCGTGCCTCCTCAGGCCCCTTCACCCCGAGCGAGGCCTCGGGTCCAGGAGAAGATGGTCCCGACTCTGGCTCCATGGAGTTGGGTGATGAGGTGAGAATGTGGGGTGGGGGGTGGGAGGACACATGGAGGGCACCCCTCGGTCCCGCCAAAATCTCCTTGAGCCCCTGAAGAAGCCTCCAGGGCCCCAGGCGGGATCCTTCCCTCCGGCATCAGCCTGACTCATGGGGCTGGGCCCACCCCTCCGATGCCAGCTCTGCCCTGCGCTCCCCAAGGGCTGGCCTCGGGCCAGGTGGCCCTACCCACCACTCCTTCACCCTCGCATTTATTAAGTGCCTACTGTGTGCCTTTGAGATGGCCAGGGCTGCAGTCCAAGGGGAAACCAGGTCTTCGAGTGCTTGCTAGGCTGGGCGGAGGGAGAAGCCAGGGTCTCGGGAGGGGGAGGCCTCTCCAGGGTGCCGGGGCCACTGTCCACCGGCTGCTGTCTTCCAGGCCTCCCATTCAGAGAGTGGGGCCCCGAACCCCGAGGTCCCCGTCCACCTGCTCTCCCAAGGGACCCTCCGGAGCGGCCTGCTGGGTGAGCGGCCCCTCCCCCTAGGCCGGGGCTGTGGCTGGAGGGGGCTGGGGGGCTCTGGTGCCTTCCGGAGTCTTGATCCATCTTCTGGCCTTTCCTACCTATAAAGTGTGAACAAGGTCGGGAATCCTGGGTTTAAAAATGGGATTTCCCCAGAGGTGGGAGTTGGGGTGGGGCTGCTGGAGGGGCCCGGGCTGTCTGGCCTCCTCCACCTCCCACAGAGCTCTGTCTCCCAGGGCCCGAGGGGAGCGCAAGGCCGGAGGTGGAGGCCGCCATCAGGAACCTGCAGCTATGCCTGACGCCTGGTCCCCCGGGTAGGCGCCCAGGTGGCCGAGGGCCCCCTTCCGCCCACTTCCCGAGACCAGTGCCCGTCCTGCCCTCTGCTTCCGCCAGCCCCGACTCGGCCGACCCTGGCTGGGGGCTGCCCCCGGGGGACTTCCCGGGAGCTGTCACTTCCCCTTCGCTCCTGTCACCTCAGCTTCGCCCAGCCATGCAGCCACGGCCCCGCCTTGGGCCTGTCTGCCGTCCGCGGCAGCGGGAGCCAGCCCACCGGCGCTGTGATCAGTGGCCATCGCCTGTGCTTTGCTGAGTTGCAGATCTTTGCACCCATCACTCAGCAGTCCCCCCGCCCCTGGGGCACCCCAGATTTTCTACCAATGCCGTCTTTTTCTCTGCCAGGAGCTGGTCCACGACTCCACATGACATTCAGCATTTTATTTTTCAGTACAAAACTTTTAAAAAGATTTTTATTTATTTATGCATACAGGAGCTGGGGTACAGGCCAGAGGTGGGGGTGGGGGGTGAGAGGACTCACCAGAGTCGGAGCGGGGAGCAGAACAGGCAGATGGATGAAGTCCACCGCTGAGGGCAGCAGCGGGGAGACAGGTGGGGTCTGCTGCGCCCTGGGGGTCCCTCCCTGGCCAGGGGTCGAACTCAGGCCACAGGGGCTGGGGACAGCTTGATGGCGCTGAGACTTAGCCCCTGCGCCACCAGGGAGGCCCCACAAAGCTTTTTTTAATGAAATAAAGCAAAGTCTTATTTCATTAGGCTTAACTTTGGGGAGTTAAGTGATTCAGAATTGTCTCTAGGGGCAGCATGTGACCCCACGACCCCTGGATCCCCAAAAGACAAGACTTGGTTTTTCCTTCCTCTGACTGTTCTCTACGTAGCTTTCCCTGATCCTCCTCCCTGGCACCCCTGGGGCCCCCAACTCATCTCATCTCTGTGCCCAGTCACAGAGGACCCCGGGGAAGAGCAGCGGCCCATTCTCTGGGCCCCCAAGTGGGTGGATTATTCCAGCAAGTATGGCTTTGGCTACCAGCTGTCAGACGGAGGCAGCGGCGTCCTTCTCCGGGATGGCACCCACATGGCCCTGCGCCCCCCGGAGAGGTAAGTCCTGGGGCTCCCGTCCCTCCCCATTCAGCCTCCAGGGGTTTACTCAGCACCTCCTCTGCACGCCTATAGGCTCCTACTGCCTGGTGGGGGGAAATATTGCTAAACAAAGGAATGGCTAAGTAGACGCCAGGGCATGGAGCAGGTGTGACGCGAGACGGAGCAGGTGGAAGGCAGCTCTGGCCGCATGATTGTGGAGGGGCTTTATGAAGAAGCTGTGACTGGAAGGAGCCCACAGGGAACAGCGTTTGGTGCCTAGGGACCAGCACCGCAAAGTCTCAAGGTGGTGGGCTCGAAGCACAGGGAGGATGCGAGATTGGGGTTGGGTGTGGACGAGCAGGAGTGATACAGGGACCGGCGGTGAGGTGGGAAGGACTGAAGTAGTCGGGAGCGTAATGGCGGTGAGCTGGGGCGCTGGCGGGGGGACGAGGGGGCTGGGACCTGGGCAGAGTCTGTTGGTGGGGGGAACGGGGATACGGCCAGAGGGCGGTTTGAGGGCCAGTCTGGATGTCGGTAGACACGCCAAGGGACTGCTCATGTTCTGGAGTTCAGGGGAAGCTCTGGGGTGCGGATATAGGGAGGGGTCAGCCGCAGCTGGTCTCCCAAGCCCCAGTCCAAGGGGGTGCGGCTGGGTGAGGAGGCGCCAGCTGAGGCCCCGTGGCCCCACTGCCCTGTGCTTGCCTCAGCCAAGTCTGCTACGCGCCGGCCCGGGGGAGCCTGCACACGTTTGCCCTGAGGGATGTGCCCGGCCCGCTGGGCACCAAGCTGGCTGTCCTGCGGCTCTTCGCCAGCTACATGCAGCAGCGTCTACGAGAGGTGAGCGGACGGGTGCTGGGCTGAGCAGGCCTGGTGTCCGGCCGGGGCCTGCTGACCGGTGTGCCCACAGGAGGGGCACCTGGCCGCGCCGGCCCCCCCCGCGGGCCCCGGCCTCTGCCTGCTGCGCTACCTGGTGTCAGAGCAGGCCCTGCTGCTGCTCTTCAGTGATGGCACGGTGCAGGTGAGCACACGCCCGCTGTCCTGCTGCGAGCTTCCGGGGAGGGGGAGCTGGGAAGCGGTTGCCCCCACCCCCCCGGGCAGGGCTGACTCCTAAGGACAAAACACGTCCACATGAGGTAAAACAGAATGAGGGGTCCCAGTCAGGCGGCTCCAGTCAGTAGCCTCGTCCGTCGTCACGGGCCGTCATCCGTGGCCTCTCCCGGCTCGCAGCCCTCGCCCGTCCCGCACGGCTTCCGCGGCAGGCGCGTCCAGGACTCCGGCCGGGGCGTTTGCACTTGTGTAAAGGTGCCGGTTACAGCTCCTCTGTGTCCAAGCCCGCGGTGGTGTCTGCCTCGGCTGGCCCTGGCCCGTGCTGGGCCCCAGCGGCCAGTCCCTGACGGCCCGGGGGCAGCGCTCCGGGAGGGGGCTGCGGGTGGGCGGCGGGGCCTCCCTCTGGCCCAGGCTCCGTCCGGGCAGCGGGTGTAGACCTCCCCGCGAGCCCAGGTGGGGGCTCAGGCGCCGGCCTTCTCCCAGGGCAGCGTGGACCCCCCCCCACCTCAGGCTCTCCTCCCTGGGCAGGTCAGCTTCAGCGCAGACCGGGCCCAGCTGGTGCTGCGTGGGGGCGGCCGAGGGCTGCAGCTCACCTTCTGGGAAGGGGGCCGGCCGGGCCGCTCCCACCCTGCGGGCGTCTCCCGAGGCCACCGCCAGGCTGCAGCCGCCCGCCGCCACCTTCGTCACGCCCTGTGCATGCTGTACAGCGCCTAGCGCTAAGGCCGCTGGGCCTCGGCTCCCGAGGGGCGCCCCGGCTGGGGCGCGGGGAGCGTGGCCTCCTGGTGGCTTTGCACCCAGATTCTGATGGGCTTTGTGCTTTTTTCATTAAATGGAACTTGACTGTAGCCTGCCATCAGCCTCTCTTTGGGGGGTCAGGGGAGATGAGCAAGGAGGGGCGTTCAAGCCGGGTGTGCATCTGGGGGTTGCTCCTCATAGGTGGGTCACAGAAATTAGTGGGGTTCTTCCAGGACAAAAATCTAAAATAGATAGCACTGACTTAAAGGCTGAGGCGCCGGGAGTGGGGGAGGGGCCTGTTGCCTAACTTGAAGGCCGAATGTGGAACCAGCAGCTCCGGGGTGTGCAGAATGGGTGGATACATGCAAGCAGCTGTAAGAAAGAGATGAACTTGGGCCTCGCTGGTGGCACAACAGGTTAAAGCGCAGCACTGTGAGTCTGTCCACGGCCGCTGCAGCACAAGTTCGATCCCCGGCCGGGGAGTGACCCCCAGGGCGCAGCAGACCCCTCCTGTGTCCCGCTGCTCCCCTCAGCAGTGGATTTCAGTGGATCTACCTGTTCTGCTCCCCACTCTGCCTCTGGTGGATCCTCTCACACCCCCACCTCTGGCCTGCACCCCAGTTCTGTGTACATAAATACATAAATATCTTTAAAAAAGAAAACAAAAGGGATGAATTCGGAAACAACAGGAATCAGAAGAGTCACGAATCTGAGGCTCCCAGGATCTGAGTCTGGCGGGGCAGTGGCTCCCGCGGGAAGCAGGAGGGCTGAGGCGGTGCACCTGTGCCGGGCAGCTGCCTGGAGGGCAGGTGAGCGCCCGCCCGCGCCCGTGTTCCTGGCGCTGAGCCCAGCTGCCCGGGGCGGGAGGCCCAGGCCCATCCTGTCTCTGGGCTGCTTTGCTGATGTCCACCTGGGAAGGGGACACTGGTCTTCTGGGGTCCCTGGTAGAAGCGAGAGTGCTCTGACACCCGAAGACTGCTGTGTGGAAGATCGGGGTCCACCAGATGGGGGAGCGGTCGTCCTCAGGTGACAGTCAAGAACCTGAGACCAGAGAGGCTGTGCTGCGGGCGGGGACGGCGGTGGGGGGTGGGGTGGGCACGAGGCCAGAATGAGGCGCTCGGGCAGCAGCTGTGACCCTGAGGGAACTGGGCTCTGCCCCGATGGCCAGTGCAGCGGGCGACCGTTAAGTTGGACGCCTGACCGGGCCTCTGGGGAGGGGGGCGGTTTGCGCAGGGCAGGGGACGCTGAGGGCCTCTAACAGGGAATCACCCTTCACCCCAGCCCAGCACCTTCATTCCCAGTGTGGGGCTCCTGGGCTGTGCTTGGGGGGAGGCAGGGAGCCTGGGGTCCTGCAGGTCACTGTGTGAAGGCCGCTTCAGTGTCCCTGAGTCACTGCTGGGAATGCATCTTTTGTGGCTTAAGACATAGGGGTGTCTTTAAGAATGTTCCCCCAAAATATGTCATAAATATGTACAAGACAAGCTCACGGAAATGTGCACAAATGGGTACTTGTTGATATTACATGATCATTAATTTTAAAGTATGTATCATTATTGCTATTATTACGTAGTGCTGTGCTTTAACCCAGTGCACCGTCAGGGAGGGCCCTAAATTATTGTTTTAAATTTATTTTATTTATTTATGCACAAGAACTAGAGTGAAGGCCAGAGGCATGTGTCTGTGTGACAGAGAGAGAGAGAGGACTCACCAGAGACAGACTGGGGAGCAGAACAGGCAGGTCAACTGGAGTCCATTGCTGAGGGGAGCAGCAGGGAGACAGGAGAGGTCTGCTGCACCCCATGGGCCAGGGATCGAACTTGTGCTGCAGTGGCTGTGGAGAGCTTCCTAGTGGTGAGACTCAACCCCTTGCGCCACCACGGAGGCCCCATAATGCTTAAACCCTAAAGGCAGTTTCCTTTAGAATCAAGGAAGAAAAACAAGGAAAACAAAAATGACACCCCGGGGTGTGGGGGCTTCTGTGCCCACAGCACCTTGCACACGTGAGCCCTAAATGTCCCTGTGAGTGTCCTTCTACCGAGGCACAGTGCTGCCCACCGGGACCGTGGTGGCTGGAGGCAGGACTCTTGTTCAGGAGTCCTGGCCACCCTGCCGCCACCCTGTGCCGGGTGCCCGCCACAGGCAGGCCAGCACCCAGAGGGCTGTGCCACGCCCGCCCCAGTATCCACCAAGATCCCAGCCCGGGGTTCCCTCTGGGCCCTTCTCCAGTCACTACTTCCAGCCCATTCTACCAGCTGCATGCTGTGTCTGTGTCAATCTGACAGCCAAAACGAGGTTCCCTGGGGTCACCGCCTCCTGCCTCCTGTCCCTGTCCCTTTAGGGCGGTCCTGGGCTTTCCTGTCCTATAGCTTCTTTTTTCCTGTTCACGGAGGCTCCGCAGGGAAGAATCCAGCCACCAGCAGTCCCCGCCTGTCCCTCCTCGGGGTGCCAATGGAGGTCCCCCGCCTGTGTGTTACAGATCTGCCTGCTACTTTCACCCGAGGGTCTGGGAAGCGCTGTCATAGGGGCGGGGCAGGGAGACGATGGATGCCGGGGCTGTCACAAGCACACAGCCTTGAGTGGCCGCACGCGGGAAGAAAGACTTCTGGCAAAATGGAAGCAGCACAGGAGATTCCCCAGGGACCGGGAGAAGGGGTGTGAGTGGGAGAGCCAGCAGAGGGAGCAGGCAAATGCCAATGCCTGTCATTCCTTTGTCATTAAAGCAAGTCACTAAGGGCCTCCCCGTGGGCCACCGCAGCACTGTGAAGCCCTCAGCAGCCGCTGCAGCACGAGTTCGATCCCTGCCAGGGAGTGACCCCGGGGCGCAGCAGACCCCTCCCGTCTCCTGCCTGCTCCCCTCAGCAGTGTACTTCATTGATCTGCCTGTTCTGCTCCCTGCTCTGTCTCTGGGGAGTCCTCTTCCCCCTCCCCCCAAGCCTCTGGCCTGTACCCCAATTCTTGTATGCATAAATAAATAAATAAAGAGTCGGGGTGCCATCTACAGTGCCGCCATCAAGTGATGAATGAGCACACACAGGACCATCACTGGCCTTCAGAGGAGAGGAGGAAGCTGACTCTCACACCCAGGGGGAGGCCCTGAGCACGCCACTGGGGGCGAGAAGCCAGACACACGAGGCCACATACTGCAAGTCCACCGGCGAGAAACGTCCAGCAAATGCGCAGCCAGAGAGTGGGTCGTGGTGCCAGGGGCCAGGGAGGGGACGTGAGTGACCGCTGGGGACAGGTTCCCAGTGGGGTGCTGGGGAAGTTCTGGAACCCAACAGGGGCGGCCAGACATGCTCGAGCCATGCAGGCACGTGAATTTCACTTAGTTCAGAGAGGAGGAGGCTGCAGGCGAGGCTCCCTACGGGCAGCGGGGGGTGAGGCTCCCTCCGGGGAGCGGGGGTGTGGGTAAGGACTCCTCGGGCCCCTCCCCTCGTCCTCTCTCAGCCTTTGCTTTAGCTTTAATCCCAGCAGGCTCTCCGGCGTGTGACTGAAGTGTCCCTGGCTCAGGCTAAGCCCAGCAAACCCAGGAAATCAGCCGGGGGTGATTCCCACTAGACTAGCCTAAGTTCTGGGGTGAAGAACATGGGGCAGTGGGGTACATGCCCTCCCCCAGTTTCCTGGCAGTAGGGGGTATGGTGTTCCTGAAAATGGAGGAATGGGTGCTCACACCTGCCACCATCCTTACTAGGTATTCCATGAAAACGCAGTATTTTGTGTAAAGCTGTGGTGGGCAACAGCCATCTCCTCAGGCCCGCACCTGGCGCAGACCCTCTCTGTGGGCAGGGCTGCATGTAACCCATGGCCGCGACAGCCTGTGACTTCTGAGAGCTATAAAATACAGGGTCTCCACCCCCTCGTGTTGGAATTCACTCTACCTGACCCAGACCTTCAGACACTGCCAACCCAGCTGACATCTTAGCTGTGACTTGGTGAGGGACCCCAAGCCAAATTCTGAAATCCTGGCCCATCAGACCTATGATAAAGTGTTTATTGCTGTCTTAAGTTTGGGGGTGATTTTTTTTTAAAGATTCATTTTATTTATTTGTGCATGCATATATGTGAACTGGCACTGGCCAGAGGTGCAGGAAGTGAGAGGATGCACCAGAGACAGAGTGGGGAGCAGAACAGGCAAATCGACAAGGTACACTGCTGAGGGGAGCAGCGGGGAGACAGGAGAGGTCTGCCGCACCCTGAGGATCTGTCCCTGGCTGGGGATCGAACTTGTGCTGCACTGGCTGCTCACAGTTTGATAGTGCTGAGATTTAACCCCTGCAACAGCAGGGAGGCCCGAGTTTGGGGGTGATTTTGTTACCCAGCAAAAGCTAACTAATACACATATCCGGGCATTCCAGGGACCCAGACTGATTTCTGCCTAGAATATTCGTTTCTGGGGAGAAAAAGACAAAACATGCTCAGTGTGTATAACTGTGTATCGTGCAGAACGACCTACCTAGAGTGTTTATTTCCATCTTCTTGTGGGCGTAAGAGCAGCACCAATCTGTGAGAATCGCCCACGCCCTGAGCCCACGACGGTGGTTTATTAAAAATAACCAACCACAGAATACATTAATTTTGTAACCTCCCAGGCCGATTCTTATTTCTAGGTATAAGAACTTCAAGAGGTGGCAAAGCGCCCACACCGCCCTCACACTGAAAGTTTCTGGAATCTTCTTCAGCGAGGTAACTGTGGGACTCCGGAAATAAAATTACTAGTCTCCGTTTTTGGGTTGCCTACAAGGGTTGGCGCTTCAAGATGATAATGAATCCAGACCTGGTCAGAACTTTACTTTTTTTTTTTTCGTTTGAGGAAATCACCGACGGCATATTAAACTTGAAGAACGAGGGAAAACTCAGCTTTGCTCAATTCTCCCTTGTTCTCCACAATCTGAAGCCTGAGTCCTACCCAGCCTCTGGACCACTTTTTCATTGGCTTGTGGGAGCACGTGACATGATGCCTCCTCCAATCACCAGCAAGCAAGGTGGGGCCGGAGGCTGCATCCCAGTGGGTGCTGCCATGGCAACCGCGTGTGCAGGCGCAAGGCTTTTTAGGGCCCAGGTCACGGCTGGGGCGTCTCTTTGCTCTAAAGCTCGCCTCTGGCTGGTGAGCTGGCAGCTTTGTTATCTTTCCAGACGAGGAAACTGAGGTTTTTCTCAAACTGTAAGTTGCTAGGTGAAAAGAGAGGTGGCAATAGTTAGCTCAACCATTCCTTGAAAAGGGAAGTTTTAAATCCTGATGACTCCAGGGAATTATGCTGAGCAAAATAAATCAGTGTCCAGGGTGATGTGCTGAAAATTCTGTTTCGCTAATATTTGTGAATGACAACACTGTAGAAATGGAGCACAGGGGAACCTCCGTGGTGCTGCAAGGGGTTAAGTCTCAGCACTCTGAAGCTATCAGCAACCACAGGAGTTCCACCCCAGGCCAGGGAGTGACCCCCATGGCACAGCAGACCTCTCCTGTCTTGTCCGCTGCTCCCCTCAGCAGTGCATTTCGTCCATCTGCCTGTTCTGCTCCCCACTCTGTCTCTGGTGAATCCTCTCACCCCCTGCACCTCTGGCTTGCACCCCAGTTCTTGCATGCATAAGTAAGTAAACAAATATTTAAAAAAGAAAAATGGTGCACAGAATGGTTGCCGTGGATAAGGGGTTGGGTGGCCTTGAGGGTGGGCACTTGGGATGCCCAGGGTGGTTGGTGGGTGTGGTGGGTACATGGACTAACCAGCTGAGTCAAGCGCAAGTGAAGAAATGGGAGGTGCAACCACTGTACACGTCCACAGTCCTCCTACATACTGACAGTCCCTTGCAGTGGAGACCTGTGGGGCGAAGGGGTGCGGTCGTGGGGTCTCTCGGGTTGCTGCTTCCCACCACAGGTGCGTCTACAGTGGTCTTCATTTTAAAATCCAATTTAAAAATCTGTTTATTATTTGTTATGCAACCTTTTCTCCCTCCACTTCCAGAAATTTCTCATTTCCCCAAACTGATCTGATTCAATGAACACTGCCTCTCACCCGCTCTGCCAGTCCCTGGCACCCACACTTACCTCCTGTCCCTGGGGCTGGGACTCCTCAGGGCCCCACGTGAACAAGGCAGCTATTCCCTTAACCTAGCTAGACAGAGTGGGGAGCAGAACAGGCAAATCGACAA
>NW_004567126.1:30357045-30358581 GCF_000260355.1 Condylura cristata | reverse complement strand
CACTGCAGCACAAGTTTGATGCCTGGCCAGGGAGCTGACCCACAGGGCGCAACAGACCCCTCCTGACCACCCACGGCTCCCCTCAGCAGTGTCCTTCTTCGTCAGTCGGCCTGTTCTGCTCCCCACTCCGACTCTGGTGAATCCTCTCACCCCTGTCTTCTGGCCTGTGCCATAGTTCTTATATGCATAAATAAATCTTTAAAAAAAAAATGAAAACGGGGTGGGGGGAGGGAAATGCACGGGATTATGGTGATGGCACACGGGTGATTTGGTGATGGGAAACCCGCGGGGATGACAATCGAGATGGAAAAAAAAATGTACAAAATGATGTAAAAATAAACTTTTGTAATAAAAAAATGAAAACAATCACTTTTAAAAAAGAGTCTATTTTTAGAATCATTTCAGATTTACCAAAAAGTTGTAAAAACAACCCAAAAAGTCCCCTTATACTCTCCATCCAATTTCCCATGTAACTAACACAGTGACAGGGCTCGTGTCTCACAATTAACAAGCTGATATCGACACAGCTTACAAAGCTCACACTTGACTCACAGACCTCAGTCCCCCCAAATGTGCCGTTTCTGTTGGGGCCCCACAGAGAGTTGTCAGGTTTCCTGGGGTCCCAAGGACTAGGACAGTCTCTTGATCTTGGCTCCTGGGTAGACACGAGGGGGTGTCCGGGCAGCTGGTAGCATGCCCCCTATTGTCTAAGCCCCTCAATTTTGTCTGTTCGTGATTGCATGGGGTGGTGGGCTTGGGGAAAGACCACAGAGGGGACCCCCTTCTCACCCCGTCTCCTCAGGGGTCCCTGCTGTCAGCGTTTGTCAGCACCGGTGTTCTGCTTAGTCACCTACCTGAGTTGGCTGAAAATTGTCTTGAAAACTCATTAACTCTCACTTAACCCATTTGTGAGCTCTGTCTCTGTCTCCTCTGACAAGCTCAACTTTTATTTATACGTGGGGAAATAATCAAATGTGGGAAAATAATCAAATGTGGGAAAATAATCAAATGTACTTCCATAGTCAGACACCTCTGGTCACTGCTGAGTCCCTTGGGCCCTCTGCTGGCCTGCCTGCCCCTTCCCGTCCTCCCAGGCATCCAAGATGTCCTCCTGAGCGGGAGGAAAAGGCTTTTTAATCAGATCAAATTAATAAGCTGGAGGCCTGGGGCCTCTCCGGGGGCGCAGGGGTTAGAGCCCAGCACCGTGAAGCTGTCCTCAGCCCCCTGCAGCATGAGTTCGAGTTCGATCCCGGCTGGGAGTGACCCCCAGGGCGCAGCAGACCGCTCCTGGCTCCCGGCTGCGCCCATCAGCACTGGATTTCAGTGGATCCACCTGTTCTGCTCCCCACTCTGTCTCTGGTGAAGCCTCTCACCTTCCCCCACCCCACCTCATCTCACCTCTAGCCTGTACCCCAGTTCTCGTACTCATAAGTAAATAAACCTTTAAAAAAAAAAAAGCTGGCGCCTTTCTGCTCCGGGGAATGTGGGAAGCCTCACAAGGGGCCTGCTTATGTGGCTGTGTCACAGCCTCCCCCT
>NW_004567126.1:30354212-30356791 GCF_000260355.1 Condylura cristata | reverse complement strand
GCTCCCAGCCCGGCCTCCGCGGTCCCGCAGAGTGTCATGAGCAGCTCTGGGCACACGGTGGCGACAGAGGACCGGCGGTGTGGGCACCCCAGCGCGGAGCTCGCCCACTCGGGCTCGGCGAGGCTCCAGCCCCGTCCCTACCCAGAAGTACTTGTCCAGGTGATTCTGAGCCGCCTGCACTGGCCTCCGGCCGGCCGGTCCACGTTACCTTGGCTTCGCCTCTCCTTACCTGTGGGGCAGAGCTCAGGGGCCCCGGACGGGACTCCGGGGTTACACCCTCCCTGCAAGCTGGTGGGTTACTCTGTCTTCTCCTCCACCCCTAAGTGACCAACCAAAACCACAGGATACCCCTGAAATCTGTTTCAGACACACGACAAATGGCTGTTAAGGAGGCTGCGTAATGCCAGAGACTCCTAGGAAATGGCTCTTTGCGTTTTTTTTTTTTAAGGTTTATTTATTCATGTGTACAAGAACTGGGGTGCAGGCGTGGGGGGTGAGAGGATTCACCAGAGACAGAGTGGGGAGCACAACAGGCCAACTGACGAAGTACACAGCTGAGGGGAGCCCCTGGGAGACAGGAGAGGTCTGAGCGCCCTGGGGTCCCTCCCTTGCTGGGGACTCGTCTCCTGTAGCAGCAGCTGCAACAGCTTCACAGTGCTGCGCTTTAACCCCTGGGCCACCAGGGCGCCCCCCTGGGGTTTCTGAACTCATGTGAGTTGGTATCACGTGTCTTCAGGGCTGAACGGACTCAGCTCTGACTGCCCGGGCTCTGCCGCTTGCTGGCCCCTGCGTCCCCGAGATGCATGGCGGCTGGAATGGGGTGTAGAAGCCGGACCTTACGCTCCGGCGCCAAGTTGTCTTTTCCTCAAGGCGCTGGAACAACTCTTCATACAATAGTGTGAGTTTCTAACCGCTGTACAGATCACCAATTTGGTGGCTTAAATACCACGAATGTGTTTGTTTGCTCATGGCTCTGGATGCAGAAGCCCCAAACCCATCAAGGCAGCTGCTCCTTCCGGGCGCCAGGGCCATCTCCTGCCCGCTCCAGCTCCTGGAGAGGCCACATCCGGCGCAGGCCCTTCCTCTGTCCTCACACGGCGGTGCGGCCCCTTCCACCCTCTGCTCTGACCCCCCTCCTCCTTCTGTAAGGAGCTTCGGGAGGTCACTGGACCCCAAGAATGCAGGATGCTCCCCCATCTCAGGGGCCTCAACTCAACACCACCTGCAAAGTCCCTTTACCACCTGAGGTGACATGTTCCCTCCTCTGTGACCTTTGTTGCTCTGGGGACACTCTGGTGGACATGTCCACTCACTCACCTTGACCCTGCTGCCAGGGGAACATACTTTGGGGGCCGCTCTGGTGGTGCAGAGTTAGTCTCAGTGCTGTGAAGCTATCGCAGCCACTGGGACATGAGTTCGATCTTCGACCAGGGAGTCACCCACAGGGAGTGGCAGGCCTCTGCTGTCTCCCCGCTGCTCCCCTCAGCAGTGGATATTCAGCAGATCTGTCTGCTCCCCGCTCTGTCTCTGGTGAAGCCTCTCACCACCCCTGCACTTCTGCCTGTACCCCAGTTTTTGTATGCATACATAAAAAAAAAAACTTTAAAAAATAATTAAAGCTAAATATATTTAAAATGCACCTTTTCTTTTCTTTTTTCTTTGGGCCTAAAATGCACTTTTTCAATAGCACAAGTGGCAGCTCAGATGCCCAATCGGCCTAGAGATTCTGTCCAATGCAGGAGTGACCAGCCACACGTGGTTATTCCTGTGTTGGCTTCAGTTCTTCTGGCTCACGTGGTTTTCTCCTTACAACATGGAGGGGCCAGAGGTGAGAAGGGCTGCAGCAAAAATGAGGGCCCTTGGGCCCTCCCTGGTGTCACAATAGGTGAAAGCGCAGCATCACGACCCCAGCTGCAGCCGCTTCAGCACCAGTTCGAAACCGGACCAGGGAGGGACCCCAGGGGCGGCAGACCTCTCCTGTCTCTCTGAGGCTCCCCTCAGCAGTGGATTTCAGTGGATCCGCCTGTTCTGCTCCCCACTCTGCCTCTGGGGAGTCCTCTCACCCCCTGCACCTCTGGTCTGTACCCCAGTTCTGTATGCATGAAGAAACAAATCTTTAAAAATAAAAAAATATGGGGCCCCTTATCAGAGCGCCCACGGGGTGCATGAGCCGAGAGGAATCCCAGGCTGTGCCCGGCTCACCTCTAATTCGGCTACCATCGCCCTCACCTCTCTGTCCCTCAATGTCCTCCATGCTACCCCCCACTCATACCGCCTCTAGCTTCCCCCACAGCTCCAGAAGAACCCACATTCTGGACCAGGTCGCCTGGCATTTTGGGCGCGTGAGCCAACAGAGGACGAGGCTTCGCTCTGAGGACCCTGGCCAGACCCAGCCCTTGGCTCCTGGGTGTGCCTGCAGGAAGCGGGGTGCACAGCGCACCTGCTCATTCTTCGCAGCCACCCCCCCTGGAAACAAGGCCCAGGTCGCTGACCAGGAAGCGGGCGAGAAAGGGCAGCGGTCACGTCGGCTCTGGCCAGCTTGGAGGCCCACCTTGAGGCCGCTGGGTCCGGGGCATCAG
>NW_004567126.1:30352055-30353422 GCF_000260355.1 Condylura cristata | reverse complement strand
CTGGTCTGCCTCGGAGCTCGCCCTCCAGGGCTTCCCACTGTGACTTCCTAGCTTTCCCGGCAGGCTTTGCCTGCAGACCCTTCCCTGCTAGTCACGCAGACCCGCAGCCGGGTCCGCAGGTTCGCTCAAACTTCCTTCTCCCCTCCGGAGCCAGGGTGGAGCCTGCCAGCTGCCACAGCTGAACACAGCCCCGAAGAGGGTCAGGTGAGCCGTGGGCCGGAGGCCAATGGATCTCGACCAACAGCTAGATCTAGTGTTGGGGACGACGCTCCTCACTCAGACGTCCTCTAGGGCGGGGGTGTTAGGGCCCCCCCCAATCTCCACCTTCCCACCTGCACAGCAAGGGACCAGGGGACCGACACCCCCGAGCCACACCCCCGAGCCGGGCAGATGCCACAGTACCCAGAACTCCCCGGGATGGGGTGGCCTGAGTGTGGAGGGGGGGGGGCTTGCTGGACCACGCCCCCACAAGCCCATGACCCACCGGGAAGGCCACAGCCTGGCTTGGGGAAGAGCCTGGTCCAGGCGCCTGGAGAACCTGAGCCCAAGGCCTGTCCCCGGAACGCGGAGGAGGGTGAGGAGCGACACCTGAGCGCCCTCCCGGCACCGCCCGGCCCACACCACTCCACGGCTCACGTGTAGCAAAAAGACTTTATTAAGAAGGATTTGAAGTCAAAAAATAAAACTCTTGATACAATTTTCTTAACCCTAAGTCACTCAGCAAATATATAATCAGTACTTTAGTTGTGTAAGATTAAAGGTCCGTTACTTTATTTAAAATAAAATATATTTTAGTTCTTAAAATTTATTCCATAAAGTACATATTTCCCTATAAATTCCCTACATATACACGAGGTAAAAAGTAAAAGTTTAAAAAAACAATTAAAAAATTAAAAAACTGACAACAGAAATCACAGCAGAAGGGGATTAATAATTAAACAAAAAGAGTTAGAAATTCCTGGCCGGGGCCCTCGCCCGCCCCTCCCTGTGCCTGGCTGACATACAAAAAGGGAACCGGTTAGCCCCAAAGAGGGAGTAAAAACGTCACCACCCCTTGTGGGCGTTTCTTTAGAGGCTGAAACCACCGTGAAAACACTGTCAAATCAGAAATCGGCTACATACAAAAAAAGGACAACAGAGAGTTGTAAAAATTGTGTTATTTTTCTTAAAAAGATCACCCTGGAGGGGTGTCTTAAATAAAAAGTGCAAGCAGACCTTTTCTCTCTGGTTTATTTTAACCTGTCGCTCAATACTGTTACTTGTTAATAACTGAGGCGCAGTTCGGTCGCGGGGTCGCCGTTTCCACGCCTGGGACCGGAGTTAAAGCTCAGCCGACTGCAAACCCGGCCACGGCCGCCCCGGCCCGC
>NW_004567126.1:30348915-30350330 GCF_000260355.1 Condylura cristata | reverse complement strand
CCCCTTCCTCAGGTGGGCCCCCCCTGGGGCAGGCCCCCTCCTCAGGCGCCCCCACTGGTGCAGGCCCCCTCCTCGGGTGCCCCCACTGGGCCAGGCCCCCTCCTCAGGCGGACCCCCTCCTAGGCAGGCCCTCCAGGCCCATGCTGGCTGCTCCCTGCTCTGACCTGGGGGGCTCGGGTGAGGGTGCTGGCAAAAATTCAGATGGCCAGAAGCACCCTGTTGTGGGGTGAATGATGTCCCCCAAATCTCATGTCCACCTTGTAATCACAGAATGAAAATGGGGCTTTATTTGGAAATAGGGTCTCTGCAGGTGTAGTTGGCTAAGATGAGCGACCTCAACACTGAGTAGGGTGGGCCCTGACTCCAATTCCTATGAGGGAATCTGCACAGAGCCTGGGACACCTGGCCCCGCGGGGAGCCGGAGGTGGGGAGGGCACCGTCCTGTCACACCCTGACTTCAGACTCCCTCTGGAATGTTCGCCGTTCCCGTCCCCCAGCCTACATGAGCGCAAGGACACCATTCCTCAGCAGGCCAGACTGCCCCGACTTCCTCTGACCAACTGGCCCCCAGCCCAGCCCCAGGGCAGCGGAGGCCTCTTAGCCCAGTCCCTCAGAGCACCTCCCCAGGCAGCCCGCGGACCTGGCGGAGGCCTGGTGGGACAGCAGGGCCACCCCGCGAGGGCGACGGAGCGTCCGTGGAGGCCAGTCACCGGGCCTGGAGGGGGTGCCTGCCTGCATCCCCGCTCACCCGCCCACACGCGGGGCCCAGGAGTGTAAGGAGACAGAATGGCTCCAGTACAGAGGGGCCCTGAGAGAGCGGCCGCACTGTAGCCTGTCTCTGGCAGACGCAGACAGCCGGGCAGCCTTGGCTGAGGGGTCAGACAGTGCCCAAGGCACGGGGCAGGGAGGCCAGGGGAGGGTGGGCGAGGTGGCCGCAGGGGAGTCTGGGGGCAGCATCACCCTGAGCCAGGAATCTCCCCCGGCAAGGGGCCCTTTCTCCCCATCCCAGGTACCCTTCTGTCCTCACTGGTCCCCCTAAACCCTTCCCCATCAAGCTGTCAAGAGGGGACCCCCTCTCTCTCAGCACATCTCAAAGGCTTTCAATTTACCCCCCCCCCGGGTCCTCCCCCTCGGCATACCCAAGCCCGCTCCTGCATCGGGGCCGCCCTGACTTCGCTAGGCCGGGCTGGCGCTCACTTCTCAAGAGCTCCTCTCCTCACCTGGCCAGGTGGGTGCCTGTCCGGTTGGATGGCAACGGCTGGAGGGAAGATTCCACCTCACCGGAAATGCCTGCCTCCAGCAGACCCTTGTGGAGACTTGCAGAAGGCCCAGAAGAGGCAGGGGTTCCCGGAAGCTGGCCCAGGAGGCCCAGCCACAGAAGGCCGCGCCGCTGGCGCGCAGGCTGGGGGGGGGGG
>NW_004567126.1:30346342-30348110 GCF_000260355.1 Condylura cristata | reverse complement strand
GGGGCCAGGTGGGGCCGCCCCTGCCTGTGTATCTAGGCAGAAACCGGCAGGCGGGTCCACTTTGCCCTCTGCTGAAGGAGGCGGCCCTGGCCCTTGGTGTGGCAGACAAGGGTGGGGGGCTGTAGGGCAGGCAGTGGCCCTGCATGGGGAGAACCGAGCAGGACGAAGAGACAGAGTTTGGGTGCAAAGACCCACACCGCTAGAGGGAGGGGGTGGGGCCAGGACGTGAGGGTACTGGCTTGTCATGGGAAAATCAGGCGGAAGAAAGTGGGAGCCAGATGAGAGTTGGGGAGATACACAGGCTGCTAATGCTATCAAAGCGTTCGTGTTCCCCTCCGAGGCCCTGGGTCTCACCTATGGGGTGGCAGTGCATACCAGATTGGAGGTGGGGTTAGTACCACCCCAGCCTGCAGGGCAAGCTTCCCAGGGTCCACCGTACCCCCAAGTCCGCTTCACCTGGGGAAGAGGAGCCCAGCTGTGCCTGAGGCCCCCGGTTCGCTTCCCACAATCAGCTGCCCAAGACTGCCCTGCCCGAGGCCTCGGGCTCAGTGCCCTCTGGCTGACGCCTGGTGGGACGGCCACCAGCCCCGGGTCTGGGTTTCCATGGCAGTCCCCGGAAGCATCTGCACGCAGCCCACAGCAAGCAATGCGTGCCCATCCGGGCTGCGAAGGGCACAGGGCGGGGAGGGGAAGTGCAACGGGAAGGTAACCGCTGGATGAGGGGCCTCCACTGGAGCCCACAGCGCCAGCTCCCACCCTGCAGGGGTCCCACCACCCAAGCACGGGCAGGCGAGTGAGCAAAAGCACCTGCCCCAAGTCACCCCGCCCACTCGGAGCTGAGAGGGGGCAGCACCGGGCACCCTGTGGTCCTCTGCCTACTGCAGGTGGCAAGTGGCCTTGCAATTCAGGCCCCTCCATGCCTTCCTCACCTCTGTGGCTGAGGACTCAGAGCTAGGACCCCCAACCCCTCCAGCCCCACCCAAACCGCACCCCAAGTTCTAGAAACTGGTGGACTGAAGCGAGCAAGGAGCTGGAAGTGAGGAGCAGACAGGAAAAAGGAAGGAGAAAGTTGAGGCCAGGTGGGCAGGCAGGTGGCTTAACGGGGTGGGTGGGTGTGCGCTGGGCCAGGCACTGCCCACCGCCCGCCTGCCCGCCCACCCGCCCGCCCGCCACGCAGCTCCAGGGCCAATGAGCTGCGGCCAGCCTGATGTCACCCTGCAAATCTCAGCCTGGCTCTCTAACAAAGAGAACAATGGGGCGGCCACAGGGACACTCCGACAATGCTGTTGCTGGGACCCCCATACCCGGGCCTGCTGCTTGCCAGGAGGGAGCCACGGGACTGAACCCCAGAAGCAGCTTCTGCAGCTGGTCCTTACACATAACCCAAAATCCCTGGCTTGGGGCTGGGGGTGGAAACAGGATCAGCTCTCATTCAGTCCCGCCCCAGCCCCCGCAGGACTCCGGACTGGGAGGAAGAGATGTTCCCTCTTTGTGCCACCAAACTTATCTCCCGAGGCTGCGAGGCTGCGCGGGTCCCCCCAAGCCAGCCCCCAACCCGAGCATGCCCCACCCCAAGCCTGTTTTGGGTGTGCAGCACCCACGGCCCAGTTCCCTGGTGCTGGTGCCCCTCTCCCTGGATGCCAACGCCGGTGGCCGCGGGCCTGAGCAGAGGCGCCGCACGCAGGGCCTCTCCCGGCTGGTGGCGGCTCAGACAAAGGCAGGCCAGAGCCGGGAGGGGAGGAGCGCGGGCTGCGCCCAACTTTCTCCC
>NW_004567126.1:30334006-30344417 GCF_000260355.1 Condylura cristata | reverse complement strand
GGGGGGGGCATGCCCCTTTGCCCAGCACTGCCCTCCTGTGCCCACCACCAGCCTGACCAGCACCCCTACTCACATCTGTGCAGCTGGGTGCAGTTAGGTCTTCCTCCACCGGCAGTCACCTCTGCACGCAGGGAAGGTGTTGCCCAGTGAAAGTCCTCATTGCACCGTTTCTAGGTTCCTGTACCTAGAACCCCTCCCCTCCCTAAAATGTCTTTCCTGACCTCACTCAGGCACCTCTCTCTAGGCACCAGACTCGGTCTTTCCTGCTTTTGAATACTTGGAAATGTTGGCTCCCCTGACCACGGGGCTTGAACTGCGCAGGCCGCTTACCCTCGGAAAGTCAGCTCGTTGAACCTGCTGCTTCTGAACCCCTGCTTCCTGCAGGGGCACCTGCTACAAGTGGTATAGGGTTATTCGACTGCAAGGAGCCCACATGCCCGGCCCCTGCCCCATGGCTGGCTTTGACCCTGCCCTGTCTGCCATCCCAGGCTCAGTGTGTGGTCCCTGCGCCCTGTCCTCGCACCAGAGCTCAGAGCTGGCCTCTTTCTCCCCATAGGTATTCTGGAGCTGGAGCTGGTGTCCAGGCCCACCCAGCCGGCCTCAGGCCAGCCCACCCTCCTCGGGAGCACTCATCATGGCTGCCCTTTCTCAGGGCCAGTCCTCAGCTCAAGCAGGTCCTCCCTCTGAGGCCCCAGCCAGGGTAGAATCAAGTGGCTGACCTGTGGCAAACTGGGGGAAGGAGAAGCAAAAGGTTCAGGGAGCTAAGTGCCAAGAAGGGGGGGTCAGGATGGGAGATCTGGGCATTGGAACAGGCGGGGGGCATACCTCTGCAAGGTCATGCAGACACACGTGTTCCCCGTCCCTCCCCACGGAGCGGTCTTCAGCGGGGGGCTGGTGGCTTGTGTCCTAAACTCAGGTGCTGTCCACACAGGGTGTTCCTGTCTGCCGTTCTGTTCCCAGGTCCCACTTACACTTCCCTCCCTTGCCCTGAGTATTTGCAAGAGTAATGGACTCTGTTAATTACTCAGGCATGAGAGAGAAGAAAGAGAATTTGGGAGTTAATAACACAATAGCTAGAATTGAAACTTAAGCAAGAGTGAGGAAGAGTCCAGTGAGAGAAGTCCCCCAGAGATTAGGTCCAAGAGGACACAAGGAAACCAGAAAATGGAGAAACAGCCTGACTCCCAGCAAGAACAGAGGGAAATACTGGAAGATAATGTGGCGCCGGACTGTGGGATCAGAGTCTCAGTAGAGTTAGCACCTCAGAGCTTCCAGGAGAAAATAGCAGGAGCCCCGGGACCCCTAAATGCTTCCAGAGGATTCCAGAGGATTAAGAAGGAGAAGGGGCCCTCCCTGGTGGTGCAGCAGCTTAAAGCAAAGCACCTGCAGCTATCGCAGCACTCAGGGGAGTTCGATCCCCGCCCCGGAGGTGACCCACAGGGCGCCACAGACCTCTCCTGACCGCCCGCTGCTCCCCTCAGCAGTGTACTTCATCAGTCGGGCTGTTCTGCTCCCCACTGTCTCTGGTGAAGCCTCTCACTGCCCCTGTGCTTATGGCCTGTACCCCAGTTCTGTATGAATAAATAAGTCTTTAAAAAAATAAAAATTGGCGTGGCAGACCTCTCCTGACCCGCCCACTGCTCCCCTCAGCAGTGGACTTTGTGGATCTGCCTGTTCTACTCCCCGCTGTCTCTGGTGATTCCTCTCACCCTCCGCATCTCTGGCTTGTACCCCAGTTCTGTATGAATAAATAAATAAATCTTTAAAAATAAATAAATAAAAATTATAAAAGGAGGCTTTGTGCCTGGGGTAAGTAAAAGACCTGAGATCTATATCCGGCTATATCCGGTGGGGAGGAAGGATGAAATTGTTACGGGACAGCAAAACCTTTACAAATTAGCTCAGCATACCGGCCGGTGAACTCCAGTGAACAGGGGAGTGAGTGAGTGAATGAAGGAACAAACAGGTGCTGAAGGAAAAGAGGAGAGGAGGACCCAAGGGTGATGCCAAAGAGTGGGGGGGGGCGGGGGGGAACGGGGCGTCTGAGGGATCTGACCGGTGAAGGGCCAAGCGGCCATGTCAAGATCAAAGACAAGAGCATATTTTAAGCAGAAGCTGTTTGCTGACAAATGGGTCAGGAGTGCAGAGAAAGGGGTTTAGAGAAAAGGGTAAAGGAGACAAGCTCAGAGTCCATTTGGAGTGTACAACAGCTGTTACGTGTTTTTGTTTTTTACACTTTAGGGCAGATTTATTTATTCATTTTAAAGACTTATTTATGCATACAGAACTGGGGTACAGGCCAGAGGTGCAGGGGGTGAGAGGACTCCCCAGAGACAGAGCGGGGAGCAGAACAGGCAGATCGATGAAGTCCACTGCTGGGGGAGCAGCGGGCGGGTCAGGAGAGGTCTGCTGCACCCTGTGGGTCACCTCCAGGGTGGGGATCGAACTCATGCGGACGTGGCTTTAGCTTCTTAGTGCTGCGCTTTAACCCGCTGTGCCCCCAGGGAGGGCCCCAGGACAGGGTTTATTAGGAAAAGGAGAAAAAGAGACACCGCATAGTCTTTGTGGCGGGAGAGCTGCCCAGAGCTGTTGCCTGTTTGTCCATAACAGCCCGGGGGTGGTGCACGTTGAAAGTCCTTTCGCTGGCAAGCCACTGTCCTCGGTACGTGCAGCGTCTGGAAGGCAGAGGGCTGTGTCTGCAGCGTGCTTTGGAAATACCAGGATTGAGATGGAGGGCGGTGCACAGACAGGCGGAGACATGGACAGGCATGGCTGATGCTGAGTCAGTGCCACCAGCAGACTCTGGGGCAGAGGTTCTCCCTTCTCCCAGCACTGTTTTCATTCCTGGCCAGCTCACTCATTTTGGGGGCCGGGGGGTGCAGCCTAGCATGGGACTGAGCAGCATCCCTGACCCCATCCACTCAATACCAGGAGCCACCTGTCCCACCCCAAATGGTTTTCTGGGGTCTTGACAAATGACCACAAACTAGGCAGTTTAAAAAAGCATGAACTCCGGCTCTTCCTGATGGCGCAGCGGGTCGGGGCGCAACACTAAGCTGGCCGCAGCTGCTTCCAGAGTGAGTTCGATCCCCAGCCAGGGAGTGACCCGCAGGGCACAGCAGACCTCTCCAGACACTGCTGCTCCCCTCAGCAGTATACTTCGTCCACCTGCCTGTTCTGCTCCCCGCTCTGTCTCTGGTGAAGGCTCTCATCACCCCTGCACCTCTGGCTTGTACCCCAATTCTGTTTGCATAAAAAAATTTTTTTTAAGACAAAAGCGTGAATTTATTCTCTGCTAGCTAGCTCTGGAGTCTAGAAGTCTGAGGACTTCATCCTCTGGAGGCTCTGGGGGCCTCCTGCCTTCTGAGCTCCGGTGGCAGTCACGATCCTTGCTGTGCCTTGGCTGATGGTTGCCACTTCGCTGTGGTCTGTCCCTGCTGTCATGCAGCAGCTCCCTCAGTGTCTGTTTCCAGGCTTCTCTCAAAAGCCCAGCAGGTGTTAGATGTAGGGCCATATTGCCCCAGTATCACCTTACCTGGTTTATACCTGCAAAGGCTATTTCCAAATAAGGCCATTTGCAGGTTTATAGATTGGGTCCTGGACATGAATATATCACCTGTCTGGTAAGTGTTCAGAACCTTACATGATTTTCTTTGAGTTTTAAAAAATGAGGTCTGCCTAGTGCTGCAAGGGGTTAAAGCGCAGCCGGGGAAGCTGTCCACAGCCACTGCAGCACAAGTTCGATCCCTGGCCAGGGAGTGGCCCACAGGACACAGCTCTCCTGTCTCCCCACTGCTCCCCTCAGCAGTGGGTTTCAGTAGATCCGCCTGTTCTGCTCCCCACTCTGTCTCTGGTGAATCCAGAGATAACCCAGTTCTTGTATGCATGCATGCACAAATAAAAATAATTAAAAAAAAAAAAGACGTGTTGGCGAGGATGTGGAGAAAAGGGAGTCCTTGTGTACTGTTGGGAATGTAAATTGATATAGTCACTATGGAAAACAGTATGAAGTTTCCTCAAAATTTAAAAATAGAACTAATGTATGATCCAGCATTTCCACGTCTGAGTTATCTGAGGACTGGGAAAACGTGAATTCAAAAAAATATCTAGTCATTGCAGCATTATTTTGAAAAGGAACAATGTAAACCTCCGCAAGGGGGTGAGTAAGCAGCCAGAAGGGTCAGGATGCGCAGTGGAGCAGTGTTCGGCCACAAAAAAGGCGTCACTGCAAGGAACGCCGTGAGTGAAACTACTAAGTCAGAGAAAGACAAATACTGACGACCCCATTTACATGTGGAGTCTAAAGGAAAATAGACAATTAAAACTGTAAAGACAGAGATTGGTAGTTCCCAGAAGTGGAGAACTGAGGTAGGGACTGCAGCGGGTGAAGGAGCCACCGTGTAGAAACTTCTGGTCACAGGTACGTAAGCTGAGGGGCTGCAGTAAGTGAACAGGGATTAGAGTTAGCAATACGCTGTCCTAACTCAGGAAGCTGCCAAAAGACCGTAAGCAAGACTACCTGTGACGACCATTTTCTAAAGTAGACAAATGTTGCACCCTTAAATTGCATTCCTCAATCTAAAATAACGTATGTCAATTATAAGGAATTTTTTTTTGCCTTGCAAAGCTTTGTTGAAAAAACATTCACCTGGGGCCCTCCCTGGTGGCACCGTGGGTTAAAGCACAGCACTGAGAAGCTTGAGCCACTTCCGCATCCCCGCCTGCCCCAAGGTGCCCACAGGGCGCTGTGGACCTCTCCTGACCCACCCGCTGCTCCCCTCAGCATGGACTTCATCAGTCGGCCTGTTCTGCTCCCCACTCTGTCTCTGGTGAATCCACTCACCCTCCACACCTCTGGCCTGTCCCCCAGTTCTGTATGAATAAATAAATCTTTAAAAAAGAAAGAAAAAACATTCACCTCTCTTTACGCCACTGTCTTCACGTCTTTTTTTTTTTTTAAAGATTTACTTATTTATACATACAGAACTGGGGTACAGGCCAGAAGTGTGGGGGATGAGAGGATTCACCAGAGACAGTGGGGAGCAGAACAGACAGACCCACTGAAATCCACTGCTGAGGGGAGCAGGGGCGGGAAGGAGAGGTCTGCTGTGCCCCGGGGGTCCCTCCCTGGCTGGGGATGGAACTCTGGCCTGCAGGGCCTGCGTAGAGCTTCCTAGTGCTGAGACTTAACCCCCTGCGCCACCAGGGAGGCCCATTCTCCGTTTCTTAGCTGTTTGTTCCCTTAGCTTAGGTATCGTAACTAAGGCTGCAGTAAACACTGCGTGCATAGGACTTCACACGGATGACTTCACAGCAGCCGGGTGCTGGATCACATGGCTCTTTCCAGTTTTCTCCACGGCATTTCCTAAAACGACTGCGCCAATTCACATTCCCCCCAACAGGCGCTAGGCGCCCCGCCCCGGACAGGCTTTCTGATGTGAGCCCCTCACAGGTGCGACACAGTAGCTCACAGTGGTTGGTTTTGCGTTGTATTTCCTTAATATGAAGAGATGATAAACATTAATTAGGTTGTTGAGCTCTTGTTGAGCGGATGAGTTTTTCTATATGTTGGCTATAACGTTGTGGGATAGGTGATATGCAAATACCTTCTCCCATCCCGTTGGCTTTTAATCTGATCTTTTCTTTTGTGTGCAATAGCTTCCCAATTCGATCTACTCCAATTAGTTTACTTTTTCATTTCTCTTGCTACTGGGGTCGCGTCCCCACAGACATCTCCATCACTAAGTCATGCAATCACCTACTTTCTCTTGTCTGTACTTTATGATTTCAGATCTCATGGCCAACCTCATACCCTTCCAGTTTACTTCTGTGTCTGGAGCTAGAGAATGATCCAGGTTCTCTCTCAGGCTTTCCAGAGTCCCAGCGCCATTTGCTGAGAGCTCTTCCTTTCCTGTCTGTAGGCTTATGGCTCCCTTGCCATGAATTCGGTGCTGATAGAAGTGTGGATTTATTTCTGGGCTCCTGATTCTGTTCCAACGATCTGTATGCCTGTTTTTAATTTCATTACCATGGTGTTTTAATTACTGCTGCTTCATAATATAATTTAAAATTGGGTAACACGAAGCTTCCATTTTTCCTTTTTCTCAAAATGGCTTTAGCTATTCTGGGTCTTTTGTACTTACATAAGAATTTTAGTATGTTTTGCTCTATTTCCTTGAAATATATCATTGGAATTTTGATAGGGATTGCATTGAATGTATATGTATATGAAAGCAATGCATACTGTTTCCGGAAAAATGGAAACATATTTTTGTCCTTCCCACCCACCCTAAAACATATTTTGAAAGTAGCAGACCCAGCAACTGCATTCTTGGTGAACCCAAGAAAGGAACCCAAAACAGGACTCATACACACACACACACACACACGTGCTGTCCACAGAGTGATTCATAACTGCCACAGGTACAGCGGTCCGCGATGTGTCCACCCAGGTGAGCAGATGTAGTATCCAGCCCACACGGGACCGTCACTGGGCACAGTGGCACAGCTCTGACACTCGTCACCACGGGGAGGGGCCTGAACGCAGGACACTCAGAGCGAGAAGCCAGACACACGAGGCCACTGGCGAGACGTGTCTGGACAGGCGCAGCCAGAGACAGAGAGGAGTTCATGGTGCCAGGGGCTGGAGGGGGAAATGGAGAGGAGGCAGAAGGGCTGAAAATCAGCAGTGTGACTGTCTAGAGGAACGTGCCAGAAGAAAACACCAAAATGGTAGAGAGGGGTTTTCTCTGTGGAACAGGTTCATGGGCCACTCGTGGGGGTACTGGGCTGCAAGGTCCGTCTCTCTGACAGACGTGGGGGACGGCCTGATTTTTCATGGTCAGATTCTGGAAGAATTGGAAGCAGCTAAGGGCCCTCCCTGGTGGCGCAAGAGTTACGTCTCAGCACTGTGAAGCTGGCCGCAGCCCCTGTTTGATCTCCAGCCAGGGAGGGACCCCCAGGGCGCAGAAGACCCTTCCTGTCTCCCCGCTGCTCCCCTCAGCAGTGGATTTCAGTCAGTCTGCCTGTTCTGCTCCCCAAGCTGTCTCTCGTGAATCCTCTCACCCCCCGCACCTCTGGCCTGCACCCCAGTTCTGTATGCACAAATAAATAAATCTTAAAAAATATATATTATCGCTGGAAAAAGCCTGTATCCTCAAGCCAACATCCACGCACTGCCCAAGCCGCAACACCCGCAAAAACCCACTCGGCCACCTGTCGTGACATCCCCGGCCTGTGGGGTCGCACTAGGCTGCGCTGTTGAGGGTCCTCCAGGGAGCCCTGGCGGTGGCAGAGATGGGCCCCCCCACCCCGCCGTGTGCAGCCTGCTCACTGGAGTCTGGGTGGTGGCAAGACCCCCTCCGGTTCCAAACACACCTGACACCCAGGTGTCAAGGGCAGAGGCCAGCGCCTCAGCTGGAGGAATCAGCCTGTGCTGCCCGTCCCGCTGGGGCCCGACAGACTGGGTGCGGGCACGCTGGAAGGGGTGGGCCTCTGCCCAGACCCGGAGGTCACAGGCAGATCTCCTTCAGAAACACCTGCACAGACCTGCCCAAGTCCTGTTTCACCGGCTGCCCGTGAGGCTGACACGTGAAGTGACCATCACGGCGACGTTTCGTGGGGGCGTCTCTCCCCGAGCATCGCGGCTGTCTGAGCTGTCCCCTTTTCGTGGCTGATGTTCCCATGTGTGGGGACGTGTGTGCCTATTCAACTAGGAGTTAGTATTTGAGCTGTTCCCACCTTTCATTTACTTTTTTTCGTGTGGCAGAAATGGGGTGCAGGCCAGAAGTACGGGGAGTGAGAGGATTCACCAGAGCGGGGAGCAGAACAGGCTGATCCACCAAAACACACTGCTGAGGGGGCAGCGGGGAGACAGGAGGGGGCTGCTGCTGCGCCCTGGGGTCGCCCCCTGACCTTAGCTGTGAAGCGCCGAGTCTCACCCCTAGGCCGCCAGGGAGGCCCTGTTCCCACCGTCTGAATCCCTTGACAAGCCCTACCGGACCCCACGGGGGAGCCCCCCGCCAGCCCCCGCCAAGAAACCCTTCTCTGGAAAGATGCCGCCAACATGACTTCCAGGCGCAGGCGCCGGTCTCGGCGGCTCTGGCCAGGGGCCTCCGCCCGCGTGGCCACTGCACGGAGACACAGGACACCCCGCTTGCTGCTTAAAGTCTTTATTGACGTGCGGCAGCCACTCAGTGGCCAGCGCGCTGGCTCAGAAGCGCTGGGCAGGGCCCTCTGCGGGGCTGCCCAGCGCCCCTGGGGCCCGTCACGGGAGTGCGGGTCAGCTCACTGCCCGCGAGCGCCCGCCCTAGCTCCTGCTGTACGCGAGGTGGCCCCCGCTTGGCCGGGCCCAGCCCTCAGCACTCCTGTGGCAACCTCCCTCCCCGCTGGGGAGGACAGCAGGGCAGGGGGTGGCGAGTTTGGGGCTGACACGGTGGCACGGAGGCTGCAGACCCCCCACGCCGGGCAGGGCTCACTCCCGCAGTGGGAGGGTGACTAATGTCCCCCCTTGGGGCCCAAATCCTAACCCTAAACCTGCCACCCCACGTGCTGAAGGACCTTGCAGACAGGATTTACTGAGGGAGAGAATCTTGGACTCCTGGACCGGGGAGTCATCAGGAGCCCCCTAGGCAGGGCCGTGAGGACGGAGAAAGGGCTGAGCCGGGGGTGGGGGCCAGGGCCCTCCAGGAGCGGCACCCGGCACAAGTCAGGTCCCCTAGAGCCTTGGGGGGCAGCTGGCCCGGGCCCGGGTCTAGCCCCAGACCATGTTGGACGCCTGAACTTCACTCAGTCCGAGACCAGTGTGCTGGAAGCCACTAAGGGTGCCGTGGCCTGTCACAGCAGCCTGAGGACGCCCGGGGGTGTGGGTGTTTCTGGAAGCGCCTGCGCTGCCTTGGCCTGGGGCGGCTGACTCTCAGTGGGGACACAGGGTGCACGCCCCAGCCCACGGCTCAGACGCCCTACCCTGCGGGGGGCTGCAGACCCCAGAACTCCCCACACCTGCGACTAGGGGCCGGTATTGCCAGCGTGTCTTGCGGGAGAGGTCCAGGCCCTCCACCCTGGGCCAGGGCCCCAGCCAGGGTCACATGGTCTTGGGGAAGGGCAGCGGTGATGGTGAGCCGGGCCCTTCACCCCTAGGGCAGACCATGGAGGGGCCAGAACCCAGGGCTGGCCAGTGGCCAGTGGCGCGCACGGCCTCTAGCCGCGTCAGCTCAGCCAGGCTGCCACCCTCTCCAGCTGGCGTGGCGGGCTGGTTGGGAACCCCGCTTGGATCTCCCCTCTGGAGAGGGGCCAGTCTGGGCAGGTGGGGCTCCTTGTCAAACATCACCGGGGAAGAGAAAGGGAGAGACCTGGTGTGAAGAAGGGGCTCAGGCCGAGGCCTGAGCCGATGTCGGGAAGGGCCCAGGCCTTGCACAGGCAGCTGCTGGCGAAGCACGGCCCTCTGCCCAGCTCAGCTCGGGAGGGTTGCCAAGCTCACGGAGCCAGTGGGGGCACTGGAGGGTTTGGCATGGGCGGTAGCCCTGGCACACAGGGTCTGAAGGAGCCAGCCTTCAGGAGCCCACCAGGGCAGCAGGGCAGCGGTGAGCCAGGCCGACGGGCCCCGGGACGCCTGCCGGCTGCTCCTGGCCCAGCCCCTGCACCAGAGAACTGGGAAGCGCGGGCCCACTGCTGGGGTGACGGGCACGGCTGGCATCAAGGCGCCGCTAGTGGGGGCAGGCCCAGGGCTGAGTGTGCAGCAGACACCTGCCCCTTTCCAGGGCCACGCGGGGACCTGCAGCCCACCCACGCGGCCTCCCTTCCATGGAGCCACCGGGCTGGCGCTCAGGGCACCTGAGCCTGGAGGCGGTGGCTCGCCCACAGCAAGACACAGGCGTGTGGGTCCTCACGGCGACAATGAGCACTGCGCCCAGATGGCTTTATTCACTCGGGGCTGCGGGGCAGGGCGCCAGACCCTGCGCCCCTCCACCGGGACCCTCCACAGCGGGCTCTCAGACGTGACTTCAGGCCAGGAGGGGCGAACCCCACCCCGAGCTTTCCCGCAGCGCCGTGGCGCGAACAGAGCGGGACTCTCCCCGGGAGGCTGCCCGGCCCCGGCCCCAGCACCAGGCCCCTGCGCGGCGGCCCCCGTGCTCTGGGAGATTTGTGCTTCGACGTGACTTGGGAAGGGAGTGGCCGCCCGCCATCAGGCAGATGTCCTCGGAGGGGGGGCGATGCCTCCACGGCTCCCTGGGGCTCCCTACCGTCCACCCTGCCCCGGGACCCCACCTGAAGCCCAGGCCGGGACTCAGCACATCCCCGCAGTCACAGCCGCTGGTTAGGAGCGTGGCTGGTGCTCGCTGGGTGCCGCTGGCCCCGTCTCCAGGCCGACGGGCACAGGGAGTGAGCAGGAGACGGCCACGGGGGGCGGGCC